>NC_077232.1:23818471-24152600 GCF_027887165.1 Monodelphis domestica | reverse complement strand
GTTTTTTCGAGAACACACTGAATTTCTGATTTTTTTTCTTTTTCCCTCATTTTTATTTTTGTTTTTCTTTTATTTTGATTAGAATATTTGATTTTTCACCCTTTCCCTAATTTCTTGTACTAAACGTACATAAAATTATTTTTTCTCTCTCTGCAGTAATATAAATCATATATATATATATATATATACATATATATATATATATATATATATATATATATATACATATTTACTTGCTATAATATCAATGCCTACTCCAAACGTTTAAAATGTGAGAACCTGCCATTTATTGATAAAATGTTATGGGACTATGATTAATGTTGGTGTCTGATTCTAGGAAATGGGATAAAAATAAGGAGTACAGACTTAACATGAATAATGCTTAAAGGAGCACACAGGAAATACTAATGTGAACTTGAGGTTGCAATGCTTGACATATGTTAAGTCATAGGACTACCTTGTATATAAATTCTTTGTGAAGTACTCATAAAAGAACCAAAATTTGACTATCATGCTGGCTCCCTATATACCTGAGAATGACTAAAAAACAGACCAGAGAATGATGCTTCCCTATCAAAATAGAATTCTAGTTACTTTCCTTCTTATAGCAACTTCCTGTAGTCTTGGCTGCAAATGGGTAAGTGAAATATTACTGCATTCTGTCCTATAGACTTGTGGGATAGAAATTATTTTAAATTGGACCTGTACCAGGGACCATTATGAATTTATTCTCACTTACTCAACATTTAATATAGATAGATTTTGGTAGTTTTATTCTGATTTTGAATTTTATTTTTCTTTCTCCCAAAAGTTTAACTTTCTCCCACATTTTCCACGTTATATATATATTTTTGTTTTGCTTTTATTTGTTTAGTTTTTATTGTTTTTGAATTCTTTTAATAACTGGCTCATACACCCACATAACTCAACAATGCATCCTGATCTGAACTTGATTTTTTAATATCCACTTCAGGGGGGATTGTATTTTAATAAAAATCCAAGATTTTGAATTTTTTTTGTTTGAGAAATATATTTAAGGAAGAAGCTTACTAACTCCTGAATCCAGAGAATGAACTGTTGGAGAAAGATGCCAGAAAACCTACATTCAATCAAGATCAATAATGAACCTCGGGGTGTGGTTGATTGAACTGAAGGTTGATTAAACATTTATTTTGAATGTACACTCTTATGCCAAAGGAGACTGCCCCCTGATTGGCTTTTGTCAATGTGCCCAGCAAAACCTTTGCTCTCTCTCTCTCTCTCTCTCTCTCTCTCTCTCTCTCTCTCTCTCTCTCTCTCTCTCTCTCTCTCTCTCTCTCCTATTTCCCCCATATCTCTAACTATTGTACTTTCATAGCTGGTATGTTTACAAGACCCATTGGAGAGACTAGTTATCCTCGGACCTAAGGGGGTGTGTAAATTTTAAAACTATTCCACCCTAATCAGACCATTCTTTAAAAGATCTGATTTAGCTATTTCCTGATCAATAACAATGGAGATACTTGGAATAACAGAATCAGGTCTTGGAAACTCTACATTCTCCACCCTACTCAGTTTAACAAGATTTTAAAGGTCTGCATCACATTCAAGATTTAATTATTTTAATTATCTGAGGAAATGGCCTTCAACAGACATGTGCATAAAAAGACAGACCTCTGGCCTATCCTAAGTCAAGCTAAGTCCTCATTGGTACAGATGAGATGCAGAAAAGTGACATAAAAACATCCATATAAGGCATGTCACTTCTTGCTCTTTCCCTGGAGAGATGACTCTGGTTGGCAATATGCTAATTGTTCCGACATCTTGGAGTGTTGACTGGTGAGTTTTTCCCTGGAGTTGATTTCAGATTCGGGCATCTTAGCTGAGCCCCTGTTCTTCATACTCCAAACCCTTACTCTTTTATCTTCTGATCTCTCCACCCAATATTAATCAGGCAGTGGGGAGAGGTACACAAAAAAACCTACTCCTTCTTCTTCCTTCTTCTTAATATTCTATACTATATCAATTAAATCATCATAAAATTTGGCAACTGACTTGGGTATTTTATTATTTGGGTTTTTCATTAGGATTTTTATAAATAAAACCCTTGGAGACATAAATTAATTATACATTCAGTCTCAGTCATAATTATACCCTTTACACAATACTGTTGACATGTGCTTCAAATACAAAAAGGAGAAAAAATACTCAGATACTATATCGCACATACAGTAAAAAAATCAGTTTTTAAAAACAGTTTTAAAAATCAAAAATATATAGCTTAAAGTCAGTGACAGTGTCAGCCATGTGCAAGTACAAAATGCTTTTCAGAATAAAACAGTAACACAGTAGATAATGCACATTCAAAGAAGTACCAAAGTCCCCAAAATTCACAATAGCCCAATTAATTACAATAGCAAAATACACACTGTCACATTTTACATAAGTTGCTATATGACATAAAAAACCCCTATGAACTGATTGATATTTGTCACAACTTTTACAGATGTATAAAATCTTTCAACATTGCCAAACATATTTTTAAACAAAGTAAAACTTACTTGGGTCTAGAACATCATAAAAAATCTAGATTGTTCTGTTGAAAGTAAATTAAAATGAAGAGTTTTGCAGGAGCTCTTTTTATGGCTTCCTGATTCATAGAAACACCTTCGTAGGAACATTTCATTATTTCTCTACCTTTAATACAACATTATACATATATATATATATATGCATATATATATATACACATATATATTTATTTCACCTCGTCCTAGGGGCAAAACATTGAGGAAAAACAATAACATATTTGCATATCAGAGAAAAAAGTACTAAAGTATTGCTCCTTGGTGTTTAGACTCAAGTGAAAGAAGGGAAAAAACCAGGCTTATTTCTCAAAACTGACTAACACCCTTCTAAAGTAGGAGTCCAAGATCAGCTTTAAAAAAGATCTGCTTGAAAACGAGAAAGTGTGGGGTTCTTTTTCTCCACACTGAATAATGGCTATGGAAGGATAGAAACACACATGTGGAATGTGGAAAGGGACTGGGGCTGAAAGATTTTTATATGTCATCCTCTGTGGGAAAAAATATGTCTGGAATTGACAAGCTCTTGTAGTGGGTCTAGTCTTGGCAAGAGGATACTTCAAGCTGGGTGGAGAGTGGTGAGGAATGCTGGCCAAACAGATGGACAGGAGAAACAGCAGGTATAAGCAGGTGGCAGGGTATCACAGGAGCACAGTCACACCCTGCCACCAGACCCTCATGGTGGAAGTGACCAGGCAAAATTACTATCTTTACTGTAGGTCTATCTGCTCAGAAATTTTTGAGAATTCATAGCCCCTTCATGGTTGCCAAAATATGAGTTTTAAAATTAATATTCAGTAACTAAGAATTATATTATTATCATTTTATTAATTTTAACTAGGGCAAAACAATTGTCTGAATTCAGGAAGAAGGAGAGTGAGAGGGAGGAGGTACAGCCACTTAAATAGAGTCAAAGAAAACACAGGGATACCAGAAAAGGGAATTTGGGGAAATACTAAGGGATTTCTGGGGGATGAAGTCCAAGGGCTCAAAAATCTCCATTTATCACATACCACAGAGTTGTTTTGATTTGCATTTCTCTGATTATTAGAGATTTAGAACACTTTCATCTACTCATAGATAGTTTTGATTTCTTTATCTGAAAATTGTCTATTCATGTCCATTGCCCATTAATCAGTTGGGGAAAGGCTTGATTTTTTTTTTTTTTGTACAATTGATTTAGCATCTCATAAACTTGTGTAATTAGAGGTTTTTTCAGAGTTTTTTGTTATGAAGATTTTTTTTCTGCAATTTGTTCCTTCCCTTTTAACTTTGGTTGCATAGGTTTTGTTTGTATGAAACCCTTTTAATTTAATGTAATTAGATTATTTTTTTTTACATTTGTTAACTTTTCTAACTCTTGTTTGGTCTTAAAATCTTTCCTTTCCCAAACATCTGAAAGGTATCCCCATTTACTCTTTAATTACAGAATTTTAATTTATTCTCTTTGAGTTTTTTTTTAATTTGCATGCCCGATTCATTCATCTGCATTTTCTTTGTTTCATTGATGTAAGCATTTAAAGTTATAATTTTTTCCTTGACTATTGCTATGGCTGTTTCCCATTAATTTTTTCCCATTTGAATTAGTTTAGACAATTTAGAACATTATTCCTTGATTATAATATTCATATTATTTCCCTCCCTCCCCTTTCCCCACCCTTCCCACAGGCATCGTGTAATTTCATTGGGTATTACTTGTGTCCTTGATCAGAACCTATTTCCATGTTGTTGTTTGCACTAGGATGTTCATTTAGAGTCTACATCCCCAACCATATCCTTTCAACCCATATATTCAAGTAGTTGTTTTCTTCGGTGTTTTTACTCCCACAGTGTTTCCTCTGAATGTAGAGAGTGATTTTTCTCACACATTCCTCCAAGTTGGTGATGGTCACTGCATTGCCACTAATGGTGAAGTCCATCACATTTGATTGTACCACAGTGTATCAGTCTCTGTGTACAATGTTTTCCTGGTTCTGCTGCTCTCAAATGCAGCAGTTCCTGGAGGTTGTTCCAGTTCATGTGGAATTCCTCCACTTTATTATTCCTTTGAGCACAATAGTATTCCATCACCAACATATTACACAATTTGTTCAGCCATTCCCAAACTGAAGGGCAATCCACTCATTTTCCAATTTTTGCCACCACAAAGAGTGCAGCTATGAATATTTTTGTATGTGTCTTTTTCCTTATTATCTCTTTGGGGTACAAACCCTGCAGTTCTTTGGCTAGATCAAAGGGCAAACAGTTTTTAGCGCCCTTTGGGCATATTTTTTTTAACTCTTTGCTTTTGGCTCCAAATTTGCCTTTCTTTTAGCCTTGCCTCAAACCAATTTGGCCTAAGACTATAGCCGCTCCTAGAGAGGAAATTTGTTGGTCAGTTTAAAAATGTTCAGGGTTTCCTTACCATTTAAATGGATGGCTTTTCCCCAATAGTTTTTGTCATTTACAAATCAATCACTAGTCAGGGTTGCAGTTGACCATCCTAAAATGAAATTTCTTTACTCCAGAACTCACACACACTTTGCTCTTTGGGAACAAATTAACAGCTGGAAAAAAAATGTGAAATGATAGCCCTCAAATAATGAAGTTAATACCTAGAATAAAATGCATCTCCTTACCAATATTAACTGCACTTGATACAAAATATTTCACACATTAACTATACCAAAACTTTGGGAAGAAAAATTAGACCTTTGTGGACCTCCTTTGGTCTCCTGCTGGATATTCCCATATCCAAATCGCCAGCTCTGGTCTCCTCTCTTCAAACTTTTGGGAGGAATTCATCCATTATCACAACTTTCAGAAATTATTTGCTAACATTTAAATCACAAGCATTTGAAATTATTAGCAAATCTTCACCTAAGAAGTACATTAGACATACAATATAAGCAAAAGCCCAAAGGAAAACTTGAGAAGAAATCCTGGAACTTAAGTTCTTAAGCTTCTATGAGAAGTTATTTCACAAACTTTATGACCATTTAAACCTGACCTATACTATCCTCGCTCTTATCTATCTACCATTTGCTGGTACCTGGTCCACAATATATGGAATGAAGTAGCCCCAAATTGACCAAAAGATGGAAAATTAAAGAGATACCCCTTGACCACATTTTTAGGGGACAGACCTGGCTTCCCTTCTAGACAGGAAGTCAAACTTTTTATGTAGATAACAATTTTGCAGGAGACAAGGAGGAATTTCAGTAACATCAAAGGTTCAGTGAACTGATTTTTGACTTAGTACAGATAAACACTCCTTAGATCACAACCCCAGGATGGACTCCTTGTCTCCTACCTAAAAATTCCTGCATTAAGGTCTGTTTATTGTCAGATAAGAACCTGAATGTGTAACTTGTATCTGGGAAACCTGTATAACCTGTTCCCTAATGCTGAACCTGTGCAGTTTTCCACTAGGGAATTCTGTACCAGCTGGTAGATTCTTTATTTCTCTCTTTAATTAATAAATTATGGTTCCAGTAATCAATATTCTAGGTATTTGAACTCATTTGTGAAGTGTCCCACTTCAGGAACACGAACTCAGCAGCTGTCCCATGGGGGGGTACTCTGGGGTGTTCACGGAGACGTGGTTGCCCGTTTGGTTCCTGATTAAAAAGAGGTTTGTTTGCCAAGAGTTTGGCTTACCTAAACCAACTGCCCAACTAACTCCTGACAGAACTCAATGGGGTCTTGTGTGAACCTCACATCAGTGGTCAATCTGGCTGGTGGCTTAGGCAGCCATAACTTCGGCAGTGGCTGGATTGCCATATGTTGTTAACTTAGAAATAACACAAAAGTATTAATAGTCAGAAAAAAAACAGCTCTTTAATCAGGATAGCGATACATGCAATTTGGCCCTTTACTCAGAGTCGGTGCCACAACCTTTTCAGGGTGTAAACTCTGGACTCTGGGGATGTTATCCCTAGGGAGTGCCATAATGCTAGATGACAACTTCGAAGAACAAAAGAATTTGGGGAACCTCTATACCATTTGGGAAATCCAGGGGCAGGGAAAGATGATTGACATCACTATAGTAGTGGTAGTCTCTCGGTGACGGAGAATGACAATTGTCTTTGTGCATTATCATCTATTGATGTACCCTCATGTGGCTTTGGAGTCCAAAGACTGAGGCGCAAAGTTTGTGGCACATGGGGCATGGGACGCCAGTTGTTACGGGAGGTACAGTTGTGGCCGGGTGTTGGAATTCACGCGCAGCGGCAACACATCGACGTCATTCATCTTCAAAGGTGGTGGCGGCATGGTTAATGTGGGTTCGCCAGCTGCTTCTGACAGAGGCAGTGAGTTCTAGTTGTTTTGGTGTGATGCCAGCCCACTTCAATTTTGACTATCTGATCCTTGAATCTTTTCTTTGGTCGACCTTGTTTCCTGAGTCCAGCTGACAGTTCACCATAGAATACCTGTCTTGGTATTCGCTGTGGGTCCATGCAGATGACGTGTCCAGACCATTATAGCTGGGTTTTGAGGACCATGACTTCGATGCTGGTGGAGTTGGCTCTGTTGAGGACTTCTTGGTTGGTGATTCGGTCCTGCCATTGGATCCTCATGACTGACCAGAGAGAGCATTGGTGGAATTGCTCCAGCTGTTTCATGTGCTTCCGGTACAGTGTCCATGTCTCGCAACCGTACAGGAGCGAGCTGAGGACCACTGCATTATACACTTTGAGCTTCGTTGCAGTGCTTACACCTCTGTGTTGGAGGACTTTGGAGAGCAGCAGCCTGAGTGCCTGGCGGGCCTTTTGGATCCTGGCATTAATCTCATGGTCTAGGGACCTGTCTTTGTCGATGCCCAGGTACTTGAAAGTGTTGATATTAGAAAGCTGCGTGCCACCGATTGTAATGCACGGCTGGTTAGTTGGCCTCCCTGTTGCAGGTTGGAACAGCACCTCTGTTTTGCTGAGGCTGATAGTCAGGCCAAACAGTTTTGTTGCTGTAGAGAACCTGTTCACAATGGTTTGGAGATGATTTTCTTGGTGGGCCATGAGAGCACAGTCATCTACAAAGAGAGCTTCCAGGATGAGTCTCTCTGTTGTCTTTGTTTTTGCAGTCAGGCATTGAAGGTCAAATAGTGAACCATCCAGTCAGTATTTGATGTAGATGCCCAGGTCTAGATCCATCATAGCATGTTGTAATGCTTGGGTGAAAAATAGGTTGAATAGTACCGGAGCGAGGACACAGCCTTGTTTCACGCCATTGGAGATGTTGAAGCCATCAGAAGTCTCTCCACCAGATAGGACTTCCCTTGTCATGTCGACATGAAAGAACTGGATCAGTTTGATGAATTTTGCTGGGCAACCGAGCTTGCTGAGGATCACCCACAATGCGTCTCTGTTCACTGTGTCCAATGCCTTTGTCAGGTCTATGAAGATAATGTAGAATCAGGTTCTTCTCAAGGCATTTTTCCTGCATTTGCCTCACCATGAAGACCATGTTGATGGTGCTATGATCTGGTCGGAAGCCACATTGTGATTCAGGCAGGTTCTGCTCTGAAACAGATGACAGGAGTCTGTTGAGTATAACACAGGTGAGGATCTTTCCAGCAGTGGAGAGTAGTGAGATGCCTCTATAGTTGTCACAGGTTCCTCGTGTACCTTTTTTCTTGTATAGGGCTACGATGGAGGCATCCCTGAGTTCTGCGGGCATGTCTTCCTCTTCCCATATACTGGTCAGCACTATGTGGAATGCCTGGAGCATCTTTCTATTTAAGACCTTGTACACCTCGGTTGGGATCCAGTCTTTACTGGGTGCCATCACTATAGCTACAAAGAAAATGGGAGTGTTCTAGCTACACAGACAGGATACAATCAAGCTTGGGTAAGGAATCATAGCTAGAGGCTAGGGTGTAAGAGAAGGGGCTACTTACAAATGATATTAAAGGATCCTTAGCATATGCTTAGTCTCACCCAACTAGGATCGTCATTTCCCTGATGGTAGATTCCCATGGGAACAGGAAACATATACAAGCTCTGGGGTCTCCAATCTACAAGCTAGTCCTGAAAATTCAAGTTCATCATATCTCACTAGGTAACAAGTTTGGAAATCCTAGATTCCATGTTTACACAACCCTGAGCCATTTTGTGTTATTTTTTTAATTGTACTATATTTCCCTTCTTATTTTAATGAATTTCTGACTTGACATGATCAACCATGTGAAATATGAAATTTATATAGCTACATTAGTTTGTCAGAGTAAATTTAAGCTTCATCTGCCTTGTAATCTAGTGGATGGGAACAAATTTGACTTTGAACACCTAGACTATACTCTTGTACTTGTGAATTGAATTAGTTGCAATGTTTTGGGGAGAAGATGATGGGTCTATGCTAATGATCCTAAGTAACTACTGATTAAAATTTGACTATATTATACCAGGACAGCCAAACTAAATCTACATATTATTTACATCACACCACACCATAGTATAGATTATTTTTATCTAGACTTAGTGAAACTGTTCTTTACCATTTCCTGTTTATTTCTCATTGGGTCTTTTCTCATATTAGGGCAACATCTAGTCTCCCTTCTTGACTCTCCATTAGTTTTTATATAAATGTCTTTTTTCATGGTCCCTGCTAACTGTATTGAAATAACTCTTCATTGGCATTAACTACTATTTCATGTTTGTAAAATATTTTTTGTAATGCTGTTTCCCAACTTCTAGGTAAAGTTTTAAAGAAGTCAGGGAATGCCTGAATTGAGAAGAATTTATAGTAAATGTTTTGATTTTAGGACAGGATGAAAGGGGAACTTTGAAGTCCTTCTAACTCTGTCTGCTTGCAAATCAATTTTAATGGTAACAATATGTAGTTATAATACTGTTATTCCATTCCATTCATTCAGTACTCATTTGTTGATTTTGGTTACAAAATTTCTTGTCCATGTTTGAAGTAAGAATACTGATTCAAGACCTTACACCTAGACATAACAAGTAGGTTAATGTATAGCAATGATCAGAGCCATGGGATATTCCTTCCTCCTCTGCTCTTTTCTGAGTGTCAACATTGTTCTCATTACATCATCTGGCCATTTCATGATAGATAGAATCACTTAACTTAACTAACTCAATCACCACATTAAGGAAGGGTCCAGTTAAGGATTTGAGGATCTACTCGGCACTTGATGTTAATGGCGTTGAGGCCACTTTGAACTAGAAAGGAAGAGAGGAATAATTTTTTTTCTAGTTCAAATTTATTCCAGTCATGATTTAATAAAACATCAAACTGAGGCCCAGAGAGGGGTACTGACCTCATATGAATAATCATTGAAAACAGAGGTTGTGTTAAAACTAAAACCTTCTACTTGTAATCAAGAGTTCTTGCCAATAAATGAAGCAGTCAGACCATATCTCAAAAACCTTGTGCAACCCTCTGTAGTTAAAGCATGTTGGAGATAAAATATATTGAGGGGGAAAGAAGCAGGTATGAAGGAGGAAAGTCCAGCTTTGATAATTTTTTTGTACTCAGTTCCATTTGAAAATGTTGGAACCAATTGACATGAAAAAAGCAGAACCATGGAGACTATTGCACCTTCCTATAATCTTACTGATGAAGCTGTAAATGAAAAATCCTCTACTCATTAATATGAGGATTAAATTTTAATGTTAGCAATAGTACTTAGATGATCATAATTGTAATTCTAAGATAGTTGAATAATGTTAGCATAAGTGATGATTTTCGTAGGTCTTTTGTGATTATTTTAGTACAAGATTTTAAGTTTTTGAACCAAAGTAAAGAATTGCTTCAGCATATTTAATCATTGTTAACATAACCCTCAGTTTCAGTAATAACCTTTAAATTTTTATATCACACACCTTCAACAAATATGGTCTTGGACTTGTGATCTAGTATATGTCACCAAGTTTGACCTTGAATTGAAAGCCTGATAACACCCAGCACTACCCACTGGTCATCATTTATATCATCAGATTTAGAAAATAGGGTTCAGGGTCCCCCACTTCCTCTATTCTATCAAGTGACTTCTTGTACCAATGAGAAGGACTTCATATTTGCCTTAAGCAATGAACATTGCTTAACTGTGTCTCTATTTTTAGATGGGCATAACTATTGTCTTGGGATTATTTTTGTACTGATACATAAAGTGTGATATTCTTGGCATATATAGGAAGGTCTATCACAGTGCTTTGGGTCTTTTAGTCTTGACCAGAAGTCTGGTTTTATTGTGAGATTATCCCCCCTCTCAATAAACCTGTTTCTTTTTGGCTTGGAGACTTTGCTTCTCTTATTTGCAATCCTGTGCTTAGAAATTATACAACAAAGCTAACATTAGAGAATTGGGCATAACTCTCATGTAGAAGTGGTTAGATGTTGGCTCCACCACCAATAGTTGACCAACAATAACTGGGAAGAGCAATGTTGTGTTTATTGTAATTTTCAAAAAATTTTCTCCAATTTCAATGTTAATGCATTCCAACAGTAATAGAATTTTCTGTATTAGTTGATAAGAGTAGTATTTATGACTGTAATGTTTGCATAGAAGTTGTGTTTATCTTTTGGTTTTGAAGTTATTTGCTTGTACTTTTGCATATCTTTGAAACTTGTAGTTGTTCATTATTTAATTCCTTTTTTCCCTTTCCTTGATAAAATTCCTAGAATAGGTAAGTATTAGATAAATTATGATAGTTGAGTGTCGGTTGTTTGTTATTTTGGATAGATATATTAGTTTAGGTAATCTGTAAGTAATATAGGTTGTACACAAATGCCAAAATAGTGTTTTCAACACGATTTAGGCTTTGTGCCAATGAGGGACTGTGGCAATGTAATGATTAGTGCATAAGAATGATTGACAGGCAAAGAATCTTCAGAGCTGTCAGGAGGATTCCAAACTGTTGAGGAGACTGTTGATCTCTCTTAGGGTTAGAAGAAGCTGTAGGTTGCTGATCTGTGCTCCTGTGAACATCTCTGGATCATACTACAAGTAGCCCTCTGAAGCAGGAGTGGATAACGGTTTTTCAAAACCCTTATATGGACTAAGGGACAATCTTGGGAGCTCTAGTCATTTTCTGGACAACCTATGACTACTCATCTGGACTTTAGCCTCTACTTTCCAAAAGACACTATATGAAAGATCTCTAAACTTTCTGTTAGACTGGCCCTTGGGAGTTTATTGTAGTTAGGATAGGATTATTAGATAGTGGCTTAAAATAGGGATTAAGCTATCAGATCTCCCCCTCCCTCACTCCAATCCTCTGAAAAATGAAATAAAAATATTTACATTAATCCCTATGTGTTTTCCATACTAAATCCCTCTAAATTAAAAATGTTATTTCAGAAGGTATTCCTAGAAATTTTAATGAGAATGACCCACAAATATACCCATCACCTACAGACCACTGTGCTTTCAGCTCAAGATATAAAACTTCTTTCAAAGTAACCATCCTTATGAATATCTGATCTTTCAAATGACTTCACCAGTCAGAGACATCAACAATCAGGGTAAAAATTTACAATTCTGGACATAGTGATCCCTCAACTATTATGGGAGTTACATTCCTGAGAACCCCATGAGAGTTTAAAATCTGTGAAATAGTGATGTATTACATTTCCATTGTGTACAGTATGATATTCATCTGCAAAAAATCCCATGATAAAACAAAAACTCCATGATACAGAACAATTATATATATATATATGTATATATATATATATAAAATCATAACACAGTAAAGCTGGGATAAGAAAACCATGAATAATGAGGGATGACAATAATTGTAAAGTAGTAAGAGGACAGTTGGTCAAATAGGTATAATGATCAACTTGGGGTAAAAAAAATTCAAACTAAACCTCACAAACATATTTGCTTTGTGACAATGGAAAAATTAAATTTTGATTTCCTATTTCCTCATCTATAAAATGGGAATAATAATGGTAAGAGTCTCTCATTTTTGTTACTAGTATAAAATAATACTTGTGATGTCTTTCCCAAGCCTTAAAGGCTCATGTAAATGAAAATAATTGAATAAAAAAGAATGAATAAGAAAACAAATGAATGCATGTATAAATACTAAATAAATATGAATATATTAATAAATAATAAGTTTCAACATCTAATATAGATGTATTTTTAGGAGAGGAAAGAACTTTAAGGAAATTTAATACATTCCACTTTTCATCTGTACTAGAAAAAAGCAGGACATTTATATCTGACTGGAAGTTGAAACTTCCTAAAACTATTGTGGTATCCTATAAGTATCTGACTCCTTAAGAGGGGGATTATTTCACTTTTCTATATGTAGCTCAAACATTTTAATGTGTTTTGTATATCTTGAATAAAGTTGTTTTTGTGTTTTGTATATCTTGAATAAAGTTGTTTTTCCTTCATGCATTCTTAATTTGTACCATCAAAAAGACAAATTTATTTAAGTAATTTTTAATCACATAAGGATTCCTCTATAACAATTTGATAAGTAGTAACTGTATAATGGAAATAAGACATAATCAAAATAGAAATAGTATTAAGAGCCTCTGCAATGATGAAAGTGCCAGTACACTTCCCCTTTCTTTGCCACACACCCTGGAGGACATGATTAGAAGAAAATGAACTACTACTCTGGCAGTGTCATAAACAAGTGATCTGAGAAATGAAAGAAGAAACAATTTGATCTGTTCATAATGCTTTTACTGGAATTTATTTACCCTTTCAACAAATGTTTAAAACCTTACTTTAATAAAATGCTCTGAATGTTTTGTCCTGTGAGTCATTTCTGTAAAGTAACTTCCAATAGCTTATAAAACAAAAATTGTCAGCATCAAGAACATTGTCTCAGACCACAGACTGGGCATGGTCCTGCAGACCTCTGACATTGGCATTAGTGTCCACAAATAAAAACTCAGATTCCTTGGCTCAGGATGTATGCCCAATTCTTTTATTTCTTTATTCTAAAAAGATATTTTGCCATGTTAATCTAATGAATTCAAAGTGAATAATTTTAGTGCTATAATTATTTATAATCAGTAATACATAGAAATAAGACAATTCTTTACAAACTGTTTTTATTGCAAAATACAGTAAGCTGAGAATGTGTGTTTTTTAAATCATTTTTTCAGATGAAAATCTGAATCATAATGAATGATTAATAGTCATATAACTAGGTAAAATCGATCAAGGTCCATTGATTCTAAGTCCAGGACACTTTCCTTTTTTGAAACTGCATCATCAATGCATGTTTAGTAAATAGGACTTAAAGTCAGAAGATATAGCCACTCATAAAAAAGTGAAAAGTGACATGGAAAAGGAGCTGTCCCTCCAGAATAGTGCAAGAAAAAAAATACTTAATGAGTTGTAATTGATTTTAAAAGAAAGAATTTTTAGAAGAATGGTGATTGGTTCTTCAATATTTTTGAACCGATACATGTCTGACACTTTAATTGAAAGAAGGCATAGCATTGTGTAAAGAAGTCTGAGAAGGATGCAAGAAATAAGGGCTTTCAAAGCCAAGTAATGAAGTTGTTTAGGCAAGTCACTTAAAATCTGTGGTCCACAATTAATTCTTCTCTAATATTGGCATAAAAACTGTGGGACCTACTTCCCAACATTGTTGTTATAATCAAATAATCTGAGGTATCTAAAGTAATTTACAAATCTCAAAATATCTTGTGAAAAATGATGATGATTATTATTATTAGTGGTAGCATTAGTGATAATATATTTTCAAATATTGTTTTAGATGTGTGTATATACTGGAACAAGAATATTGTCTAATATCTTATCTGATAAAGGTAAGCATGAGCTTTTTGTAAATATAAAATTCATTCTTGAATTATTTTTGTTTGCCAATCTGTTTTTCCTTCTTTTCATTTCTGAATTCAATGTTCACTTTAATGATCAAAATTCAGAAAAGAGATAAAATAACTTTCTATTAAGTTCTAATTAAAAGAATCTTTTGAAGGTGAAAACAATCACTAATAATTTTTTCATATGTGGACCAATACTCAAAGATTATTTTAATAAAACATTTTAAAAACTAGAAACACTTAGTAATGTATAGTTATAATATCTTGATTGATAATCAGAAACAATAAAAGAAGTAAACATAATATATTCTTCCTCTAATGCTAACCAAATTAAATTCTCACTTGTCTTCAGTTTCCTAGTAAAATGAAGTCATAAGCAAAGGTAGCTTGTGAAGTCTGTTCTACCTATAAAACAAAAATATAATGATACACTCTATGTAAAGGACAAATATTTAAAAAGATTCCTGTGCTGAAATGAAATAAATTTTTCCTAACTCCCATTTGAAGGAAGAGAAGAGTAGGATCATTTTTGGCTACTTTGTTAGTATGGAAATTCCCTTTAAGGCAATTCAAGTGGGCATAAATTTTCCTGAGAAACTAAAAGTTTAAGTCACTTTTCTCTGTTCAAAGTCAGTTTAAGTCAGAATTTGGATTGAGACTCAATCTTTCTTAAATGAACACTTCACTCCTGCTTTGAAAGAGAAAAAGAAAGATAAGAAAATAATATCAAGTTGACTGCATTTGTCATGAAATTATTAACATTTTTCTCTATATTAATCTCCTAGTAGGCAAAAATGCAATTTTTGTTATTTTACAATTGTATGAGAGGGCTTTTTGGATGTTTATTTTGTTCTGTTTTATTTTTCAAACAAAATCAAAAGAAATGTTAATAAACTGTTTTATCTACACACAGACAAGAAGAGGCACAGTCCTAATACTTTAATTTGGAGAATTCTCATCAGCTAAATATATGTATTGATATTAAAAATAAAATATAATTATTAACTTAAATCATACAGAATGTGTTTCTGTAAAATTATTGACAATTTATAGGCTGACAGATGAGAGCCAGAAGTTATGGTTAGGCCCTCAAAAGATAAGTGCCTCCTCCTATTAGGTACTGGAGTGGATAAAACACACCCTGGAGGCAGAAAGATGAGAATTAAAATAGTGCTTCAGATAGTTACTAGTTTTGATATTCTAGTTTATGATATTTTCCATCTGTTATCCTAATTTTGTTCAACTGTCAAATGGGGATCGTTCCAGCAACTGCTTCCTAGGGTTGATATGAGAATAAAAGGAGATGTATTTATGAAGGGCATAGCATAGTACCTGGCACACGGTAAGAAGTTAAAAATTTATTTTTTCTTTCCTTCCTTCCATCCCTTTCTTCCTTTATTCCTTCCTTCCTTCCTTTCTTTCTTTCTTCCTTCCTTCCATCCCTTTCTTCCTTTCTTCCTTCCTTCCTTCCTTCCTTCCTTCCTTTCTTTCTTTCTTTCTTCCTTCCTTCCTTCCTTCCTTCCTTCCTTCCTTCCTTCCTTCCTTCCTTCCTTCTTTCCTTTCTTTCTTTCTTTCTTTCTTTCTTTCTTTCTTTCTTTCTTTCTTTCTTTCTTTCTTTCTTTCTTTCTTTCTTTCTTTCTTTCTTTCTTTCTTTCTTTCTTTCTTTCTTTCTTTCTTTCTTTCTTTCTTTCTTTCTTTCTTTCTTTCTTTCTTTCTTTCTTTCTTTCTTTCTTTCTTTCTTTCTTTCTTTCTTTCTTTCTTTCTTTCTTTCTTTCTTTCTTTCTTTCTTTCTTTCTTTCTTTCCATTGTTCTTCTTCATTCCTTCCCTCCTTCCCTTCCTTCCTCCTTTCCTCCATCCCTCTCTCCCTCCCTTCCTTCTTTCCTTCCTTCCTTCCAACATGCTAGTTATTTCTTGTTGCTATTGTCATTACTAGTATGAAATACATAAATTAAGAGGTGATATTGGGGAGAAAATGTTGCATTTGAACTTTTATAATTCACAAATTCATTTAACAGGAGTAGGGGAGAATACTCTGATTGTTCTGCTTTTGTTTTATTTTAATTTTTTGGTGGTTTTAAATTCCATATGTTCTTAACATATATTTTAATTATTATGGTATTTCTTCTATCTTTACTACAATTTCATAAGTGTAAATTAGAATTGTAAAGTCGTAGTACTAGGAAAGGCTTCAGCACATAAGCACATAAGGGCCTGATACACAGCAGGCCCTTAGAATATGTTTGCTGACTGACTACTATTACAAATACAGTGAAACTGCTTTTCTTATTATTCCTAACAAACACTAATTTTCCTGCCATTTTTGTAGTTCTCTCCTATGACTAGATCATGTTACCTCCTGAATTTAACCTCTTACAATTCACATTTACTTACAAAACAACTCAAAGAACACATTCTACATGAAACCTTTTTTCTGATTGCTTTAGATATATCTATCTATCTATCTATCTATCTATCTATCTATCTATCTATCTATCTATCTATCTATCTATCTGTATGTTTGTCTGAAGATATATAGATATCTTCTGGAAAAGAGGGTATTTCATCAGTCTTTTATGGAGTATTTATGTGTTCTTTCTGTCTCACATGACTAGATTGTTACTTTCTCAAAACTAAAGAATTTATGGCTTTCATCTTGGTATATATAGTATCTAGAGGAGTGTTGCATGGCAAATAGTAGGCTTTTAACAAGTTTGTTCTGGTTTTCTTCTTAATGAATTTAATAACAAAACTCTCTAAAGCACAAAGAGTAGTTTATATAATCAAGTAATAAGAGGCATTGAAGGTATAAGAGATATTCAAGTTACAAGAAAACAATTAATGTAACCACCAAATTCAAAGTTTTAGTTTGTATGACTTCTCTCCATCCTTTGAATTTTGGTCAGATTCTGGTCTGTGGGAGTAGAAGGGAATCATTCTTTCAGAGCATCTTTTTAAAATTATTTGAGAGAACATTAAGGCATCACCCTACTTCATTCAATACTTTGATCCGTTCACTTTTCTGAAAACCATGGGGTACACATATGTCTCTGCTTTCTAAGATATGACTAAATTTGATTTAATAATGACTTCTTTTTTACTATATCAATAACCTGTATCTGCTGTATGTAGGAGCACAAAAAATCATTTATAAGCATTTGCTTGATATTCTCTCAATACATACCATACGAAGTTTAGGTTTAATCAGTTTTCTAGCCCTTCCCTTTTCCATGTTTTTATATAACTGACTGTTGTTTGTTGATATCTTCATTGCAGTATCATTTGAACATAATGAATGAATTACTAAGCATGTTGTGATTATTTTAATTTTATTTTTTAATATAAAATTATTCTGGAATTTGAAAAACAATTTAAAAAGCAGATAAAGATTTTTGAAATTATAGACACAGGAAAAAATAAGGAAACATAAATCTTGTTCCTCTCTCAAAAAAGGATTGTTATTGTCAGATTTCTCATACTTAGGAATACACTAAAAATGACTACAATGTTTTCTTTTATATTTTAAAAAATTTACAATATATCACTGTTATTTTATATTTCTGGAAACTACTCTCTCCTAGACCCTTGATTTCAATTTTTTTCAATTTTGATTTTAAAAATTTTATTTATTCAAAATTTTTAATCTTTTGTTTTAACTTTTTATTTAATTTTAATTTTTTTTAATTTTAAAATTTGATTTAATACACCAGGGGAAATGGCATGGTTTTTTCCCAGCCTGGATTTTTCCATATCTTTAATCTCCCCTATGGTAGGAGATTACTATATCTCTGACATTATAGTTGGGAAATAAGTTTCAACTATTTCTAACCCTAGGTGGGGAAACTTATCTTAAAATTAGTTGCTCAAATAATAATTTCTGGAATCAGGGGCATATTCTTTTGGAATGGCTATCATGGATTGGTAGTTGCTACATTCTTTTATTTTATTTTGAAAAATTTATTTAATTAATTGAATTAGAATATTTTCCATGGTTACAAGATTCATGTTCTTCCCTCCCCTCCTTCCAACCCCCTCCCATATCTGGCATGCTATTCCCCTGGGTTTTACACAAGTCATTATATTCTTAACATGAAGCTTGAAGTTAAACCACTTTCTTTTCTATCTTCTATCTTAGAATTAATACTAAATATTAGTTACAAGGCAGAAGAGCAGTAAATGATACATAATTGGTATTAAATGACTTGCCTGGGGTCACAAAATTATGAAATGTCAGAGGTTAGATTTGAATGAGGACAATCTTGGCTCTCTGTCCGCTGAGGTACCTTATGAATTTCAGGTTAACCCTTTTTTAATATTTCTTCATTAGGAGATGCCTGGTCAAGATGGCGGCTTAGAGAGAGCTAAAGTTCAGATCTCCGGAAACCCTTCCTAACCGATCTCAATCTGTATGCTCCTAGGACACCGAAATTCAAAACAAACAACAGGATAGATCCCGGGAACCCTCCTCCTGGACCTAGATAAAAAGGTATGGCCCCCCAAAAGCCAGAACCCAAGATCACTCAGAACTAAGGGGTAGGCAGAAGGAAGGTCATAGGACCCATCCTCCCCCAACCCAGAGTGCTGAGTCTGAAGCAGCAGCGGGAACCTAAGAGCCAGCAAAAGGACCTCAGGGCTGGCTATACTGAAGGCCTCATGCTGAATACAACCTGAGTCAGTCACGGGGGCACTCATACAGCAGGGAAATAGAGAGATACCGAGGGGAGCCTATAGCCCCGTGGCTGGATCCTTCCGTCCAAGTCTCAGGGAAGGTACCTGCTTTAAGCCACACTCAGTCCAACCCAGCTGCAGTTAATCATATCAGGAGCCCTCAGAGCTCTGGGAAGCCTTGGCCCCTCCCCCCTCAGAGTGCAGGCCTTTCTGGCCCACAAAGGCTCTGAGATACCTTGCGGACAGTGCCAAGCCAGGCTCAGAGCATGGAAGTAAGTCAACAAAGAAGCATCGGGAGGGAACTGAGAGCAGTAACACCTGCGAAAGGACAATTCACCTGGGGCTAAAGCCTCTGAACACCAGACAGAGATAAGAAAAGCTAGACCTCCCCACTCAGATAAAGATGGAAAACAGCACAGAAAAGCCCCAAAACAACAAGAAAAACAAGAAGAAGTGGGTGACTTTGTACACATTTTATGGAGCAAAAATACAAAATACAGAGGAGATAGAAGAGGAAACACAAGCAAGTGCTTCGAAACCTTCTAAAGGAAATGGAAACTCTCCACAAACCCATGAATAATCTGAATCAGAAATGATCAAAAAGATGGAAGCCTTCTGGGAGGAAAAGTGGGAAATAATGCAAAAGAAATTCATTCATCTACAAAACCAGTTTGACCAAACTGAAAAGGAAAACCGGGCTTTAAACGTCAGAATCAGCCAATTCAAAGACAACGAGCATGTAAAAGAGCAAGAATTAATAAAGCAAAGCCAAAAGACCAAGAAATTAGAAGAGAACATAAAATATCTCACCAACAAGGTCATAGACTTGGAAAATAGAGGAAGAAGAGACAATTTAAGAATAATTGGACTACCAGAAAAGCCAGAAATAAATAGCAAACTTGACATTATAATACAAGATATAATCAAAGAAAATTGTCCAGAGATTCTAGAACAAGGGGGCAATACAGGCACTGAAAGAGTTCACAGAACACCCTCTACACTAAACCCCAAAAAGACAGCTCCCAGGAATGTAATTTCCAAATTCCTAAGATTTCAAGCAAAAGAAAAAATCTTACAAGAAGCCAGAAAAAAGACAATTTAGATATAAAGGAATGCAAATCAGGGTCACACAAGACCTTGCAAGTTCCACTCTGAATGACCATAAGGCATTGAACATGATTTTCAGAAAGGCAAGAGAGCCTTCAAACAAAATCAGCTACCCATCAAAACTGACTATATACTTCAAAGGGAAATTATGGCCACTCAACAAAATAGAAGATTTCCAAGATTTTGCAAAGAAAAGACCAGAGCTCTTTGGAAAGTTCAATATCAAAAAACAAAGAGCATGGAATACCTGAAAAGGTAAATATGAAGGAAAGGGAAAAGGAGAAAAAGGTTATCTTTTTCTTTTATTCAAACTCTCTTCTATAAGGACTATATTTATATCAATCTATGTATATTAATATGGGGGAAAATGTAATGTGTAAATACAGGGAAAAAAAAGACCAAATAGAATAATCTTTCTCACACAAAGATTCACACAGGAAGGGGAGGGGAAGAAAACTCCTATAAGAAGGAGAGGAAGAGAGTTTTTACTTAAACCTTACTCTCAGGGAAATCAACTCTGAGAGGGAAGAACATCCAGATCCATTGGGATCTTGAATTCTATCTTACCCAACAAGGGTAGGGAGAAGGGAAAACCAAGAGAAGTAGGGGGGGAAGGGAACATAAAAAAGGGAGGGAGGAAGAGGGGGGTGGGGGATGGAACAAAAAGATAGGGGCTAGAGGCTAGAAAGGGAAATATATCAAGGTAGGGGACAAGGGGGAATGATTTAAAATAAATCACTGAATTAAAAAGTTAGAGCTGAAGAAGAAAAGTTCGAATTAGGGAAGGATATCAAAATGCCAGGGAGTCCACAAGTGACAATCATAACTTTGAATGTGAAAGGGATGAACTCACCCATAAAACGTAGATGAATAGCAGAATGGATTAGAATCCAAAACTCTACCATATGTTGTCTTCAAGAAACACACATGAGGTGGGTAGACACCCAAAAGGTCAGAATTAAAGGATAGAGTAAGACCTTCTGGGCCTCAACTGACAGAAAGAAGGCAGGAATTGCAATCATGATATCTGATAAAGCCAAAGCAAAAATAGACCTGATTAAAAGGGATAGGGAAGGTAAATATATTCTGTTAAAAGGGTCTTTAGATAATGAGGAAATATCACTAATCAACATATATGCACCAATTAATATAGCACCAAAATTTCTAATGGAGAAACTAGGAGAACTGAAGGAAGAAATTGACAGTAAAAACATATTAGTGGGAGAAGAGGTAAAAGAAGTGAATGAAATCTTAGAAAAATTAGAATTAATACACATATGGAGAAAAATAAACAGGGACAAAAAGGAATACACCTTTTTCTCAGCACCATATGGCACATTCAGAAAGATTGACCATACACTAGGTCATAGAAACATGGCATACAAATACAGAAAAGCAGAAATAATAAATGCAGCCTTTTCAGATCACAAGGCAATAAAAATAATGATCAGTAATGGTACATGGAAAACCAAATCAAAAACTAATTGGAAATTAAACAATATGATACTCTAAAATCATTTAGTTAGAGAAGAAATCATAGTAACAATTAATAATTTCACCTAGGAAATGAGAACGGCGAGATATCCTTTCAAACCTTTTGGGATGCAGCCAAAGCAGTAATCAGAGGTCAATTCATATCCCTGAGTGCATAAATTAACAAACTAGGGAGAGCAGAGATCAATCAACTGGAAATGCAAATAAAAAACTCCAAAGCAATCAAATTAAAAAATCCCAGGAGAAAACCAAACTAGAAATCCTAAAAATTAAGGGAGAAATTAATAATATTGAAAGTGATAGAACTATTGATTTAATAAATGAGACAAGAAGCTGGTACTTTGAAAAAACAAACAAAATAGACCTCAGCAAGACAGTATACGATAAACCCAAAGATCCCAGGTTTTGGGACAAAAATCCACAATTCAATAAAAACTACTGGGAAAATTGGAAGACAGTGTGGGAGAGATTAGGAATTGATCAACAGAACACCCTACACCAAGATAAATTCAAAATGGGTGAATGACTTAAACATAAAGAAGGAAACCATAAGTAAATTGGGTAAACAGAATAGTATACATGTCAGACCTTTGGGAGGGGAAAGGCTTTAAAACCAAGCAAGACATAGAAATGTAAAATAAATAATTTCGACTACATCAAATTAAAAAGCTTTTGTACAAACAAAACCAATGTAACTAAAATCAGAAGGAAAACAACAAATTGGGAAAAAATCTTCATAGAAACCTCTGACAAAGGTTTAATTACTCAAATTTATAAAGAGCTAAATCAATTGTACTATAAATCAAGCCATTCTCCAATTGATAAATAGGCAAGGGACATGGATAGGCAGTTTTCAGATAAAGAAATCAAAACTATTAATAAGCACATGAAGAAGTGTTCTAAATCTCTTATAATCAGAGAGATGCAAATCAAAACAACTCTGAGGTATCACCTCACACCTAGCAGATTGGCTAACATGACAGCAGAGGAAAGCAGTGAATGCAGGAGGGGATATGGCAAAGTAGGGACACTAATTCATTGCTGGTGGAGTTGTGAACTGATTCAAAGGGCAATTTGGAACTATGCCCAAAGGGTGATAAAAGAATGTCTACCCTTTTGATCCAGCCATAGCACTGCTGGGTTTGTACCCCAAAGAGATAATAAGGAAAAAGACTTGTACAAGAATATTCATAGCCGCACTCTTTGTGGTGGCCAAAAATTGGAAAATGAGGGGATGCCTTTCAATTGGGGAATGGCTGAACAAATTGTGGTATATGTTGGTGTAGGAATACTATTGTGCTAAAAGGAATAATGAAGTGGAGAAATTCCATGGAGCCTGGAACGACTTTGAGGAAGTGATGCAGAGCGAGAGGAGCAGAACCAAGAGAACATTGTACAGGGAGACTAATACACTGTGGTATAATCGAATGTAATGGACTTCTCCATTAGTGGCAGTGTAATGTCCCTGAACAATCTGCAGGGATCTAGGAGAAAAACACTATCCATAAGCAGAGGACAAATTATGGGAGTAGAAATACTGAGGAAAAGCAACTGCCTGACTAGAGTGGTTGAAGGGACAGGTCAGAGGAGAGACTCTGAATGAACACTCTAATGCAAATACTAAAAATATGGCAATGGGTTTGAATCAAGAACACATGTGATACCCAGTGGAATCATGCATTGGCTATGGGGGGGGGGAAGAAAATGACCTTTGTCTCTAATGAAAAATGCTTGGAAATGATCAAATAAAATATTATTTAAAGAAAAAATTTTCTTCGTTAGAGAGTAGAATATATATTTTTTCATATGAATAGATAACTAAACTGGTGCAGAGAATGAAGTTTATGATAAAATATAAATTCCTTGAAGTACTACTTTGGGACAAGCAATATTGACAAAATGAGAAAGCAATTGGACATAATTTAGGTTTAGATAAGCTTATTTAAAATATGATTGCTAATTTCAAAAATTTAAAACACATGGGGAGCTAATTCTTAACTAAAAATGTAAAGAGAAATAAAAAAAACATATTTATGTGAAATTGAAAATTCCTGGCAGAAATAATATCAGTGCAGAGAGAGGACACATTATCTAGTGAATAGAGGTCTTTGCAGCCAAGGAATGAATTCAAGACTGTTTTGGAATGGTGGTTTTGGATATGGGATAGAATGAATTGTATTGGGCTGGTATCAGGTTGTTAACTGTGGGTGGGAAGGCAAACAGAAACTCACACCAGGGCAGAGCCTGATCTGAGATCAACACACAGACCACTCAGTAACTGGGAAAGTATTTTAATTGACTAGGGAGAGGTTGAAATGGACATAGGGTAACCCTGACACTAATTTTCTCTAACTAAAATCCCAAGGATCTAAATGTATCCTCAAAGATGGGTCTTCACAGAATTGGTCTACATCATTCCTCACCTCAGTTACCTAAAATTCTAAGTTCATGCTCTAGTTAATTCTACACTAAATTCCCTCTTAGTTGATATTAAGGTATTGGTCTGTGGTAAGCTTGGCAGGGCCCAGGAAAAGATCCCAAGTCCATATGGATTTAGATCTCCCACTCACTGACAGCTGCAATAGACAAAAGTATTGAGTCAGGCTAGCTTCAGTTCAAGGATCTTCTTTTTCATGAAACACAGGACTTATCAGGAAGGACAGGTAAAGGTAATCCACCAGGTAGCTTGGCAGCAAAGCCTCCTAGATGCTTGCAGTCAGCAAACCCCCAGAGACACTCCAACTGCTCCTTAGTTTTTCAGATCAACCCTCTTTTCAACATTCAAACAGTATTTCCCTCTTTTTCTCCTGCCTCCATCCTCTGCATCTGTCCCCTGTAGACCACCCTCTAATGCTATAACCCTCTCTTACTTGTAACAAGTAATATTTCCTATATGTTATTGAACCCTGGGCTGATTATTTAAGGTCTTAGTGCTCTAAGTAATTACTTAAACCTATAAATTACAGTTGGTGTTTCAATTTTTGATCAAGAACTTCTGCTATGTTTCTGGTATTCAAAACAACCAGGTGTTAAGGGTAAAATTTAGGGTTGAGACTGAATGTATTTTTAGTGTTCCCAGGGATTTAAATTCTAAATCCCAGTAAAATACTCAAACCAGAAGGGAATTTTATGGTGATTTACTTATAATAGAAGGAAGAAATTAAGAATGAGGGAGAGAGAGAGAAAAGGGAAAATGTGATCCAGGCTGGCCTGAGCCAGGGGAAGTTTAGAGGCCTCAGTCAAGGGCCTTCCAAGAAGATTAAATCTAGCTGGGCTTCCAGCCACCAAGTCTTCTCCAAGATGAGGGGCCTCCTTGGAGGCTGGTGAATTGAGAGAGGTCAAGGAAAAGGGGAGATATTCTTATCACTCACAATATGATCATTTCAGGGAAGCAGTTTGAGGTCCCACACTCCACCAAGTCAAGTTCCACCGCCAAAGTCAAAAGTCCCTCTCACAGGAAGTGATGCAAAATATAAAGGCAGTACTTTACACCACTTCCAGTGTTTCACATGTATCATTGGTGGCTTAAACTTGGCCTTGGACAGCCCAGCAGGTCAGTCAGTTGTTTCTGATTCATCACTTACTAGCACACACAGGTCACAGACCTTCCGCCTCCACAATTAATACTTAAGTGGGGATATGTATATACATTGCTGGTTGCTAAAATTCTAAAGATTAAACAGGATAGAGTAAATCTAAGATTCACACAGGGAACAAATATAAGTATATAAAATGGACAAATAAGACTCTAAAAACATTGAAAAGTCAGTTAGAGGGGCCAACAAAATACATTCACACATTTACACATATCCAAGAGCAATCAGAAAAAAATTAAATAATATTATTTCTATTTACAAATATTTATTTTTAATTTTTATTACTAAATTTTCTATTTCGCTAGAGCCCCAGTACCACTTATTGTGGTAGCAAGCAAAATTACATTACTTATATAGGAGAAATAATACAAAATGTGTTTCCATATTAGATCCTCCTCACCCTTAAAAGCAAGAAAGATAAAGAAAGCATGATTCAGTTTCCACTCATAGCTCATCATTTCTCCCTTTGATGGTGAATGAAATTTTTAATCATGAGTCCCTTGGAATTGCTCCTGATCATTGTCATAATTAGAGTAGCCAAGTCTTTTTCAGTTGATCATCATTATTTTCTTCACTCTGCTTATTTTTTTCCTGTTATTTTTTTGTAATATGGCTAATAAGGAAATGTGTTTTGCCTGAAATTATCATGTCAATTGTTTAGGAGGACCTCTTGGAAAGGAGAGAACTCAAATATTTTTAAAATGCAAAAAAATTAAAGAAGGTCTCCAATTTTGTTAGTGTAGGTCCCTGAGTGACTATTAATTGTGACAGAAAATTGGAAAAAATGTTTAGTTAACATCATGCATTTTTTCTGGTTAAAGAAGTATGCTGACATTTCTAATTTAAGTCTATCTCCATAAAAAGGATGATTTTTACAACTTTCTTCAATGTGATAATAAAGTATCTTGTCCAAAAATAGTGTTTTTTTATTATTTACTCGTGTTATATTTGAGGTAGATTTTGGTGATTCCCTAAGATTAGAAAAAATGCATGTAGAATTATTTAAAAAAAACTTTCTCTGTCATGAGGTTTGGAAACAACGAAACAGTTCAACAAGAAGTAAAACAAAAATATGTGTATATAGGACTTATTGTTCTTATTAAAAAATAATCAGATTCTTTTTGAATCGGTGAATCTATCCATGACCAGTAAAGACAGTTTTCTTTGTCAATTAAGTATCACTAGTAAAAAACAAAAAGATTATATATCTTGTTCCTAACATTTCCTTAATTTGTTTCAGGACACATATTTTCAGTATCTCACTGAGATATCTCATATATAAAATCATATTTTAAAAGGAAAAATAGAAAAAGAAGCAAAACAATCTCTAATTAAATATGAAGTATTCTGTACCTATGGGCCTCTTCAAAGGGAGGGTCTTGAGTTGTATAGTAACATTTATTTACTGGAACTTCAGTTCATTTTTTCATACTGAAACATTCATTTTTTTGATTGTTGTTCTGTGGCGGTTGTCAATTGTACTGACATGATAGGCAATTTGTTTATTTTTTCTGTATTTCCTCATATAATTTTAATCAACATCATTCCATGTGTGTTTTTGCATGATTCATGGAATCCAATTTCCCCCTTTTTTATAATGTAGTTATATTCTGTAACAGTCACATTCCATATTTTTAAGAATCCATTTTACAAATGAACAGTTTTTAAGCTTTTTCTATAAGAATAATTTATAAATGTGCTACTAAAATGTTTTGTCATTTACTTATTTTCAGTAGTTTCTCACCCTTATATGTCCCCTTTTTGAATTTTCTGGGCAAAGATATTGTACTAGAATTATTTGCCATTTACTTTCCTAGGTCATTTTACACATTAGGAGTATTAGATCATAAATTTTAGGGGCATTTTTATTGTTATTGACTCTTTTTAAAAAGGATTCTCATAATTTGTCTTTTTTTTAATTTGAACAAAGATTTCCACACTTTTTGAAATAATGTTTTGTTTTAATATAAATTCCTTGGTCTCTTATTAAGTTTTCTCTTTGTGTTGAGAAAATTCCTTAAAATTTTTAGGTTTGTTTGAGACTGGAAACTACAAATTTTCAACATACTCTACATCCTAGGTGATATGATCTAAGAAAAGTTTGGGTAACTGCTAATCTGATCTGAATTATTCAAGATCTTGTTGAAAGGTTACACCATCCTGTCCAAATAATAAGTATATTTTTAAAAATGCAAAGTAGCTTAACCTAAATCCAGAGTGCAAATAGATGCCTCAGTTGGATAGAAAGGCAATATATTTTTTATTCTTTCTTAATATTTTAGATTTTAAATTAACAAAGAAATCGGAAGGCAGTGGTTTCCTCAAATTATCTTAATTGAAAAAATGATTCAATTTATCTGCTAATATTATGAGAAATACAAATGAAATCTCAGGTTTTTAATATTTCCCAGATCAAGATAATTTAATACCAAAAAAGGAACATAAAAAGAAATGACACTCATAACTGAGTAACTATATATCCAATTTATTGGAAACATAGTTATATATTATCCAATCCAAGGAATATAGTACAGTTAAAAACTAGACGCTAATTCAAGCTTGGTCAACCGTTTAGATTAAAGAAAATTTCTAATATTCCCATTTTATCCTAAGTGATTTAGGACAAATCAATATGCCATGAAGCTCTCTTACATAATTAAATAGAATCTCTCAATAACCTGAGTATGTATATGTAATCATTCTATTTAAAGATATTAGATCATTCTCAAATATGTATCTGTCATAAACATTATATGACTGTGATTGGAATTATCTAAGTCTAGTAATCTCAAGGTGACCTCATATCTGCTCTGAAAAATTATTTCTTAATAAAGAGTTAATGAAAATAACTGCAAAACTGATAAGAAAAAATAATTCTGCTCTTTGCCTAATATAATCCAATTGCTAGCATGGAGGAATTGGGAGGATAAATGCAAAAAGATTTATGAAAATTAGAAGGGAATGATAAGTGTTTGAAGGTTATGCAGAGGAGAAAAATGGAAGCAAAATTTGGAAAATTATTTAGGACAAAGGCTATTCAAGATAAGTATGTTATTCTTTATCCTTTCCATTTAGAAAAGAATTTTTTCATTGCTGCAATAAAATCCTTATTCCTAAGACTATAAATCATAGGATTAATCATTGGTGTCACAATGGTATAGAATACAGAGAAGAACTTATCTATGTTGCCTGAATAACTGGACATGGATTGAAAATACGCAATTAAACCAGAACCATAGAATAAGCATACAACCATAACATGATAGGAACAAGTAGAGAAGGCTTTGGATCTGCCAGTGGTTGATGGGAGTTTCAGAATAGTGCTGAGGATTTTGATGTAAGACATGAGTATCATCAGAAAAGGAAACAAACCAAATAAGAAACAGTCAACATAAAGAAAGAATTCATCCCCAGAGATGTCTCCACATGCCAACTTCAACAAGGGGGGCAAATCACAGAAAATGTGATTGAGTTTGTTAGAACCACAGAAGGGAACAGAAAAAACCTGGCATGTCTGTCCTATCAAGACTGGCATCCCAATAACCCAGGAGCCAAAAACCATCTGGACACATATCCTGTGATTCATGATTATAGGATAGTAAAGTGGCTTACAGATGGCCACATAACGATCATAGGCCATCACAGCCAGGAGAAAGCTCTCTGTGACTACTAGAATGAGAAAGAAACAGAGTTGTACAGCACATGACAGTAAAGAAATATTCCTTTTCTGTCTCCAAATATTCACAAGCATTCTGGGGAGGATGTTTGATGTGTAACACATTTCCACAAAGGAGAAGTTTCCAAGGAAGTAATACATAGGTGTTTGAAGAGCTGAGTCCACATTGGTGATTATAATGATGAGACCATTGCCTAATACGATACTTATGTAGATGAATAGAAAAACAACAAAGAGAAATCCTTGAACATTGGGGTATTCAGAAAATCCCAGGAGAATAAATTCCTCTATAATAGTAAGATTCGTGTTTGCCATTTGTTTCCTGTATATTCCATATTTAACAATGGCAAATGTTCATTTTCCTCAATTGCATTTGGATTCTGATTCTGAAATGACAATTTTATATCAGATAATGATTAGATGATTAGAAGATTAGTCTAGATGATGACTCCAATAATTTCAATATTGGTCATTTTATTTTTAAATTTATTCAGTTCAGAAACTTCATAAATTATATCAAAATATTTAATGGTTTATATAATTTTATGTGCCCTAACCTCACTTTCTTCTCTAGGAATCAACATTTGATATTTCATAAGCTCTTCTAAATTTAAAATATAATTATATATATTCAGAATTGATATATGTTATACATAATGAATCCTTATAAACATAACACATTATATTAAATTTTAACATCCCCTCTAAATGCTCATCTATTTCATAATTTGTTTTATACAGTCATTTCTAAATTTAAATTCTATGACTATGATTATAGTTATTATTATTGAAGAACAAGACCAACTCCACTTTACAATATTCATTTTTCTTGCTCTGTTCTCAAAAAATGATCTCATCATTCAAAAGTCATATTGAAAGCATCATATTTTTATTCCATAATGAAACTTTTGATAACAAATAGTAGAAAATTCAAACATGAACGTTAGAGAATGATAATGCCTGACTTTTTTATTTTTAATTTTCCCTCCAACTATTATTTAATTCCTTCTCTTTAATTATTTGCATATTCAGCTTTGGTAGGACAGAAACATTTATGTCATATTGAATAGTCTACATCTAATGGAAAAATATCTTGAGAACTATAATTCTTTGCATCAGATCTTGAATTTTTAATAAGCTGGGAAACTCTGCATCTCCCACTGTCTAGGCATTTTGTGTCATCTGATAGCAAGAATCCTGAGAAATCCCAGTTAATAATCAATTAATTTTAGAATTGGCATTTGATAAGCTTAGTTAAATTTTGAGGTAGAATGACTAATGTCCTAGGAAAATGAATATGGTGCAAAAATGAATCTATTCTATATATTTATTTCTGGTACTAAACAATATTCATCAACAGAACAGTAAGAAGTAGTTATGAAACAATGGACATCAGCTCTGTTGCTTCTCTCAGAGAGTCATTTTGAACCACCACATCACTCACTTAATTATTTGAATGAAGGAAGTATTATTGCATTGATCTCCATTCTAGTCTCAGATCTGGAAATAAATAATAATAATTAATAATTAAATTGGAAATTGGACAAAAAGAGTCTGAATTTTAGTCATCTTACTGGAGAAACATGTTGGCCAGAACACTTAATATCTCCCAAAATGAATATGGGCTTTAAAAACTTCTAACGGGAAATATGAGAAAAAGTAAGTGATCCTTCATCTTTCATTACTAGTTTATTTTCAGTAAAAATAATAATAATAATAACAAAATAAAATTTAAAATTACTTAATTTTTCAAGTTGAAGAAAAGCATGATTTATCAAAATAAATCTCTTCCTTTCTATCTTATGTTCCTTGTTAATACTCCTTATTATCATCTGTGGAATCAAAATATATCTTGATTTCACTAGGGTTAATGATAGTATATTGAACACTTTTGAGAGTGAGAGTTTTGATCTTATTTCCAAAGGGTTTCTGTCCATGATTTTGTTTAAATAAAAATGTTTGAAATCTGCATAACCCAAGTGACTGAACAGTTTAAGCCTTTCTGGGATCAAGAAATTTCTTTTAGAATTCCATTCTAAACGTTCCTTTCTCCCTAGTAAATCTTCATTTTTGAGTAAGGTCTTAGAATTCATCAGTGCCAGGGAATGAAAAACATGACTCAATCATAATCTTACCTTTTTTGAAGGGATTAAATAATATTCAGATGCTTTCTTTCTTTAGTATAATGAAATATTACATGCAAATAGCTGTCATGTATATAATGTTTTAAGATATTAGAAATGTATTTCTTCTCACATACAGTTATATTTTCATAAAACCTTCTTAATACTTGAACTAAAGACTTAATTATTCTCATTTTACAGATGAGCAGACTGAAAGTCAAGTAATACAAGTGACTTGTACTAGGTAAAATCACCGCTTAAATTTCTAATTTTAAATGAACCCAGGTTTCTCTTCACATTCTACATTGCTCTGCCTGAATTATGCTGCCTTTCTTTTAAATTGTAATAATTTAGGAAACATCACTAATGTGTCACAAACAAACTCTCTACCAAAACTCAGAAATGATGATTGAATTGAATGCAGCCAGTACTCTTAAATAAAAAGAAATCTTGACCATGTCTGGCCCTTGGAGACAGTTCCTCTCCCTGGCCACATTTCCCCACTGTAATGAGGAGCCAGAACTTAGACTAATCCACTAAGCCGCCATTAAAAAGAAAATATAGAATGATGTAAGAATCCTGGGCTTATAGTCAGGGGACCATTGTTTGTAATTAAATAAGTAATGCTAAAAAGTTTGTCATGAATCACTCTCCACAGTGAAATATGCTCTTCCTGAGGTTCTTATTGACCATAGGGCATGATGACATGTAATTTTCCTTCAAGAGCCAGGAGATCTAACAACACACCCAGCAATTTGGAGTAGATTTCTTGCCTACCATGTATTTAATTTAATGGCTTTCAAAAATGTTGCTCATTTTTTAAATTTTTATTTTTAATGTCATTCAAAACACACTTCCATAGTGATCATTATTGTCAGAGCAAATACATACATTAGCAAACCCCCCAAAAAAAACTATGAATACACTGATGTGAAAGAAGCTTCCAAGTTTTGAGCTTCAAGATGGAGGAGTCAAAGCAGGGAATCTGCAAACCACCACAAGAATCCTCTCCAACCAATCTTAAAATAAGGCCACAAAACAAGGTAAAAAGATAAGAAAAGAAAAAAGAAATTGACACAAAATAAACCAACATTTAAATAGAGATCAACCTGAAAGGTAGGCAGAGAACATCTGGGGCACTGAGGTGAGATGGGAGCATTATCATCAGGAGGTTAGAAGAAGGATTAAGGAGCAATTCAACAGTAGGCCCCTACCTCTAACCCCAAATCTACTATTCCAGGTTCTGAACTTGGGCCCTAAGCCAACATTCAGACTGAGACCCTGCCTGAGCCAGTTTTAGTCCAAATACAAACCAATATGGACCCTTAAAGTCCTAAGCAAACCTGTGGTGGTGTCTGGAATTCTAGGCCCAGGCAGTCTTTAGCATAGTTGCATCAATGTGGGCCCAAAGGAAGGACAGGATTTCCAGTCCTGACTTATGGTAAGAACATAGATCCCAGTTTTGGATAGCCGTATACACACAGCTAGATGCCTTGATCCCTGGCAGGGGCAATCCCCAGGGTCCTAAGTTGGCGCTGACTTACCCTTGCCAAAAGCTCAAGGCAGAGAGGCTGAGGCCCAGGGCATGGTAATCTGTGCTTTGCTGTGTGACTGACCTGATCAAGCCCAGATGGAAACAAAAGCCTGCATATGAGCCAGAGGCTGGACATTGAGCTATGAACAGCCTCAGGGCATAATTGAGTCATCACTGGGAGTTGGCTCTCAGAGCAACCAGTTCACAGGCCATCATAATATTCTGGAAGAGTGGAAAATTGCAGTCCACTGTAGGACTCAGATTGACTGTGGAATTCCAGGGTGACAGATGAAATCTCACCAGAGTCCTTTGGGAAGCTCAAGGCTCTGAGAAGGTGCCTGGCAGGGTTAAACTTGGCAGAGAGGAATAGAGGGGAGTACCAGAAGTAACTACCTTCAGCCTCCACACTTCACCTTCACTTTCAGTCTCTGATGGCAGCTGGGGAAGATTTGGTCTCTGGGCATATTAATACAAGAAGTCAGCTCAATCTGCCTCATGCAGGTTATCAGCAGAACAGAGAAGAAACCACTTCAGAGCAGAAAAGCTCTAACTCACAGAACCAAAAAACAGAGGATCAAGAATATAGTCCATAGGGAGGGGGAGAGAAGGAAAAAAATATGAGTAAACCACAGAAGAAGAAATAAAGAAATTATGATTGACAACTTCTATTCAGGTAATGAACAAAAAGTAAGTGGTATAGAGAAAGATCAAGGAACAGGAAGGAAAACCTCAGAAACTACAGTCAATTGAAATAATACTCTGGAAGACCTCAACAAGCAATTAAAAAACAATTAAAAGAGTTTGAAGAAATTTGGAAAAAGAACTTAGAAAACAAAATAGGTCATCTGGAAGTAGAGGTACATGATCTAAAACAAGAAAAGAGTATTTTAAAAGTAGGAATTGACTAACTCAGAAACAAGACAAAGAAAGCAAAAAATAAAAAAAATGACACAATGAAAAATAGATCAAAAGGAAAAGAAGCATCAAAAAGTCAGGGATGAAATTCAGTCTTTAAAAATTAGAATCAAAAAATTAGAGGAAAGTAAATTCACAAGGCAGCAAGAATCTAGAAAACAAAATCAAAAGAATGTAAAAATTGAAGAAAATATGAGAAATCCCATTGATAAAGCAATTGAAGTGAGAAAAGAAGATCCAAAAAAGACAATTTAAGAATTATTGAACTAACTGAAAATCATTACCAATTGAAAAAACAGTAGGCATCATTCTACATTAAATTAATCAAGATAACTGCACTGATATCCTTGAACAAGAGGGTAAAATAGAGATTGCCAGAATTCACCAATTACTTACTTCATTAAATCCCCAAAAGACAACTTCCAGCAATATTATAGTCAACCTCAAGAGCTTCCAGATGAAGGAAAAGATATTTCAAATTCCTCAAATATAAAAACTCAGATATTTCAGATATAATGGAGCAAGAGTCAGGATTACACAGGACCTGACTGCATCTATCCTGAAGGAGTGGAAGGCATGGAATATAATATTCCAGAAAGCAAGGGAACTGAACCTAGAACCAAGAATTAGCTCCCCAACCCATGTGATTATATTCTTGTAGGGGAATTATGATCATTTAATGAAATAGAATATTTCAAAGAATTCCTAAAAGAAAGACCAGACTTAAACAGAACTTTTAATGCCCTGATACAGAAATCAAGAGAATACAAAAAAGGAAATTAAGAAAGAAAAAAAAAATAAGGCATTCTAAGGTCAAATGATTTATGTTCTTATATGAAAAGATATAAGTATCTCTTAAAACTCTTATAATTAAAGTAGCTAGAAGAAATATACTTAGAAGGTACAGCCGTAAACAGTTGAGGAGGACATGTCAACAATCTTAAAAAAATAGGGATAAAAAAGGAAAAAACTGAAAGAAATGGGAAAAGAGATGAAATGGGCTAAATATATATTTCAAAAAGAAACACAAGGATGGGGGAAGGGAGGGAGAAAAAGTATACAATGGCAAGGAGGAAGATATTTGTGACAGGTAATACTTAAATCTTATATCCAGTAATGGAATTGTGTCAGAGAAGGAAGAAGTCAGATACATAGGGGATAAGAATTGCACCCTGCCCTATAGAGAAACAAAAGGTTAATAAATGGGCTGGTGGGGAGGGGAGTACAAAGAAGGGAGAAATTGGGGGTCATTTAAAATGTAGTATAGTAAGAGTGGAATAATAAGAAGGGAGAAGGCAAGAAGTGGAATAACATTAGGGTGGGGAAAGGGAAGAGACTGACTAAAAGTAAAAAGGTGAAGGGTACTCTAAGAGTGATAAGGGAAAAGGTAGAATTAAAGACAGAAGTCAAAATGGAGGGGCATGCACAGAAATTAATCTTTACTGTAAATGTGAATGGACTGAACTCACCCATAAAAGGAAAGAAGATAGCAGAATGGAATAAAAATCCTGTTCCTACCATATATTGTCAACAAGAAACACACTTGATGCAGGTAGATATACACAGGGTAAAGGTAAAAGGGTGGAGGAGAATTTAATGGGCTCCAACTCAGACAAAGAAGGTAGGAGTAGCAATTATGATCTCAGACAAAGCTAAAATATTAAATAGATTTTATTAAAAGAGATGAGTTAAAATATAACTATATCTTGATGACAGGCAGTATAATTAATGAACAAATATCAGTAATCAACATATATGCAACAAATGGTATAGCATCCAGAGATGCTGAAGGAGAAAATAAAGGACCTTAAGGAGGAAATAGATAGAAAAATCATATTAGTGGAAAACTGCAGTCCTACCCTATCAGAACTAGACAAATTGATTAAAAAATAAATGAGAAAAGTAAGAGAAATGATCAAATTGGAGCTAATAGATATCTGGAGAAAAATAAATAGGGAAAAAAAGGAATATGCCTTCTTTTCAGAAGCATAAGGTATATATTAAATATTGACAGAATGTAGGAAAGCAAAAATGATAAATGAAAATTTTCAAATCATAATGCAATAAATGTCATAATTAATGAGGACTTATAGACAGGCAAATTTAAAATTAATTCAAAATAATATATTCTATACTTCAAAACTGTTGGTTCAAAGAAATAATTACTGATTTCAACAACTCACATAAGTTATCAGCATTTCTCTATATTTCTATTACAACTTAGCAGCAATACTTAGAAAGAGAAATTCCATTTAAAATCATTTTATTTATTTAATTTTGTTGTTTTTTCAAGTCTAAATACTCTTTTTTCCCATTTGAATTAGTTTATTATTAATTTAGAACAGTATAACTTGGTTACAAAAATTACAATATTTCCCTGCCTCCCCTCCACCCACCCTTCGCATAGCCTACACTCAATTTCATTGGGTATTATTTGTGTCCTTGATCAGAAACTATTTCCATGTTGTTGATGCTTGCCCTATGATGTTCATTTAATCTATATCCCCAACAATATCCCTTCAATCCATGTCTTCAAGCAGTTATTTTTGTTTGGTGTTTTTTTCTCCCATAATGTTTCCTCTGAATGTTTCTAGTGGTTTTTCTCATATATTTCTCCAAAGTGATCAGGATGACTACATTGTCACTAATGGAGAAATCCATTGCATTCTATTTTGCCACAGTGTATCAGTCTCTGTGTATAATGTTTTCCAAGATCTGCTCTTCTCAATCTGCATCAATTGCTGGAGGTTGTTCCATTCCTCATGGAATTGTTCCACTTCATTATTCCTTTGAGCAAAATAGTATTCCATCACCAACATATACCACAATTTGTTCAGCCATTCCCCAATTGAAAGGCATCCCCCCGTTTTCCAATTTTTTGCAACCACAAACAGCTCAGCTATGAATACTTTTGTACATGTCTTTTTCCTTATTATCTCTTTGGGGTACAAATCCAGCAGTGCTATGGCTGGATCAAAGGGCAGACAGTCCTTTATCACCCTTTGGGCATAGTTCCAAATTGCCCTCCAGAATGGGTGGATCAATTGACAACTCCACTAGCAATGCATTAATGTCCCCACTTTGCCACATCCCCTCCAGCCTTCATTACTTTCCTTTCCTGTCATGTTAGCCAATCTGCTAGATGTGAGGTGATACCTCAGAGATGTTTTCATTTGCATTTCTCTGATTATCAGTGATTTAGAACACTTTTTCATGTGCTTTTTAATAGTTTTGATTTTTTAACTGAAAATTGCCCATTCATGTCCCTTGACCATTCATCAATTGGAGAATGGCTTGATTTTTTTGTAAAATTGGTTTAGCTCTTCATAAATTTGAGTAATTAGACCTTTGTCAGAGGTTTTTGTAATGAATATTGTTTCCCAATTTGTTGCTTCCCTTCTAATTTTGGATGCATTAGTTTTGTTTGTATAAAAACTTTTTAATTAGTTGTAATCAAAATTATTGATTTTACATTTTGTGATTTTTTCCTAGCTCTTACTTGGTTTTAAAGTCTTTCCTTTCCCAAAGATCTGACAAGTATACTATTCTTTGTTCGCCTAATTTGCTAATAGTTTCCTTCTTTATATTCAGGTCATTCACCCATTCTGAGTTTATCATTGTGTAGGGTGTGAGATATTGATCCAAACCTAATCTTTCCCATACTGTCTTCCAATTCTCCCAACAGTTTGTATAAAATAGTGGGTTTTGATCCTCAAAACTGGGATCTTTGCACTTATCATAGACTGTCTTGATGAAGTCATTTACCCCAAGTCGATTCCACTGATCCTTCTTTCTGTCTCTTAGCCAGAACAAAATTGTTTTGATGACCACGGCTTTTTCGTATAGTTTGAAATCTGGAACTGCAAGTCCACCTTCTTTTGGATTTTTATTCATAATTTCATTGGATATCCTTGTTCTTTTGTTCTTCCAAATGGACTTTGTTATGTTTTTTTTTCTAATTCAGTAAAAAAAAAAAGTTTTTGAGTAGTTCAATGAGTAGGGCACTAAATAGTTAAATTGATCTGCATATTATTGTCATTTTTATTATGTTAGCTCATGCCACCCATGAGCCATCAATGTTTTTCCAATAGTTTAGATCTAGTTTTATTTGTGTTGAGAGTGTTTTGTATTTTGTGTTCATATAGTTCCTGTGTTTGTCTCAGCAGATTTATACCTAAGTACTTTTTTATAATCTAGGGTATTATATTCTCTCTGCTGAAATGGGTTGGAGTTATATAGAAATGCTGATGACTTATGTGGGTTTATTTTGTATCTTGCAACTTTGCTAAAGTTGTTGATTATTTAGACTAGCTTTTTGGTTGATTCTCTAGGATTCTTTAAGTAGACCATAATATAATCTGCAAAGAGTGACAGCTTGGTCTCCTCATTGTCAATATTAATACCTTCAATTTCTTTTTCTTCCATAATTGCTACTGCTAATGTTTCTAGTACAATGTTAAATAATAGAGGTGATAATGGGCATCCTTATTTTACTCCTGATTTTATTGGGAATGCTTCTAGTTTATCACCATTGCAAATGATGTTGGCTGATGGTTTTCGGTATATACTGTTTATTATTTTTAGGAAAGGCCTCTCTATTCCTATACTTTCTAGTGTTTTCAATAGGGTGTTTATCAAAGGATTTTTCTGTATCATTTGAGATAGTCATGTGATTTTTTCAGTTTGGTTGTTAATATGGTAAATTATGTGGATAGTTTTCTTAATATTGAACCATCCTTGCATTCCTAGTATGAATCCTACCTGGTCATAGTGAATAAATTTTGTGATGACTTGCTGGAGTCTTTTTGCTAGTATCCTATTTAAGGTTTTTGCATTTCTATTCATTAGGGGCAGTGGTCTATAGTTTTCTTTCTCTGTTTTTGATCTGCCTGGCTTTGGGATCAGTACCATATTTCTGTCATAAAAGCAATTTGGAAGAACTCCTCCTTATCTTCCGGTTAAGATGGCGGCTTAGAGAAAGCTGAAGTTCAGATCTCCGGAAAACCCTTCCCGACCGATCTCAAACTAGAAGCTCCTAAGGCGCCGAAATTCAAAACGATCAACAGCACAGACCCTGGGAACCCTCCTCCTGGACCTGGACCCGGTTCAAAAGGTACGGCTCCCCTTAAAAGCCAGAACCCGAGATCCCTCGGACCTCAGGGGTAGGAGCGCAGAATCCAAGGCTCCCGGAAGCGGCAGCCGCGCCGGGCTCAGAGAGCAGGGTCTGAGGAACAACAACCCTCAGGGTCTTCTACCCAAGTCCCAGTCCGGGTGAAAGTTACTGCCTGGGGCCTCCGCTGCAAAGAGCTGGTCGGTCCGGGTGAAAGTTACTGCCTGGGGCCTCCGCTGCAGAGAGCTGGTCAAAACAACAGCAACCCTCAGGGTGGGAAAGACAGCCTCACGGGCTGGATCCTGCTATCCAAGTCTCAGTGAAAGTCTGTGCTCTCGGAGCTTGGGGAAGCGGCAGCCCATCCCCCCGCAGGCCAACGAAACAGCCTCACGGCCAGGGATTCTGAAGGCAACTTCCGGAAATCGAGCCAGGGGGAGAGTGTGGCCTCGTGGTCCAACCCTTCCATTCCAGTTCCAGTGAGGCATATTCAGTTTAACCCAGGGAACGCTCATAGAACCAACATCTGCCCAGGACTAAAGCCTCTGATCACCAGACAAAGACAAGAAAAGCCAATCCTCCATGTTCAGAGATGACAAACTCCACAGAAGCACAGAAGCCCCAAAATACCAAGAAAAATAAGAAGAAAGGGGCGACTCTGGACACATTCTATGGAGCCAAAATACAAAATACAGAGCAGATAGAAGAAGATATACAAGAAAATTCTCCAAAATCTTCCAAAGGAAATAGAAACTCTCCACAAACCCATGAAGAATTTGAATCAGAAAGGACCAAAAAGATGGAAGCCCTCTGGGAGGAAAAGTGGGAAATGATGCAAAAGAAATTCACGCATCTACAAAACCAGTTTGACCAAACTGTAAAAGAAAACCAGGCTTTAAAGCAAGAACTAATAAAGCAAAGCCAAAACACCAAGAAATTAGAAGAGAACATAAAATATCTCACCGACAAGGTGATAGATCTGGAAAACAGGGGGAGAAGAGAAAATTTAAGAATAATTGGACTCCCAGAAAAGCCAGAAATAAACACCAAACTGGACATGGTGATACAAGATATAATCAAAGAAAATTGCCCAGAGATTCTAGAACAAGGGGGCAATACATCCACTGACAGAGCTCACAGAACACCTTCTACACTAAACCCCCAAAAGACAACTCCCAGGAATGTAATTGCCAAATTCCAAAGCTATCAAACAAAAGAAAAAATCCTACAGGAAGCCAGAAAAAGACAATTTAGATATAAAGGAATGCCAATCAGGGTCACACAAGACCTTGCAAGTTCTACTCTGAATGATCGTAAGGCATGGAACATGATCTTCAGAAAGGCAAGAGAGCTGGGTCTCCAACCAAGAATCAGCTACCCAGCAAAACTGACTATATACTTCCAAGGGAAAGTATGGGCATTCAACAAAATAGAAGACTTCCAACTTTTTGCAAAGAAAAGACCAGAGCTCTGTGGAAAGTTTGATACCGAAAATCAAAGAGCAAGGAATACCTGAAAAGGTAAATATTAAGGAAAGGGGAAAAATGTTATCTTCTTTTACTCAAACTCTCTTCTATAAGGACTACATTTATATCAACCTATGTATACTAATATGTGGGAAAATGTAATGTATAAATAGGGGGTAAAGAAAGACCAAATAGAATAATGGTTCTCACACAAAGATTCACAGGGGAAGGGGAGGGGAAGAAAACTCCTATAAGAAGGAGAGGAAGAGAGGGGGGGGGTTTACTTAAACCTCAATCTCAGGGAAATCAACTCTGAGAGGGAAAAACATCCAGATCCATTGGGATCTTGAATTCTATCTTACCCAACAAGGGTAAGGAGAAGGGAAAACCAAGGGGGGGAAGGGGAGAGGGAGAACAAAAAGGGAGGGAAAGAGAGGGGGGAGGGGGAGGGAACAAAAAAGGAGGGACTAAAAAGGGAAACATCAAGGGAGGGGACAAGGGGGACTGATTCAAAGTAAATCACTGGACTAAAAGGTAGAGCCGAAGAAGAAAAGGTTAGAATTAGGGAAGGCAATCAAAATGCCAGGGAGTCCACAAATGACAATCATAACTTTGAACGTGAATGGGATGAACTCACCCATAAAACGTAGACGAATAGCAGAATGGATTAGAATCCAAAACCCTACCATATGTTGTCTTCAAGAAACACACATGAGGCGGGTTGACACCCACAAGGTCAGAATTAAAGGATGGAGTAGGACCTTCTGGGCCTCAACTGATAGAAAGAAGGCAGGAGTGGTAATCATGATATCTGATAAAGCCAATGCAAAAATAGACCTGATCAAAAGGGATAGGGAAGGTAATTATATTTTGTTAAAAGGGACTCTAGACAATGAGGAAATATCATTAATCAACATGTATGCACCAAATAATATAGCACCCAAATTTCTAATGGAGAAACTAGGAGAATTGAAGGAAGAAATAGACAATAAAACCATACTAGTGGGAGACTTAAACCAACCATTATCAAATTTAGATAAATCAAATCAAAAAATAAATAAGAAAGAGGTAAAAGAAGTGAATGAAATCTTAGAAAAATTAGAATTAATAGACATATGGAGAAAAATAAATAGGGATAAAAAGGAATACACCTTCTTCTCAGCACCACATGGCACATTCACAAAAATTGACCATACATTAGGTCACAGAAACATAGCACACAAATGCAAAAAAGCAGAAATAATGAATGCAGCCTTCTCAGATCACAAGGCAATAAAAATAATGATTAGTAATGGTACATGGAAAACCAAATCTAAAACCAATTGGAAATTAAACAATATGATACTCCAAAACCTTTTAGCTAAAGAAGAAATCATAGAAACAATTAATAATTTCATCAAGGAAAATGACAATGGTGAAACATCCTTTCAAACCTTTTGGGATGCAGCCAAAGCGGTAATCAGAGGCAAATTCATATCCCTGAAAGCTCATATTAACAAACAAGGGAGAGCAGAGATCAATCAATTGGAAATGCAATTGAAAAAACTCGAAAGCGATCAAATTAAAAACCCCCAGCAGAAAACCAAATTTGAAATCCTAAAAATTAAGGGAGAAATTAATAAAATCGAAAGTGATAGAACTATTGATTTAATAAATAAGACAAGAAGCTGGTACTTTGAAAAAACAAACAAAATAGACAAAGTACTGGTCAATCTAATTAAAAAAAGGAAGGAAGAAAAGCAAATTCACAGCATTAAAGATGAAAAGGGGGACAGCACCTCCAATGAGGAGGAAATTAAGGCAATCATTAGAAATTACTTTGCCCAATTATATGGCAATAAATACACCAATTTAGGAGAAATGGATGAATATATACAAAAATACAAACTGCCTAGACTAACAGAAGAGGAAATAGAATTCTTAAATAATCCCATATCAGAAATTGAAATCCATCAAGCCATCAAAGAACTTCCTAAGAAAAAATCCCCAGGGCCTGATGGATTCACCTGTGAATTCTATCAAACATTCAGAGAACAGTTAATCCCAATACTATACAAACTATTTGACATAATAAGCAAAGAGGGAGTTCTACCAAACTCCTTTTACGACACAAACATGGTACTGATTCCAAAACCAGGCAGGTCAAAAACAGAGAAAGAAAACTATAGACCAATCTCCCTAATGAATATAGATGCAAAAATTTTAAATAGGATACTAGCAAAAAGACTCCAGCAAGTGATCAGAAGGATCATTCACCATGAACAAGTAGGATTCATACCAGGGATGCAGGGCTGGTTCAACATTAGGAAAACCATCCACATAATTGACCACATCAACAAGCAAACTAGCAAGAACCACATGATTATCTCAATAGATGCAGAAAAAGCCTTTGATAAAATACAACACCCATTCCTATTAAAAACACTAGAAAGCATAGGAATAGAAGGGTCATTCCTAAAAATAATAAACAGTATATATCTAAAACCAACAGCTAATATCATCTGCAATGGGGATAAACTAGATGCATTCCCAATAAGATCAGGAGTGAAACAAGGATGCCCATTATCACCTCTACTATTTGACATTGTACTAGAAACACTAGCAGTAGCAATTAGAGAAGATAAAGAAATTGAAGATATCAGAATAGGCAAGGAGGAGACCAAGTTATCACTCTTTGCGGATGACATGATGGTCTACTTAAAGAATCCTAGAGATTCAACCAAAAAGCTAATTGAAATAATCAACAACTTTAGCAAAGTTGCAGGATACAAAATAAACCCACATAAATCATCAGCTTTTCTATATATCTCCAACACAGCTCAGCAGCAAGAACTAGAAAGAGAAATCGCATTCAAAATCACCTTAGACAAAATAAAATACCTAGGAATCTATCTCCCAAGACAAACACAGGAACTATATGAACACAACTACAAAACACTCGCCACACAACTAAAACTAGACTTGAACAATTGGAAAAACATTAACTGCTCATGGATAGGACGAGCCAATATAATAAAAATGACCATCCTACCCAAACTTATTTATCTATTTAGTGCCATACCCATTGAACTACCAAAATACTTCTTCACTGATTTAGAAAAAACCATAACAAAGTTCATTTGGAAGAACAAAAGATCAAGGATATCCAGGGAAATAATGAAAAAAAACACATATGATGGGGGCCTTGCAGTCCCAGACCTCAAACTATATTACAAAGCAGCAGTCATCAAAACAATTTGGTACTGGCTAAGAAACAGAAAGGAAGATCAGTGGAATAGACTGGGGGAAAACGACCTCAGCAAGACAGTATACGAGAAACCCAAAGATCCCAGCTTTTGGGACAAAAACCCACTATTCGATAAAAACTGCTGGGAAAATTGGAAGACAGTGTGGGAGAGACTAGGAATAGATCAACACCTCACACCCTAAACCAAGATAAATTCAAAATGGGTGAGTGACTTAAACATAAAGAAGGAAACCATAAGTAAATTGGGTAAACACAGAATAGTATACATGTCAGACCTTTGGGAGGGGAAAGGCTTTAAAACCAAGCAAGATATAGAAAGAATCACAAAATGTAAAATAAATAATTTTGACTACATCAAACTAAAAAGCTTTTGTACAAACAAAACCAATATAACTAAAATCAGAAGGGAAACAACAAATTGGGAAAAAATCTTCATAGAAACCTCTGACAAAGGTTTAATTACTCATATTTATAATGAGCTAAATCAATTGTACAAAAAATCAAGCCATTCTCCAATTGATAAATGGGCAAGGGAAATGGATAGGCAGTTCTCAGATAAAGAAATCAAAACTATTAACAAGCACATGAAGAAGTGTTCTACATCTCTTATAATCAGAGAGATGCAAATCAAAACAACTCTGAGGTATCACCTCACACCTAGCAGATTGGCTAACATAACAGCAAAGGAAAGTAATGAATGCTGGAGGGGATGTGGCAAAGTAGGGACATTAATTCATTGCTGGTGGAGTTGTGAACTGATCCAATCATTCTGGAGGGCAATTTGGAACTATGCCCAAAGGGCAACAAAAGAATATCTACCCTTTGACCCAGCCATAGCACTGCTGGGTCTGTACCCCAAAGAGATAATGGACACAAAGACTTGTACAAAAATATTCATAGCTGCGCTCTTTGTGGTGGCCCAAAACTGGAAAACGAGGGGATGCCCATCAATTGGGGAATGGCTGAACAAACTGTGGTATATGTTGGTGATGGAATACTATTGTGCTCAAAGGAATAATAAAGTGGAGAAGTTCCATGGAGACTGGAACAACCTCCAGGAAGTGATGCAGAGCGAGAGGAGCAGAACCAGGAGAACATTGTACACAGAGACTAATACACTGTGGTATAATCGAACGTAATGGACTTCTCCATTAGGGGCGGTGTAATGTCCCTGAACAACTTTCAGGGATCCAGGAGAAAAAAAACACCATTCATAAGCAAAGGATAAACTATGGGAGTGGAAACACCGAGAAAAAGCAACTGCCTGAATACAGAGGTTGAGGGGACATGACAGAGGATAGACTTTAAATGAACACTCTAATGCAAATACTATCAACAAAGCAATGGGTTCAAATCAAGAAAACATCTAATGCCCAGTGGACTTACGCGTCGGCTATGGGGGGTGGGGGGGAGGAAAAGAAAATGATCTATGTCTTTAACGAATAATGCTTGGAAATGATCAAATAAAATATATTTAAAAAAAAAAGCAATTTGGAAGAACTCCTCCTTGGCTTATTCTGTCAAATAGTTTGTATAATATAGGGATTAATTGATTTTTGAATGTTTGATAGAATTCATTTGTGAATCCATCAGGAGCTGGGGATTTTATCTTATGGAGTTCTTTGATGGCTTGTTCAATTTCTTTTTCTGATATAGGGTTGTTTTGGTAATCTATTTCTTCCTCTGTTAGTCTAGGCAAATTTTTTGTAAGTAATCATCCATATCATATAGATTGCCATATTTATTGCCATATAATTGGGAATATTCATTTTTTAATGATTGCCTTGATTTCCTCTTCATTAGAGGTAAGGTTTCCCTTTTCATCTTGGATACTGTCAATTTGGTTTTCTTCTTTCCTTTTTTCAATTAGACTGACTAGTACTTTGTCGATTTTATTTTTTTTAATGTACCAGCTTCTATTCTTATTCAATAAATCAATAGTTCTTCGACTTTCAATTTTATTAATTTCTCATGATTTTAGGATCTCTAATTTAGTCTTCATCTGAGGATTTTTAATTTGTTCATTTTCTAGTTTCTTTTTTAATTTGTATACCCAATTCATTGACTTTTGCCCTCCCTAATTTGTTGATATATGAACTCAAGGATATAAATTTGCCCCTGAGTACTGCTTTGGCTGCATCCCATAGGTGTTGAAAGTATGTCTAATCATTGTCATTTCCTTCAATGAAATTATTGTTTCTATGATTTGTTTTTTAACTTACTGGTTTTGGAGAATCATATTGTTTAATTTCCAATTCATTTTTGATATACCTCTCCATGTTCCCTTACTAATTATTATTTTCATTGCAGTGTGATCTGAGAAGGTTGCATTTATTATTTCTGCTGTTTTGCACTTGTTTTCAATGTGTTTATGCCCTAATACATGGTCAATTTTTGTGAATGTACCATGTGCTGCTGAAAAGAAGATGTATTTCTTTTTGTCCCTGTTTATTTTTCTCCACATATCTACTAACTCTAAGTTTCTAAGATTTCATTCACTTCTCTTACCTCTTTATTAGTTATTTTTTGGTTTGATTTATCTAGTTTTTATAGAGGAATATTAAGGTCTCCCACTAATATAGTTTTTATTTTCTATCTATTTCATCCTTGAGATCCCCTAGTTTCTCCTTTAGAATTCTGGATGCTATGCCACTTGTTGCATACATTTTCAGTACTGATATTTCCTCATTGTCTATACTGCCATTTATCTGTATGTAATTACCTTACCTATTTCTTTTAACTAGATTTATTTTTTACTTTGGCTCTGTCAGATAACATGATTTCAACTCTTGCCTTCTTTTTATCAGTTGATGTAAAAGATTTGGCTCCATCCTCTTACTTTTAACCTATGCATATTTAACTTCCTCACATGTGTTTCTTGTAGACAGCATATGATAGTGTTTTGGGTTCTCATCAACTCTGCTATTCGCTTGCATTTTATGGTTGACTTCATTCCATTCACATTCAGAGTTATGATTACTAGCTGTGTATTTAACAGCTTATGATTTCTACCCCTGGTCCTGCCTTTTCTTCTTTCACTATTTCCTTCTATACCAATGTTTGTTTTTAGTCAATCCCCCTAATTTCCACCCTTATTTTATTTCCCTTTCTACCCTCTCCCTTCTTATTTCCCCCCTTATTTTTCTTCATCTCCCTCCCCTGTACTGCTTCCCTCCCCACCAATCCATTTGTTAACCTTCTACTCCCCTATAAGGCACAAATCTATTGTTTGCCCCATTTGGATTGGATTGTTCTTCCCTCTTTGGATCAATTTCAATTCATGTAAGAGTTGAGTATTTCCTATCTCCAACCTCTTTACCCTTCTAGTTTATTGATGTTGTCTCCCCTCCTGCCATGAGCTCCTTTGTGACATATAAATTTTACCCCCTTTTGTTTCTCTTCCCATTTTTTGAGTATTAATCTCTTTTTTAGCTCTAGTTGTATATATATATATATATATGTATACATATATATATATATACATGTATATGTATTTGTGCATACATATATCTATATACCTATTTATATATTGTCATTTCATTCTATACAGTTTGTCCCTTTTCCCTCTAAGTATAATTGTTCTTGCTTCCCAGTTGAAAATAACAATTTTTAAGAGTTATCAATGACCTCTTTTTATAAGGATACATATCATTTTAATTTATTGAATCTCTTTAAAAAAGTGGGGTTTTTTGTTTGTTTTGTTTTTCTCTTTCCCCCCTCTTGTTTTAATTACCTTTTGATGATTCTCTTGACTTCTGTGCTTGGGCATTAAATTTTCTGTTCAGGTCTAATCTTTTCTTTACAAATTGTTGAAATTTTTCTATTTTGTTGAACGACCATACTTTCACCTGTATGAATATAGTCAGTTTTTTGGGGTAGTTGATTCTTGGTTGTAGACCTAGTCCCCTTGCTTTCTGGAATATCATATTCTATGCCTTTTGGTACTTCAGTGTAGTTGCAGCCAGATCCTGTATTATCCTCACTGAGTTTCCATGTTCTTGGCAGCTTGCAATATCTTTTCTTTGGTCTGATAGTTCTTGAATTTGGCTATAGTATTCTTGAGTCTTGTCAGTTGGGGATTAAGTGCATGAGATGATCTGTGGATCTTTCAATCTCCACTTTTCCCTCTTGTTCTAGAATATCGGGGCAGTTTTCTCAAGTAATTTCCTGTAGTATTATGCCCAGGCTTTTTCTTTTGTCATGATCTTCTTTTAAACAAATGACTCTTAAATTGCCTATCCTAGAACACTTTTCTAAATCCTCTGTTTTGTTAATGAGATACTTCATATTTTCCTCAACTGTTTCATTCTTTTGATTTTGTTTTATAGTGTCCTGATTCCTTGTGAGGTCACTTAATTATAGTTGTTGTATTCTTAAAGACTCAAATGCACCCCTGGCTTTTTGGTCATCCTTCTCCTACTGGTCTGATTTTCTTTGGAGGTGATCTTTCATCTTCTTTGCCTCAACTTTCATCTCCTTTGCCTCATTTTCAAACTGGTTGATTTTTGCTTTCAAGACACTATTTTCTGTTTCCAGATGACTTATCTTAGTTTTTAAGTTCTTTTTCCAATTGTCTTTAGCCTCTCTAAATTGTGTTTTGAATTGCATATTGAGTTCTTCCAAAGCCTGTATCCAATTCCCCTGGATTTCTGTTTTATTACTTGCCTCCTCCTATTTTTGTTCATTCTTGGTTTGTTGCCTGTGCAAAAGCTCTCAATTGTAATTTCTTTCTTCTTTCTCTGGTTATTTGCTATTATTTACCCCTTCTTTTCTCCCCATATTTATCTGTGCTCTTATTCCTCTCATTTTTTTGGTTTTGGGGCTTTCTTTTCGTCTCCCCTCTTGGAGCTTTGTCAGATCTCTCAGTGTAGTCTCTGGGGGAGGAGAGTTGAAGTTTGAACTTCCCTGTTTTCTGGAATCTTTTGATTGTATTAAAGTACAGCAGTGGGGGGGGGGAGGGTGTTGGGACTTGCTTTTTCCTGAGCTCTGAAGACTTTTGATGGAATTAAGTTCAGTTGGATTAGTTTGGATGTGCCCTGTGGCCAAAACCTTCTGGAGAAATATGGAGGGTGTCAGCCATTCTTACCAGGATGCCAACTCTCCACTCCCTCTCTGGCTGCTTCCTCACTGCCTGTGTTTGACTCTCTGAGCTTGGCACAGCCCTGCTCACAAAGTACACCCTCTAGACCAGTACCTTTTACTGCCCAGAGGTTCCTGCTGCACCTGGAGGTTCAGCACTCTGGGTGGGGGGTCCTGGGACCTTTCCCTCTGCCTTCTCCCTGAGCCTGAGTGTTCTAGGATTCTTGTTTTTGTGGGGTGTACCTTTTAATTTGAGTACAGTAAGAGGGTTCAACAGCTCTGTCTTGTTTTTAGGTTTGATTTTCAGTCCCCTAGGATCATTTAGTTTGTTATCAGTAAGGAAGGGTTTTCAGATGTCTGAACTATTGCTGCTCCAAAGTCACCACTTGACTCCCATCCTAAATCCATTTAAAATAATTTTAGACAATATAAAATATTTAGGAATATATTTGTCAAGGCAAACACAGGAATTATATAAACACAACTATGAAACACTTTTCAGAATATTAAAACTAGATCCAAATAACTTGAAAATCATTAATTACTGATACTCAGAATGAATTAATATGATAAAATTACAATCCTACCAAAGTTAATTTACTTAATCACTGTCATATCTATCAAACTATAAATATTTTTATGGAATTAGAAAAAAAGTTATTATAAAATTTTTTCTTGAAGAACAAAAGAGCAAGATTATTAAATGAACTAATGAAAAAAAATGTGAAGGATAGAGTCCTAACAGTACAAGATCACCATCTGTACTATTAAGAGGTGATCATCAAAACAATATGGTACTAAGGGATAGGAGGGTGGATCAACAGAATAGACTTGGGGTAAATTACCTCAATCAATAGTGTTCAATACGCAAAAAGATACCAGCTTTTTGGACAAGAACACACTATTTGACAAAAACTTCTGGGAAAATTAGAAAACAGTATGAAAGTGTTTAGGTTTAGAACAACATCTTAAACCCTATACGAAGATAAATTCAATATGGGTAAATGGCCTAAATATAAAGAAGGAAACTATAACTAAATTAGGTGAACATAGAATAGTATTTCTCTCAGATTTAAGGGAAAGGAAAGAATTTAAGAGCAATAAAAAGATAGGGAACATTACAAAATTTAAAATGAATAACTTTGATTGAATTAATAATAAAGGTTTTGTACAAAAAAATGCAAATACAATTAGAATACAAAAAACAAATTGGAGGAAAAATGATAAAAAAAATTTCTGACAAAGGTCCAATTCTCAATTTTATGAGGAGTTAAGTCAGTTGTAAAAAAAGTCAAGCCATTCCCCAATTGGTAAACAGTCAAGAAGCACAAATAGGCAGTTTTCAGAAAACAAAATCAAAACTATCAATAAATACATGAAAAAGTGTTCTAAATCTCTCATAATTAAAGAAACACAAATCAAAACAATGCTGAGGTACCACATCACACCTAGAATATTGGCCAATATGACAGTAAAGGAAATAATAATTTTTTGAGGTGATGTGCCAAAATTTGGACATTAATGCATTACTTGTGAAGTTGTAAATTGATCCAACAATTCAAGAAGGCAATTTGGAACTATAACCAATGGGATTTAAAGAATGCTTTCTTTTGAACAATTAAGACCGCTGTTTGGTTTGTACCCCAAGAGATAATAAGGAAAATATTTGAAAAAAAATTTATAGGCATGCCATTTGTGGTCATGAAAATTTGGAAAATGAGGGAGTGTCCTTGACTCGGGAGAGGCTAAATAATTTGTGGTATCTGATGGTAATGGAATCCTACTGTTCTTTAAGGAATGATGAACTGGAGGACTTCTGTGTGAACTGGAAAACATCAGGGAATTGATGCTAAGCAAAATGAGCAGTACCAAGAGAACATTGTAAACAGCCAGTGAATCCTTGTGACACAATCAAATACAATGCACTTCTTTACCAGTTGCAATGCAATAACCCAGGCCAATCCTGGGGGACTTTTGAGAAAGAATGCCATCCACATCCAGAGAAAACTGTGAGAGTAGGAAAACAAAAGAAAAACATATGATTTATCACATGTTTTAATGGGTATCTAATTGCGGATTTTGCTTTTGTATGATCACTATATTGCAAATATTAATAATATGGAAATATGCTTTGAACAATGGTGCATTTATAACTCTGTGGAACTGCTTGTGAGTTTTTGGAGGGGGTAGGGAAGATGGGAGGGAAAGAATATGAATCATGTAACTGTATAGAATTATTGCCTAATTAAATAAGAGTTTATTAGGAAATAGAGTTAAAAAGTATTGGTAGATATTTAAGACAGAGTTTAGTAAGTTCAGTTTCTTTAAATCTGAATGGAATCTCAGGGATGGATTATGATTTTAAAATAATTTTGTTCTTTGAGAGTCAGTTAATCCAAAAGATGTCACTCTTCTTTGGGCTAACCATTTTCTGAAAGGAGATTCTAAGGTCTACTCGGAAAGATTGGAAAATCTCTGTTTTTTTCACATCTAAAATTCATCTATAAGGCCTGACAAGTGAAGGATATTGTTGGGTGCAATAGCATTACAAGCAGAAGCAGGATTGTTGTGCAAGTAGAAAAGGGCTGTGGAGATGCTAAGCTATAATTTTCATCTAAACCTCAAGGAAAAGAAACCTTACTTATTCTTCTAATTTATCAATTTATAAGTTAGAATAGGTTAGTGGAATAAGTATTTTGAGGTTTTATATGAATTAGGAAGAGAGGATAGCATCAACTTTGTTGAGAGAGAAGGGGATCCATGTGGATCAGATTTGGTTGGGTGGTTAGAATGAGATTTATTAGTTTGGGGATCTATATTTCATAAGAATATCCTTTCTAGCTATTTCCTTTTACTATCCCTTCTTTTAGTATTTTCATCTATAATATATTTTTTAATATACTGGCCAGAGCCAGTCAAATCAACAATTTGTCCACATAGGAAAAAATATTGGTGATATGATACAATACCAATAATCTATAAGGTTTAGAAAGTCCTAATAACATAATCATGGAAAAATATTCTAAATAAATAAATTAATATATTAAAAAATAAAAAGGAGACAAAGAAGTAAGGTAAAGTGAAAAAGAAGTAAGGTAAAGTGAAAAAGTTGGCTCAAAAACTCACCAAGAAAAATCATTCATTAAATATTCAAATTGGGCAACTAGAAGCTAATGAATTCGTGAAAAATCATAAAAAGCAAAATCAAAAGAATAAAAATGAATAAAAACAGAAAAAGAGCATGAAGTATCACATTGAAGAACAATGGAACTAGAGAATAGATCAAGAATAAAAATTTTAATAATTTTTGATTACCTGAAAACATGATTAAAAAAAAAAAACCTGGACATCCTAATACAAGAAATTCTCAAAGCAAAACCTCCCAAATTATCCTTGAACAAAATAATAAAATAGAAATTGAAAGAATCTCCAACTCACAACTAGAAAAATTCCTCTAATGACAATTTCCAGAACTATATGATCTAAATTCAAGAGAAACCTGGCCAAGGAGAAAATACTGCAAGCAGACAGAAAAAATTCAAGTTCCATGGAGCTATAATCAGGACCACACACTCTCAAGTAGCTTTCACATTAAAGAATCGAAAGGCAAAACATACAATAATTATAAAGGTGAAAGATCTAGGTTTATATCTAGCAAGACTGAGTATATTCTTTAAGGGGAAATGGTTATTCAATAACATAGAAGCATTCCTGAGAAAAAGACAAGATCCAAAAAGAAAAGTTGAAGTGCAAACACAGGACCCCAAAGAAACCTAAAAAGGTAAATAAGAAAGGGGAAACTTTAGGGATTCAATTAGGTCAAACTGTATGTATTCCTACATGGAAAGAAGTTATTTTTAGTTCTTTAAGATTCTTATTAGTAGTGAACAATTATAAGGGATATACTTAGAGGGCAGGGAAGTAAGAAGATTAGGATGATATGATATGCAAAAAAACCAAGGGGTGAAAAAAAGAACTGAACTGAGTAAAATGAGTGGGAGAATTTTAATGGGGCAAATTATTTAACATAAAGAGGAATTAAAATCTATTACAATGAAGGGGAAGATGTGAGTAGTGATGGGCACTACTTAAGATTTATTTCCATGGTGACTGGCTCAGAGAAGGAATAGCAACTATATTCACTGAGGGAGAGAATTCTATCTTAGTCTATAGAGAAACTGGAGGGGAAAAAGAAAAGGGAAGGGAAGGAGGATAGTAATAGGAGGGAGGAAGAAGTGGGGGTAATAAAATGCAAAACACTGGTGGAGAGGAAGAGTGATAGAAAAAAGAACAGGATCAACAGGGGAAAATAAAATGGATAGGAATATACTTTTGGTAATCATGACTGTGAATATGAATGGGATGAATTTACCCATAAAATGGAAGTCTACAGCAGAGTCCATTAAAAAAATAAAAAAAAACCAGCCACTTTTGGTTACAAGAAACACATTTGAGGAAGGGTTACATACATAGAGTAAAGATAAAGCACTGGATAAGAATTTATTGTTCATTATTTGAAGTAAAAAGTAGCAGAAGTAGAAATCATGATCTCAGACATAACTAAAACAAAAAATAGATCTTATTAAAAGAGATTAGGAAGAAAATTATATATTTGCTAAAAGGTACTATAAACAATGAAATAATATCAATATTAAAGTATATGCACCAAATAATATAGCCTCCAAAATTTTAAATGAGAAATTAGATGAACTTCAGGAAGAAATAGAAAGCAAAACTATATTAGTGGGGGAAGTTAGTTTCCCCCTTTCAGTATAGATAAATCAAAACAAAATAAATAAGAAAGAAGTAAAGGAAGTGAATAAAATCTTAGAAAAGTTATATTTAACAGATCTCTATAGCAAATTGAATAGCAATAGAAAGGAATATACTTTCTTTTCAGTGGTAAATAGCCTCTATGCAAAAATTGAGTAAGTATTAGGGCATAAAAACTTCATAACCTAATGTAAAAAAGGATGAATAATAAATGCATATTCTTCATATCATAATGCAATAAAGATTATAATCAGTGAAGCTTCTTGGAAAGTTAAATCAAAAATCACCTGAAGACTAAATAATATATTTAAACAAACATTGGTCAAAGAACAAATTAGAGAAAAAAATCAATAATTTTAGTAATGAGAATAACAGTGAGGAGACAACATATCATAATTCCTGGGAAACAGCCACAGCAGCAATCAAGGGAAAAATATAACTTTAAATGCTTATATCAGTGAAACAAAGAAAATGCAGATGAATGAATTGGGCAAGCAAAAAAAAAAAACCCTCAAAAAAGGATAATTTAAAACTCTGCAATTAAAGAGTAAATTGGGATACTTTTCAGATCTTTGGGAAAGGAAAGATTGTCAGATGAAACAAGAGTTAGAAAAAGTTACAAAATGTAAAATAAAAAAAATTTTGATTACATTAAATTAAAATGTTTTTTTTGTACAAACAAAACCAATGCAAACAAAGTTAGGCAGACAGGAACAAAAATCAAGAAAAATATTCATAACAAAAACAGCAGCCAAAAATATCTAATTACTCAAATTTATAAGGAGCTAAGTCAATTGTACAAAAAATCAAGCATTTCCCCCAATTGATTAATGGACAATGGGCATTAATCTAAAACTCACATTTTGGTGACCATGAAAGGGCTATGAATTCTAAAAATTTCTGAGATGATAGCCCTAGAGTAAAGATAGTAAGTTTGCCTGGTTGCTTCCACCATGAGGGTCTGGTGGCAGGGTGTGCCTGTGCTCTTGTGATACCCTGCCACCTGCTTATACCTGCTATTTCTCCTGTCCATCTGCTTGGCCAGCATTCCTCACCACTCTCCACCCAGCTTGAAGCCTCCTCTTGCCAAGGCCTGACCCACCACAAGAGCCTGTCAATCCCAGCCATTTTTATTTCCACAGAGGGTGACATATAAAAATCTTTCAGCCCCAATCCCATTCCACAATCCACCTGTGTGTCTATCCTTCCATAATCATTTTTCAGTGTGGAGAAAAGAACCCCATGCCTTGTAATTTTCAAGCAGATTTTTATTAAAGCTAACCTTGGACTCCTCTTTTAGAAGGGTGTTAGTCTGTTTGACAAATAAGTCTTTTTTTTCTCCTTTCTCTTGAGCCAAATCACCAAGGAGCAGTACTTTTTCTATCATATGCAAATATGCTTTTATTTTTTCTCAAAGTTTTTCCCCTAGTAGGAGGTGAAAGAGCAATACTTTTCCAAGCCTCCTAACTAATTACTTTCCATTCTTCCTTTTTTTTTAAAGTTTGCTATTCCCAACAATTCTTCAAACTCTCAAAGAACAGTTTAAATTGCTTGAACTAGGAAACACATATTGGCTCTGCTTGAATTTCTTCCTAGCAGCTTGTAGTTTCTTGGGCTATTTCCCATTATGCTTACTTTCCCTGAAGAATATGCAGCAAAATATGCTACTTAAACTACAAACCAAACCAAAATATTTTAACAAATTTCTAAGTCATAAATACTCTCAACATGCAGAACAGAGAGTCTGCCTAGATCTTCTATCAGAAGCTTCAGAGCTCTGACAAAAGAGATGCAAATGGATGATAAATACTGGGGGAGTGGAAGGAAACTTTAAAAGAGATCTGTTTATTGATGTTTATTGAAGTTTATTGATGACTATATTGAGTTTATTCTCCTCCTATAATATAAAACATGTCTATTAGGATTGGTAAAAAAGAATTTTGACTTCAATACCTGCCTGCCCTTCCCATATGTTTATATTATTTACTGGTTTTTGGGGTTTATTTTTTTTAAGTCTATCTGTATTAATCTAGTCAATAACTTTCTGTAATACTGAATAATTTTAAGTTACTCTGTTTTGCCTATATTGATCTTTAATTTGTACTTTTACCTCTGCAGAAGAACAAACTATCACTGTATAAGCCTATGAACATCTTGCCTAAAACCCTGGTCACTAGATCCATTGAAGATCACATGTTGGATTTGTTAATTGTCACATAGATGATGATGGATTGATTTCAACAAAACTGGCTAAATTGTGTGCAAACACTGAAGAATTTAATAAGCTAAAGAATTGAAATTGTACTTCTAAGGGTCTTCAGAAATAATTTTAATAACTAGTAGTTTATAAATGGATGATTATATATATGTGTATATATATAAATAAATAAATATATATATATATATAATAAAGAATATTGTATTAAAGGTAGAGAAATAAAGAAATATTCCTCCCAAGGTGTTTCTATGAATCAGGAAGTAAAAAAAAGAGCTCCTGCAAAACTCTTCATTTTAATTTACTTACAGCAGAACAATCTAGATTTCTTGATGATGTTCTAGACCCAAATAAGTTTTACTTTGTTTAAAAATATGTTTGCCAAGGTTGAAAGATTTTATATATCTGTAAAAGTTGGAACAAATATCATCCAGTTTGTAGGGATTTTTTATGTCATACAGCAACTTATGTGAAATATGATAGTGGGTTTGTTTTTTATTGTAATTAATTGGGCTATTGTGAATTTTGGTGTCTTTGGTACTTTTTGAATGTGCATTATCTACTGTGTTACTGTTTTATTCTGAAAATCATTCGTATTCACACATGGCTGACACAGTGTGTTACTGATTTTAAGCTATATGTTTTTGATTTTTACATTTTTTTTAAAACTTTGTTTTTCTATTGCATGTGCATTATAGTAGCTGAGGTTTAATTTTTTCTCCTTTTTGTATTTGAAGCATATGTCAACAGTATTGAGAAGATTTTTCTTTTTTTTTTATTTTGCAGTAATATCAGTTTTAAATACATTTGTTCTAATATTAATATATACCCCAAAAGCTTAAGACTATAAAAATGTTGCCATTGATTGTTTAAATGAATTATGGGACTTTGCTTCATGATTCTGTCTGATTCCAGAAGAAGGGAATATACAAAAGAGTCACTGTATAGTGCTAATGAAGCGCAGAGCACCTCCATAGTGCCTATGGAGCACAAGGTCAAAGAGATCAGATCCCAGTGGGATTGATGCAATTCTGAGCCAAGACAAGAAGACTTGAACTTGTTTGGGGTTCGAGGATGTGGCTGTCTGTTTTGACATAAGTGAAAAGTACATCTTCCTTGTCCCACATTATACCAAATATTTCAAATTTGGCTCCTACCTAGCTCCTATAATCTAGTCCCTTTTCTGTCTTTCATGGTGTGGCAAACTTTTTATAGTCTTGGCTAATGACTGGGTAAATGAATAATTGCTGAACTCACTTTAATAGGTCCCTGATTTGTGATTTTTAAATTTCCTCCATCTTGCTTGGTCTAACAGCCAGGATTGTGCACACCCACACTACATGGGCATGTGCTAGCTATTGACAAATCAGAAAACACTAACTGCCCCCCCTGGGCTGTCCTAAGCCAAGCTTGAGCCACCATTGGCACATGTGAGATGCAGGAAGTGAGGGAGAGAACAGTCTCTGGAGGTCTCATGACTTCTTGTGGAGACAGCTAGATTTCAATCCTGGAACTCGAGCTTGGAGCAGCCCACTAGACAGCTTTCCTTCAGATCAGTCATGTGAGTGATAAGGACTGACTCTCTTCTCTGCCTTGGTTCTCCAGGGCCTTAAACCAGAGTAGTTTTGAGTTAAACTCCTTTCCTTCTCTCCCTCTCTCTCTCTCCCTCTAATAATTTCTTCCTCCTGTTGTAATTAAATCACCATAAAATTCCCAGCTGAGTTTGGGTGTTTCATTAAGATTTTATAAATAAAATCCTTGGCAACCAAATATAATTATTACATTCAGTCTCAACCATAATTTTAACCCTAACAGATTCAAGGACCTATTATACATTTGTTTTTCCTTTACTCCTATATGTTTAGACATAAGACTTTTGCATTTTGTATTTCATCCACAAGTTTTTTTTCTTTTTTTCTCTTTTATTTTATTTTATTTTATTTATCTTTTTATCAACTGTGATAGTGAGAAGACATTTGCAAAGATGGTATAATGCAAACTTTAGAGTGATTGACAGGAGTATGTGACAAAGTCACATGGGAGCCTAAGGATCAGAATCTGTGTAAAGATTCTTAAGGTCCCAACAGTCTTGGGACTTCTCTCCTGAGAGATCTTGTGTTGGAGGTTTAAAAATAGGTTTCTGGCTTTTGGTGATACCAGCTGAAGAGAGGAATCTTTTGAACTGGTTGCTGGCAGCTTGAAAAGAGGACTGAGGATCCACTTCTTCACTGGACCTGTTTTGGACAGTTTCTATCTGAAGATGCTAGCCCATTTGATTGGACTCCACTTGTGAGATTTGGGGAAACTTATTGTTTTAGCTCAGATAAGATAGATTAAGATAGATTTAGAGAAATTAAAGTTATAAATAATTGTAATAATTATCCTAGCCCTTTTTCCTTCTACCCTTTCCCAAATAATAAACCTGATTTTTATATGTTTCCTTCTTGTTCATTCCCCTACCAAATCCCACTATTACACAACCTAGTAATCATTGGTTTTGTTCTCTTTCCCTTTTATCCACAAATTATTGCAATCTATAAGTTGATTATGTTTCCATGATACTTTTGGGGAAACTGGTTTCCCAATAGGATCACAGGGGGTATATATATAAATGGAGATTTTTGAGTCTTTGGACATCATCCCCTGTAAATCCCTTAATATTTCTCAAAATTCCCTTTTCCTGTGTCCTCATGCTTTGTGTGATTAATATTTAAATGGCTATGACTTTTCTCTTTCTCTCTCTCTCTCTTTTTGGACCTGTGACTGGACTTAATTCAGGTAGTTATTTTGCCCTAATTATCATTAATATAACTTAAAAATAATATTTAGTTATTGAATATTAATTTTAAAACTCACAGGTATTTCCTCACACCAAGCAGATTGCCTAACAAGACAGCAAAAGGAAGTAATAAATGTTGGAAGGCATATGGCAAAATTGGGACATGAATGCATTGCTGTTGGAGTTGTGAATTTATCTAACCATTCTGGATGACAATTTTTAACTATGCCCAAAGGATGATAAAAGACTATCTGTCCTTTGATCCAGCCATACCCCTGCTGGGTTTAAACCCCAAAGAGATCATAGGAAAAAGACTTGTGCAAAAGTATTTATAGCTGCATTTTTGTGGTGGCAAAAATGATGGAAGGCCCTGCAACTGGGGAATGGATGAACAAATTGTGGTATATGTTGGTAATGGAAAACTATTGTGCTCAAAAAATAATGGACTGGAGGAATTCCATATGAACTGGAATGACCTCTAGGAATTGATGCAGAGTGAAAGGAGCAGAACCAGCAGTATGTCGTATACAGAGACGGATACAACATTGCACAATCAAATGTAATAGACTTCTCCACTAGCAGCAATGAAATGATCCAGGACAATTCTGAAGGACTTATGAGAAAAGACACTATCCACATCCAGAGAAAGAACTGTGGGGTAGAAAAATGGAAGAAAAACATTTCCTTAATCACCTAGTACAATGGGAATATGATTGGGGAAATAGACTCTAAATGATCACTATATTGTGAATATTAATAATAGGGAAATAAGTCTTGACTCACGATACATGTAAAACCCAGTGGAATTATATGTTTGTTACCTGGGTGGGGGACAAATGAGGGGAGGGAAACAACATGAGTCATGCAACCATGGAAAAATATTCTAAAATAATCAGTTACATAAAATTTTCTAAATTTGTGGAAAAACACATACATTAAAAATAAACACTAAATTGAAAATTCCAAAAATTAAAGGAGAAATTAATAAATTTGAAAGTGAGAGAACAATTAAACTAATAAATAAGACTTTTTATGAACATGAAATAAAATAGACAGAATTTTAAATTTGATTTAAAAATTAAATTTGATTTAACAAAAGAAAGAAGAAAATCAAACAATGATTATCATTAATGAAAAGAGTGAAATCACCACTAATGAAAAGGAAATTAAACAATCATCAGGAGCTTTTTGTCTAATTAAATGAAAACAACTCTTATAATCTAAGTGAACTATATGAATATTTACAGAAATGTAAATTGCCCCAAATAGGAAAAGAGGAAACAAAATACTTAAATAACCCCATATCAGAAAAAGAAATTTTATAAGTCATCAATGAGTTCCCTAAGAATAAATCCCCAGGACAAGATGGATTCACAACTGAATTCTATCAAATATTTAAAGAAAAATTAATCCTAATAATACATAATCTATTTAGGAACATAGGCAGGGAAGAATCCCACCAAAATCTTTTTTTTTTTTTAATGAAACAAATATGGTACTGTTACTTAAGCCAAGAAGAACAAAAACAGAAAGAGGAAATTTCTAGGCAAGGTGATAGAAAGAGGAAATTTCTAGGCAAGGTGATAGAAAGAGGAAATTTCTAGGCAAGGTGATAGAAAGAGGAAATTTCTAGGCAAGGTGATAGAAAGGGGTAAGGGAGGGCATCACAGGACAAGGACAAGCAAAGTTTAGGAGTGAGCAGTGATATAGGGTTGTTGGGAGTGTAGAACTTTGTGGAATCTGAAATGATTATTAAATGTTCAGGAAATTTTCAACTACTACTCAAGAGAGGTATCACAGAATATAAATTCAATAAGAAAGAAAAATGTTTATGCCATATTTTCATTCAAATCTACTTCCATTTTCTGGACCCATGAAATATTAGGGAATGATTGTGTATGTGCACTTCTTTTTATTTTCACCAATTTGGATGAACACTTTTCGTTACAGAGAAGAATGAGAATAAAATGGTAAAGTATAAGATAATGACATGAACTTTGTGTTTGTGATATGAAGTTCTAAATTTAATGCTAGTTCTCCAATTTTTTAATCAATGTGATCTTTGGTATCGTTTAAATTAAATGCCACATAAAAGTCATATTCTTTCATGCCTGTAATGTTAGTGCATTCTTCTGTGTGTGTTGGAGTATGTTATAAAATAACATCAAAAGTTATAAGATAACAATTAGAGTAAGCACCAAGTGCAAAGTTTTACTTTGTAAAGTTAGTCCTTAAAACTGAATTTATTTAAAAATTTTATTTTATTAATTAACTTAGAATATTTTTTCATTGTATAATAAATGAAGATATTGAAGAGTATTGAAGAGGTACTGGGGATGAGGGAGGGTTGATAACAGGGAATGGAGGAGGTGAAAGGACAGAGAGATTCTGGAGGGTGGCAGAAGTAAAATAGAGAAATACCCTCTGTGGCTGAGAGGCTGTCTTTGAAATTCCCCTCACACTCAACCCCTAAAAGAGGTACCCCTGGGTATAGTTAGCTTAAGGATGGTTAGAGGTAAAACTAATGGTTGGACTTAATATATTTTTAGTTGGTTGTCAGGGATTTTTAATTCTAAATGCCAATGAAATACTCAAGTCAGAATGGAATTGTATGGTGGTTTATTTACAATAGAGTGAAGATTTTAAGGAAGAAAGAAATAGAGGAAAAAGAGAGATACGAGGCAGGAGTTGAGGGCCCAGCCAAGGAGGAGGGGGGCAGAGGATTAAATCTAGCAAGGTTTCCAGCCACTAGGCCTCCTCAAAGATGAGGGGCCTCCTCAGAGACTGGTGCCTCCAGAAAACCATGGGAAAGGGAGTCCCAAGGCATGGGCCTCTCCAGAGGCTTGTGCCTCCAGAAAAGCCAAGGAAAGGAGAATAAACCTTGCACTCACCACTCAACAGTCTAGGGGAAGCAGTCTGAGGTCTCAGGCTCCAGATCCTCCACAATCAAATTACACCACCAAGTCCCTCTCACAAGAAGTGACACAAAATATTAAGGCAGTTGTTTATGTCACTTCTTGTGTCTTACATGTACCAATGTTGGCTTAAACTTGGCTTTAGATGGCCCAGAGGATCAGTCAGTTGTTTTTGATTTGCTACTTGATAGTACAGGCTGGTCATAGACCTTCCTCCCCCACACTTAATCCTTATGTGGGGGTGTATACATTCCTGGTTGCTAAAATTCTAAAGACTAAGCAGAGTGGAAAAAATCTAAAATTCACAGGACGACAGGACCAGTGTCCTTGAGAGAACTTCTGGGGACTAGTGAAGATTACTTAGCAAGGCTTGACTAGTAGTTGAACACCAGGAATTCCCCTTGTCTGGCAAACAGACTGTTGCTTTTGGTTTTCATTGTTTCTCCTAGACAAATGGCAATATTAGCCACCAACCTCTCATTCTTTGTTCTCCCTTCAATATGAACTTGACTGTGATTTACTATTTCTCAAGTAGTTTAATAACTATAGTAAATACAAGAAAGGGGAGAGGTTTGAGACCCTACTGAGTTTCTTGTTTTTCTTCTGAGAAAGAAGCTGAGATGGCTCAGCTTCAAATTATCTATCTTCTTCTTAGCTAATCAATGTCTCTATCCTACCTTATAAGTGGCAAGTGTCCTTCTTGGGAAAGTCTAGGGATGGAAAGGAAATTCAACATGACCCCCTGAAAAAATGTTCTCCCTCTAATGGATATAAAAATGATAGTGGGACATTTTTCAGCCTAGAATTTTCTATCTTTCCTCTCTCTTAAGATAGGAATTAAATACTGATTATATTAAAATATGAGTCTGACCATAGACTTAATGAATTGAATATGGTTCATTGATAGAAGAAGGAAAGGAAGATGAGAGAGAGGGGGTTGGGGGAAAGAGAGACAGAGTCTAAAACTAATCAAGCTCTCCCATTTGGCTGCTTATCCCACAGCAGCTCCTACCAGCAGCAACAGAGAATCAAAAGTAGACTGAATGCTTCCTCCTCCCCAATGATATACTTTCCTTGCTCTGCCTTCTATACTGGCATTGAACCCTGAAATACAGGCTGATGTCATGGTGCTGGAGACACTTAGGACGATGCCAGACACCTAGCTTATTCTGACAACAGCCATTTAGACTATAATCAGGGAACACCAGGTTGTGGTGTATGTTGGGACTGTGGATGGATCTCTTTGCCTCACATAACACTCTCTCTCTAATACTATGAAAACCATAGTTTGGAAATAAGATTTAAATATTTCTATCTCAACTTCAGGGAAATTGGTTTGAAATTTAGTTGCTCAAAAAACCTTTCCTGCAATTCAGAGCATCTTCAACTGGAATTTTGAATGTGGATGGAGAATCCCTGTATTTTTACCTTGAAACTTTAAGTTAAATTTCTATAAAACAAATAAGAAAACAAAACAAAACTTTACCTTCTGTCTTAGAATTGCTTTAAATTTTCTTTACAAAGCATAAGAGCAATAGGAACTAGATAATTGGGGTGAAGTGACTTGCCCAAGGTCATATAGTTAGGAAGAATTAGGATAGATTTGAACCAGGACCATCAATTCCTGGGCTTGGCTCTCTAACCAAAGTCACTTACTTGCATCAAGTTAAACACTTTTGCATATTTTTAATTAAAGTATACATTATATATTTTATTTATGAATATTTTTAAATGAAAGGGGCAGAGAATGACATAATTTATTATGCCTAAAATATAAATTCCATGAAGTACCTTGTTTGTGACAAAAAGTGTTCAGAAAATGAGAAAGAAGGTGGATAGAATTTAGATAAATGTAAACATATTTATCTTATATCTTGATAATTTCATAATGTATATACAACTTGAATATTATAGGTCACAGCACAGAAATATTATTTTTGAAGCAATGTATAGTGAACTAGTACTTAATTGAAAAAGGTGTTAGAGAATTAAAAAAAGATAAAAATAATTGTGTGAAATTGAAAATTACAGGCAGAAATAAAATTAGGATGAACAGAGAACACATTATCTATTGAATAAAAGTATTTGAAGAAAGGACATGGATTCAGGTATTATTTCACATAGTCTTTGTGACTTTGTGCAGGTCATTTAAGGCCTCAGTCCTCCAAGTCATCTTTTAAGTCTACAAATTATAGATGATGAAATTTTTTTTTGATTGAGAGCATTTGATAAGGTTCTGTTATACAAAAAAAAATGGAAAATAAAATACTACATATAAAATGGAGACCAATTGATAGGAATTTAAAGGTCTGATCAGTTTTTTAAATGATTATAATCTACTAAGTCTTATGAAATATTATTCAATACTATACATAAAAATGAAAATCAAAAATTATGAAACATAGAAAAATAACAAAGGTGACAAAAACCATGAAAACTCAGATTTAGATAGACCAAGGAAATATACATAGATCTACATATATCAAGGAACAATCAGAGAACTTATATTTTTAAATTTAATATTATTTTAGTAATATTTTAAAAATTATTTGACATTTATAGTACACATTTGTAAAAAGCCATTCAACCACTGAATGAACTGATTTCAGGTTTCTGCTATGAGAAAAAATGTTCAAAATTTTTTTGTCATTATTGATATTGTTTAGTTGTTTTCTGTAGTGTCTGATTACTCATGACTCATTTTGTAGTTTTCTTGGGTAAGATAATAGAAGGGTTTGTTGTTTGTTTTTTTTTTTCTAGCTAATTTTACTAATGAGGAAACTTGCTCAGTGGCACATAGCTAGTAAGTGTCTGAGGCTGGATTTGAATTCAGGTCTTCCTTCTATCCACTTTACCATCTAGCTGCCATAAAATATTTCGGAATATATGTAAACTTCATTCTGATTAAAGATATATTTAACATATATACCTAGAATTAGAAATTCTCAGTAATAATAGATGGTGAGCAATTTTAACTTTTTATAATTATAAACCAGGTTTCTGAAATACTTGTACTGATTCAGATTTCTAAGAACTCTTCCAAAATCAATTATATGTACTTTTTTTTGGAATTTTTGCCAACTCACTGTGTATGAGATGAAAATTTTAAAATAGTTTGTTTTCTGTTCCCATTATCATAAATTTTTATTAGGATATGCCACATGGTTTTGTGTATGTATATATTCACATAGAAAGAGAAACTTATAATTTTATATGCATATAAGTTTATAAATATGTGTAATTCTTTTAACAAATGGCCATAGTGAAACAGAACCATTCCCTATATAGCATTTTGTACAAAAGACTTTCTCTATGCATATTTTCATCTATTCACTTTCTTATATTTCTTTTAGTAAACTTTAACTATTGCTTTATCCTATTTTTTTAGCCTTTCAAAATATTACATTTCAGAATGTTTCAATATTTTTTTCTTATTTTTGTCACTTATTCTAGGTAATCTATTTTGATTTGAAGGAAGGATTTTTATTAGTTTCTTTATAGATGTTTTATTTAATTTTTATTTGGATTATTTTCTTAGGAATAACTGGGTTAAATCTAGATCATATTTTAGTGTTTTGTTGTTATTGGCTCATTTTTCCATAATTTATTCTTATATTTGTGCAAGGATTGCACACTTATGGAAATAATAGTTTTCTTTTATTTATTTACTTGTCTCTGATTGCTTCTTTCTCTGTGTGCTGAGTGCTTATTCCTCAAAAATTTCAGAGGTGGTTTGAATCTGGAATCTGCAAGCTTTCAGTGTACTCTACAACCTAGGTGATGTGATTCAAGGAAAAAAAAACCCTAGAAGCTGCTCTATTCCAAAATTTAAATGACCCTGATGAAACTTTAAATCCTCGTGTGTGCAAATTAAGATACTCATTACAACAAAAACTTCAAACAAGATAGTTTAACCAAAATACAGATTGGAAATAAATTTCTTTTTTGTTTGTTTGTTTAGAAAGACAAAATATTTTTATTCTTTGTCAATATTTTATATCTTAAATGGATGAATAGATGAGCTATTTTTTTCTAGTTGCCATGAATGACAAAATGATTCAATTTATTTGCAAATCATAAGGGCACTTCAAATGAAAGGATACATATTTTTCATTGCCCATAGCTAACAATATTTACATAAAAAGGAGAACAAATAGAAATCACATCCATTAGTGAATAAGTATGTCTCCAATTTAAAAGGAAGATTGCAAAATTGAAATCAGCAATACCTCCATTAGCTTAGATACACTCAGTCAACAGTGTTGGTTAAAAAAAATAAAAGCTAATATTCTTGTTTTGGTCCAGGTACTTTAGGAAAATTTGAAAATATATCATGAATTTCTCTGGCAGAGGTAAATAGAATATTTCAATAGCCCCATGATATAGCTGTAGTCATTGCCCCAGAAGATAATAATTTTAAACCAAATTTGTACCAGTCATACATACTACATGACTTAGATCAGGAATAAGAAACTTTATTTATATCTATATCTATATCTACATCTATATTCTCAATGTGACTGTGAATTTTGTAGTGAAACTGTTTATAATCAACAGTGCTTGAAAACAGCAGCAAAAATAATGAGAAAAATATGCTTTTTCATCAAACTAAAAAAATATAAATCCCAGTGGCTATCATTGAGGTACTGAAAGGGGAAATGAAAAATGATTTATGATAATTATGACAATTGTTTAAAGAGTTATAAAGAGGAGAAAAATGGAAATGAAACTTGGGAAACTGTTTAGGGTACAAGGATATTTAAGTGAAAATATTTTATTCCTTATCCTCCTCATTTAGAAAATAATTTTTTCATCGCTGTAATAAAATCCTTATTCCTCAGACTATAAATCATAGGATTAATCATTGGTGTCACAATGGTGTAGATTACAGAGAAGATCTTTTCTATGCTACCCGAAGAATTGGACTCAGATTGAAAATATGCAATTAAACCACAAACATAGAATAAGCAAACAACCATAACATGAGAGGAACAAGTAGAGAAGGCTTTGGATCTGCCAGTAGTTGATGGAAGTTTCAGAATGGTGCTGAGGATTCTGATATAGGACACGAGTATCAACAGAAAAGGAGTCAAACCAGAGAGGAAACAATTAAGATAAAGAAACAATTCACCCCAAATGTTATCTCCACATGCCAACTTCAATAAGGGGGGCAAGTCACAGAAAATGTGGTTGAGTTTGTTAGAACCACAGAAGGGACCAGAGAAAAGCTGGTATGTCTGTCCTATCAAGACTGGCATCCCAATGACCCAGGAGCCAAAAACCATCTGGACACATATCCTCTGATTCATGATTATAGGATAGTAAAGTGGCTTACAGATGGCCACATAGCGGTCATAGGCCATCACAGCCAGGAGAAAACTTTCAGTGACTCCTAGAATGAGAAAGAAACAGAGTTGTACAGCACATGACAGTAAAGAAATATTCCTTTTCTGTCTCCAAATATTCACAAGCATTCTGGGGAGGATGTTTGATGTGTAACACATTTCCACAAAGGAGAAGTTTCCAAGGAAGTAATACATAGGCGTATGAAGAGCTGAGTCCATATTGGTGATTATAATGATGAGACCATTGCCTAATAGGATACTTATGTAGATGAATAGAAAAACACCAAAGAGAAATCCTTGGACATTGGGGTATTCAGAAAATCCCAGGAGAATAAATTCTTCCATAATAGTAAGATTTGTGATTGCCATTTTTCCTGTTTTTTCCAAATTTAATAACGGCAAATGTCAATTTTCCTCAATTGTTCTTTATTTCTGACTCTGTAATAACAAGTGTATAATTTAGGTTAAATAATGACTCAGATAATTTTAATATTGGTCATTTTATTTTTTAATTTATTCAGTTCAGACATTTAATAAGTTATATCTAGATATTAAATGGTACATTATATTCTTATCTGTCCTAATCCCTCTTTCTTCTCTAGCAAACAACATTTTATATTTGATATGCTATAATAAATTAAAATATTATCATATATTTTCAGAATTTATGATCTGTAGTATACATAATGAATATTTACCAATATAGAACATTATATTAAATTTTAATGCCCACTCTAAATGCTCATCCATTTCATATATTGTTTTGTAAAGTTATTTGTAGATCTAAAATCTATGACTATGTCTGTAGTTATTATTATGAAACAAAACCAACCCCATTTTATATTATTCATTTTTCTTGTTCTATTCTCAAAAATAATTTCATCAGTCAAAATTTGTATTGAAAATATATTTGTATTCCATAATGAAACTTTTTATGACAAATAGTTTAAAAGTCAAACATAAACATTAGAGAATGATAATGTCTGACTTTTTCCCCCCACTGTTTATTTACTCCTTCTCTTTAATTATGACCACAGAACCTCTCCCCCACCTACAGTGCTGAGCTTTCATAGGTGACTGGAATCTTTGCGTGGACAGGGGCATTAGTCTAAAGGGAGTACCTTACCTGCAAAGTTGTGCCAGACTCAGGGTGTAGAACAGGGGCCATGTAGAAGCAGCTGGAGAAGAAGCAAAGAGCAGGAAGCACATTCTCAGCTGAAACACCTTATCTTGTCCACCTCCCTTCTGGAGGTTTTGGCCTCAAGGCACAGCCAGCTTTGTAGATCAACTCCTACACCCTAACTGAATCTCACCAATAAAGTCAGATAAGAAGCCTTCAGAGGGCACAGAAGCTTCAAATGCAAAACCCCTCCTCCACAGACTCATCTGAAAGCCTCACTGACTGAGCTCCAAGGGGCAAAAACAGCAGTAAACTATAGGCAACCACCTTGCACACAGAGTGAGAAGCCCAGCTCCTTCTCAACTTCTGCTGTCAGCTGGAGAAGATCAGACTACGTGACCAAACAGCAGAATAGACCAAACTCACATATCCAGCACAAAATCAAAGGATCAATACTATAGGAAATTACAGAGGGGGAAAATGGGGAAATATGAGTAAACTACAGAAAAAGAAAACAGAAATTACAATCAACAGCTTCTATCCAGGCAATGAACAAATAGCAAATGAAACAGAGGAGGACCAAGGAACACCAAGCAAAAACACAGAAACTCCAGAGATTTGGACACAGACTTTGGAAGAATTCAAAATATAATTCAAAACAGAATTGAGAGAGGCTGAAGACAACTGGGAATTAATCAGCTTTAAAATGAGGTAAAGGAGATGAAATATGTCCTCCAAAAAAAAATCAGACCTGAAGGAGAAGGATGAGCAAAAAGCCAATGATGAAATTCTGTCTTTCAAAATGAGAATACAGCAACTAGATGGAAGTGACTTCACAAGGCAATCAGAAACTATTAAACAAAATCAAAAGAATGAAACAATTTGGAAAATATGAAACACCTCATTCACAAAACAGATGATTTAGAATATCATTCCAGGGGAAATAACTTAAAAATTATTGGTCTACCAGAACACCATGGCAAAAGAAAAAACCTGGACATCATTCTACAGGAGATTGTCAAAGAAAACTGCCCTGACATCTTAGAGCAAGTGGGAAAAGTGGAGGTGGAAATAATCCACAGATCGCTCTTTTTACTTGATATCCAACTGAAAACAGCCAGGAATGTCATAGACAAATTCAAGAACTACCAGACCTAGGAAAAAATATTACAAGCTGCTAAGAAGAAGTCATTCAGACACCATGGAACTACAGTGAGGATAACACAAGATCTGGCTGCATCTGCACTGAAGATCCAAAAGGCATGGAATGTGATATTCTGGAAAGCAAAGAAACTAGGTCTATAATCAATAATCAACTACCCAGAAAAACTGACTATATTCTTGCAGGGGAACGTATGGTCATTTAATAAAATAGAAGACTTCCAAGCATTCATAAAGATAAGACTGTAATTAAACAGATAACTTGATGCCCAAACACGGAACCCAAGAGAATCACCAAAAGGTAATTAAGAAAGGGAGAAAAAAAGAAAAAAGGAAAAAAAAACTTTTAAGGAAACCAATAAACAAGTGCAAAAGAGAAGAAATAATAAATGCAAACTTTCCCAAACACAATTCAATGAAAATAATAATTAGTAAGGGTACATGGAGAGGTAAGTCAGAAATTAATTTGAAATTATATAGAATACAATACTCCAAATTCAGTTAGTTAAAGAAGAAATCATAGAAACAATAATCTCATTGAAGAAAATTACAATGATAAGCCATCCTTTCAAAATCTATGGGATGCAGCCAAAGTTGTACTCAGGGGGAAAGTCATATACTTGGGTTCATATATTAACAAATGAGGGAGGGCAAAGGTCAATGAATTGGGAACACAAATTAAAAAACTAGAAAGTGAACAAATTAAAAATCCTCAGATGAAAATTAATTTATTTAGTAAATAAGACTAGAAGCTGGTACCTTATAAAAACAAATAAAATAGGCAAAGTACTGGTCAATCTAATTTAAAAAAAGGAAAGAAGAAAACCAAATTGATAGTATCCAAGATTAAAAGGGAGACCTCACTTCTAATGAAAAAGGAAATTGAGGCAATCATTAAAAACTATTATGCACAATTATATGGCAATAAATATGGCAATCTAGGTGATATGGATTAATATTTACAAAAATATAAATTGACTAGATTAACAAAAGAAAAAAATAGAATACCTAAATAACCCCATATCAGAAAAAGAAATTGAACAAACCATCAAAGAATTCCTTCAGAAAAGAATTCCAAGGTCCAGATGGATTGATAAATGAATTCTAACAACAATTCAAAGAACAACTATTCCCAATATTATACAAGCCATTTGACAGAATAAGCAAAGAAGGAGTCCTACAAAATTGCTTTTATGACACAAATATGGTGCTGAATCTGAAGGAAAGCAACAATTTTGTTAATGTTTTTTATAACAAAACTCTCTGCCAAGAGTTTAATTTCCCAAATATACAAGGAACCAAGTAAAATTAAAAAAATAAATCAAGCCACTCCCCCATTGACAAATATAGGCAGTTTTCAAATGATGAAACCAAAACTATGAATAAGCACAAGTAAAGGTTTTCTAAATCCCTCCTGATTAGTGAAATGCAAATTAAAAACAACTCTGAGGTACCACCTTAAACCTAGCTGACTGGCCATTATGGAAGGAAAGGAAAGTGATAAATGTTGGAGGGGATGTGGCAAAATCAGGACACTAATACACTGATGGTAGAGTTATGAATTGGTCCAATATTTCTGGAGGGCAATTTGGATCTATGTATAAAGGGCTTTAATGACTGTCTGCCATTTGATCCAGCCATACCACTCCTGTGTTTGGACCCCAAAGACACAATAAGTAAAAAGACTGATACAAAAAATATTTATAGGTGTTCTTTGTGCTGGCAAAAAATGGAAAAGAAGGGGTTGTCCATTAATTGTGGACTGAATAAATTTTAGTATATATTGGTGATGGAATATTATTTTTCTGAAAAGAATAATGAATTAGAGGATTTCCATGTGAACTGAGAAGACTTCTAGGAATTGATGAAGAATAAAGGAGCAGATCCAGGAGAACCCTGTACAGAGAGATTTATGCACTGTGGTACAATCACATGTATTATACTTTTCTAATAGTGGTGATGTAATGACCCAGGATAATCCAGAGGAACTTATGAGGAAGAACACTATCCACATGCAAAAATTGAACTGTGGAAACCGAAATGCAAAAGGAAAAAAAAAATGATTGATCACCTAGGTCAATAGGGATATGATTAGGGTTTTGATGTTAAAAGATCACACTACTACAAATATGAATAACATGGAAATAGGTTTTGAGTAATGATTCATGTATAACCCAGTGGAACTACTTGTCACCTTCAGGAAGGGGGAGGAAAGAGATGAAGGGAATCATGATTCATAACCATGGTAAAATATTTTAAATAAAAAAAATCTAATTGACCCCATTAAAACTTCATTATATTTTTCAAGAGACAGCAAAAAAGAAAATTCCCTCTTAATGAAACACAACATTAGTATATAAATATAAAAAGGAGCACTTCCAAAATCCTACTTGCAATTTATTGATTCTTCTTTCTTCATTTTTCCTGAAAATCATAAATGTTTGTTAGTTTTCAGATTAGTGTAGAAGAGAACTTACATCAGTCCTGACAGATTTTCAATAGATTTCAAAAAAAAATTTTTATGGTTCCACACCCTACCAGCTTTTAGAAAATTCATGAGCCATTTAAAAAAATAACAGTTTGTCATTTGATGTCAATTTTACTACTTGGTGTTATCTATGTTCATGAGATAGTTTGAAGAATGTGTTGGGAGAGGAAATAATAAAGGAAATGTTTCTCATGAAGATCATTTCATGTATGTATACATACATGCCCACTCACATATGTGTTGAGACTTAAAAGGAATGTGAATGATATATAAAAAAGAGCTAGACAAAGGAGAAAATCAATGGTTTGATTTTTTTAATCTCAGCAGGAAAATATGATATGTAACCCAAATTATAATTGTGGGAACCTTTAGAAAGTGCTTTTCTGATAAGTTTTTGATATAAATGAAAATTTAATATTCATTATGTCAAAAGGAGAAAATGCCTCAGTGAAACCCATATTAAAGAGTAATATGTAAGAATTCTATTTATTTCTCATTTAGGGAAGGTGAATTCTTATCCTAAGGAGATAAAAACTATCTCTGGTACCACATTCTGTCAAACACAGTTACAGAGTTTCAAGCACATCACGCTTACTCACAAATCCCTAGAACTCTCACAACTCTTACTTGTGTTTCTTCTAGTGCCATTCAATGCTAAAATTCATGTCCTGTAAAATCATCACTTAAGATTTCTAAAACATACCTGGCCAAGAACATCCACATGCTCAAGAGGAGGGAAACCAATTTTTAAACATTTAGTAACATTTGACACTTATAGCTTGGAAACGTCTGAGTTATCTCTACAGTATTGGGTAAACTCTTACCTAATTAACCTGAAGGGAAAACTCATGAATTTTCTCCTCCTTGAATTATACATTGCCTCAGACTATGGTGGGAAGTGCAATTGGGAACACATTTAAATGTTTATTCCCAAAGTGTTTTCTCAAATTGGTGGAATATCTTGAAGGAAATTTCAGTTTATTTTTTCTTTATGAGTTGGTGATGGAGGAAGTAGGGGTAAAGATTTACAGAAGTGAGAGAATTGTGTTTAGACCTAAAAATTTTCCATTTAATTATGAGTCATTATATGCCCAAACTTAAAATTTTACTTAGAATTCTTGAATTTAACTTCATATAAATGTATTATGGAATTAAAGTAGACACAATATCATAGAAATTTTTAATAATAATTTTACATATGAAATGTATTTCAAAATTTCTTACTTTCAAAATAACATGTTCTTTAATTTTCAAAACAAAGAAAATAGTAAACACTGCTTTCTAATGTAAATGGTTAAAGAAGAAAGGAAAGAAGGAAGGAAGGAAGGAAGGAAGGAAGGAAGGAAGGAAGGAAGGAAGGAAGGAAGGAAGGAAGGAAGGAAGGAAGGAAGGAAGGAAGGAAGGAAGGAAGGAAGGAAGGAAAGAAGGAAGGAAGGAAGGAAGGAAGCAAGGAAGCAAGGAAGCAAGGAAGGAAGCAAGGAAGGAAGAAGGGAGGGAGGGAGGAAGAAAGGAAGGAAGAAAGATATGGGCAGAGGGAGAGAGGGAGGGAGGGAGGGAGGAAGGAAGGGAGGAATTGCATTTTGGGACTAGGGAAAGAGTAACAAAATTATAACTTTGCATCACTAATAAGCATACTCAACACAAAAATACATACACAAAAGATTTAAAATAAAATAATGAATCTGGATTGCATATTTCCATCTATTCCTATGATTATATATTTTATATATGTTTCTGGATATATATACAGATGAAAAGTACATATTTGTGTTTATACCACACCGAGATTGAGAAATGTATATTCTCATCTATTTATACTTTTGCTACAATACAAATTAAAAGCTAATTTTATTATATATATATAAATATATACACATATATAACATTTAAAGGTACACCAAATAAATGTTACCCAAGTTCAAACATTAAACTATAAAACACAAGACAAATATTATTTTGATCCACATTCTCCATTGAGAAAGATAGAAGCTTCAAGAGTAGGAAAGAAAATAAACATAAAGAAACATAATTTATCATTTTTATGAGTTAAAGTAACTTGAATTATGATCGGTATATATATACAGATAAATACATATATATCTGTATATATATATATATATGTATATATATAGTCTTGGTTATATGAATAGTCACAAAAAGGTTACAGATTAGATCACCCATATTGCAAAAGTTCTAAAAAAAGACAGGGACAAAAGGGCTTCTTTTTTTGGAAACAACTATAAGCCTAAAATCAGAAATTAGAAGTAACTACAATAATGAAATTGCTTAATTCTTTATATTCATTATTGACTATCTCAATGATGATTCTGATGATGTGATTTATAATGATGTTCACTCACATGACCAAAATAATCATGGGTTCTTAAAACCAGGGAAACATTATCTTTTTTGATTCTCACAATAACTAGTGCTATTATTATTCCCATTCCCAAGATTTCCCAGATTTGAACATTTGCATTTCAAATTGGCTAAGTGATATAATCAATGCCCTATAGCAGTATGAAAGTCAAGTCATGAAGCAAGTCTTCCATAGAAGGCAGCTCTGAAGTCACTACAATAAAACAATTTCATGATTCTAAACTATAAATCAACAAGGTTGAAGTTACAAAGGAAATGCTGACTTTCAAAATACATGCATCTATACTTGAATACACTTATAAGAATATATATATATATACATATATATATACACACAAAATGTTCAATATTATATGATTTCAAGACCTATTAAAGGAAAGAAAAAAATACAACTTACTCTGCATGAATTTACAATGTAACAGAGTATCTATAGACAAATCACCAGCTGTTCTTTAAAAGCAATCCTTAAAAATTTTAAATTATCTTTTAAAACAACTTTAAAACATTAATGGTTCCTATACTAATAAAGTCAATAAAGAGAACTAAAAACCATTGTCAGTTAAGGATATTGAAAATGATGCTGAAATATTAGCAGGAAGAGTCTTACAGCATATATAATCTATGTGTTTATATGTATGTATTCCTATATGTTCTCTGTGAAGATGCTGGAGTTAGATAAAGGAAGCATGTATGGTTAAACATTAGAGACATAGTCAACAAAACGTTCACATTAAAACAACAATACCAACAACAATAAGCCACATGATTACTTCACTAAGTGCAGAAAATAGAATTAGGTTGAATTAAAAATTGGTAGCAAATCGGAGAACTGTTAAAAGGTGACAGCAAAGAGGACTGAGAGATACCAATGTTGAAGAAAATGGTAACCTAACAACATGCCTTGCAGTAGAAAGAAAAAGAACTATTAGAATAAATAATAAAAATTATTGGTAGGGATGCAGCTGTTTGTGGAGTTCTCTCTCCTTATGTTGTCAACATCTATACCATCTTTCTACAATGGGTGAGTTTCTCAGTGAAGCTCCTTTTGGTCAACCTCCAAAGTCAATCATTAAGCTCCCTTCTTAAGTAGGCTGACCTACCACTGAGGATAACTCCATCTTGCACTCTTGTTAGTATCTCTAATGTCCCTACCCCTCTTTCTTGCTTTTCAGACTTTTAATATAGTCTTTTTCAAATAGAATGGCTATTCTTCAAAGGCAGAGTGTGTCTTTTGTTTGTATAAGACTTTTGCAAATTCGTAGTACAATTTATAGCTATTGAAGCAAAAAAACTATAGTATTAAAATTAAGTCTTAAGAAACATTCTTTTAGCCCAAGCCTTAGCACAATGCTTGGCACATAACAAGTACAGAACCAAGTCTCCCTCTCTCTCCCTCCCCCTCTCTCTCTCTCTCTCTCTCTCTCTCTCTCTCTCTCTCTCTCTCTCTCTCTCTCTCTCTCTCTCTCTCTCTCTCCCTCCCTCTCTCTCTCTCTCTCTCTCTCTCTCTCTCTCTCTCTCTCTCTCTCTCTCTCTCTCTCTTCTCTCTCTCTCTCTCTCTCTCTCTCTCTCTCTCTCTCTCTCTCTCTCTCTCTCTCTCTCTCTCTCCTATCTTTCTCCTTTTCTCTCACCCCTTATAACTTTTTTTTATCTCAAGCATATATCTGTCAAAATAATTTTAAGACACATCTATGCAACTGTAACCCACTTGAATACTTGGTTTTAATTGAAATGTCTATCCATGATTATTTTTTATAGACAGTCAAAAACATCTGTGATCCCATAAGTTTGGAATTTCCCATAATTTAGAACAAAACCCATCCCTAATTTTCTGTTATATATAACTTATTTCCTCATAAATTTACCATGGAGTTTTAATGAAGGTCCTGGAAATATTCCTTAATGTTTTTCCCTGAAAATGAAAGTGTATTAGTGAAGATCAGTAGAAGAAATGACAACTGTCATTTCTTATCTTCTACCTTACAGCAGAACTTCTCTTCCTATTTAGTGATTCCACGTTGTTATATTTAAATTCTATTATTCTCTGACACTTCTAATTGATGACATGTTGCAGTCTACTTAAAACTGCCATGATTCATTTCATTTTATTCTGTGGTATTAATTTCCCCAGCCAATAAAATTGTGTTCTAAGTCTCACTTCTACACAGCAATATATACACATTACATATGTATGGAGAGGTTTCCTATGAAAAACATGTATTAATTAAATATAATTTCTGAGTTCAAATATGTTCAAAGGCAAATCCTACCACTCTCCTTCTGTCTATATGCTGGCCAAGCTCATTTACCATTTTTATTATATCACCCAATTTTTTTTTGTGAAAAACTTATAGTTTGGCTATTCATGTGCATATTTATATGGAATAATCATTACTAAAAAATTTAAAATAAAATATATTTCAATTTTTTATAAAAGAAAGTGAAATGCTATGGGAAATAATTTTCCTACTGTTTACAATTATTTCATTGGATTTGTGACAGAGAAAAAAACATAAGAAATACAAGAATATTTTTATCTACATTTGTATGCAACTTAATGTGTTTTTTTAACTTGGGAAGAATGATTACTAAATTATAAAAATAATAAATTGCTAAAGGACATAATAATAAAAGTTTATTTTAATTTGAAAGGACCTTTGGAATGTACTCAGTATATCTACTAATATTATAAAGATGAGGCAAAATAACCTGAGGAAGCTTACATTCAATTTTTTAATCATCTGAACTGGATTCCAATACTTCAAATCCATGGTATATCACTATAGTATAAAACACATATAACTCTTCTCATGACCCAAGACAAGAGTCAAGCTGAAGTCTATCTTTCACTGGGAGATGCTAAGAAAAGAAATCATTCAACAAAATATATTTTAATAAAAGGTGAAACAATCATTCATTGAGTACATGATGATTATCAGTACAAATTCCTAGTTATTTACTAAGGTTTTTGTTCTTTCTAAAGTATTTTCTCTATCTTTGCCAAAGTATAATGCATTGAGTAGTCAATGAAGCCAAGACTAAAAGTTGTCTCCCAACTCTATTTTCAATGTCCCTTCTAGTTTTAAAAATTAAATTATAATATCTAATGATAAAAAATATTATGTTTTATGAGGTTTATTAAAAGATAACTAGAAATCAAGGAATAAAGAGGACACAAAATAAAAACCATTTGCCCTTGGCTGATAAGCCCATTTAAAATCCTTACCACCATGTTTGCTGCATCATCCCAAAGAAAGGGAATGTGGGAGGAGTTACAGCCATTTATCTACCAATAACATCATCCCAGCAACATGGAAACCCAAGAGTGATTATAGAGAATTTTGGGAAATACTAAAGATTTCTGCTGAATGAAGTCAAAAATTTACAGTCTCCATTCATACATACTATAGCATACAATTTCATCAACAAAAATGCAGAGCATGTAATTTTGCAATAGAAGGCATTGCCTTTCTCAAAAAAGTTAGAGTTTGCTGGAGAGAGTGCTATCCCTATCGAATACATAAATGAACTTTTTCTACTTACACTCTTTAATTGTCTGTGACTCAGAGCAGTTTTAGTTGGATGCTGATGCTCATTCAAAGTTTCTGTTTGGTTTTGAAAAAATTATTTAATGATTAAATATATAGATATATTTTGAATATATTATGCTCCATAACAGAGGTATGCTTATATTTTAATTTGTTTTTTTCCAAGAAAAGAAAATTTTATGTTTTATGTTATTTGAAAAATTTAAGCATGAAACATTTTTATTATTTGAAAAATTTAAGCATCTTGTTCATACTTAAAAAAAAAACTAGGGTTATAACTTAGACATTAGATAATCTCTAAGCTTCTAATAGCTCTGAATCCTAAAATAAAATCTAATAATAAAGGGAATTTAAATATTCACATAACTATGACATTTCAAATCTTAAAAGATCATACGTAATTATAAATTTGAAGTTGTCATTTTAAAAAATGATTCAAATAATATAAAAATTACTACTTATTGCCTTTGTAATTGCTGGAAATTAGCATTATTTCTGATTCTCTGGCACTATTTTGAAAATTATAAAACCCATTAATTATGAAATTATTGGTTTTGCTTTTATTATTATTATTTTATTACTATTATAATTTCATTTAATTGGCAAAAGAAATGCTCAATTTGAAAACTCAACAGCCATGTCTATCAGTAATTTTTCTAAAATGTATAGTCTTAAAGACTCACTGAAGTTACCAAAAGGTTAAATAATATTTCCATGGATGGTGAGAGGCAGAACTTCAATCATGTTCCAATGACTGCTATCCATTAACTTTGCAGGGCTGAATCTCCCCAGATATATGAGTATCACTTTAATATAAAATTTAAATTATATATACAGTGGGGAGATGTAATGGCATAGCAATCATTGAGTAAAAATGGTGGGATGAGTATGTATGAACAGATTTGATGAATGTGAATCTAGATGATTCATTAAAATAAGATTAACTCTTTTAAAATTGATATTTCCATTAGTTGGTTTAAGCAGAGGCAGACAGACAGACACAGAGACAGAGAGAGAGAGACACAGAGACAGAGACTGAGAGACAGAGAGAGAGAGACAGAGAGAAAGACAGAAAGAGAGAGAGAGAGGTAGTAAGATAGACAGAGACAGAATCAAAGCTCAGAGAAAGAGACAGAGAAAGGAAGATAAAAGAAAACATATAAACAATAAGTTATTTAAGAAAAACACATTCATATACTGACTATTAAAAAAAGTTTTTCTCATGTTTTCTAGTCTATGAAGCAATCCACAGTTCTGGAATTCCATGTGAGGCCATCTACAAAACCATAAAAAATAAGATTTGACCTCCCAAATTTTATCCTAAGAGGGCTGTGAGAAATAGCAGGTGAATAGACTAAATAATAATCTGTATATTCTAAAGATATTAATTATATGCAAATGTCAGATAATGTATAAGGACTCATAATGAGTTTTGTAACACATACTGTTTATACAATGCCCTCCAAATCTCTAGAGTCATTCAAAAGTGGCAAATTAAATTGTTGTATTAAATTCATAATTTTGATGGAGTCTAGAAATGATAATAAATTAAGTTATTAAATGTATTAATGCAGCCAATTATTTATCATAGATTTAATAACTGAACTTCTAGATGAAGCTTGATAACTGAGAGAATGGAATAGATAAATATAAAAATAATAATAGTGAGTTGTTAACAGTGTGCCCTTATCTGAGGCACAAGTAATGAAACACAAGACAAGGCAGAAACAGCAAGGGGACATTAGATAATATAAAGATATTGCTATTTTTAAAAAATCCAGAGTTACCAATAATAATAATGGAACTATAAAAGACTTTATCCTTTAAAATGTTATTATATTATATTCCCTTTCCTGACACATTATTTACTTTGGAAATAGTTTAACCAATGGCACTAGATAATGTTCTTATATCTATATTTATTAATTTAATTATACTCTTCTAAATTTTACCCCTATATATGTTTTTTTGTTTTTTAACATACCAATAATAAAGACAGAAATGTAAAAATGCTTTTTGATAGGTGGGATAGAGAAGAATAAATTCTTATCCTGACTTTATAAAAAAATAAAATTAGCTTTTTGACATGGATCAAGTGATTTGATTTCCTAGTGAGAGGTTATATTATTTTTCAAGGAAAAATATTTTAATGGAATCAAGGACTTTTAAACATTCCCAATGAAAAGACCAGAACTGAATGGAAAATTTGAATATCAAAAACAAGACTCAAAAGAAGCATAAAAAGGTAAATAGGAAACAAAAATCAAAAGACTTTCAATAAGGATAAACTATGTACATCCCTTCATAGGGAGATGGTTTTATTAATTACAAAGAACATAATTAATAGGACAGTTAGAAGGAGCTCATATAGAAAGAGGGCAAGGATATGAGTTGAATATGATAGAATGTTCTAAAAAAGAAAATTAAATATGAGAAAGTGGAATACATTGGGAGATGGAGGGAGAAATAATAGGATAAACTATCGCACTTAAATGATAGATGAAAGAGGTTTTACAGTGGATGATGAAATTGAGAAGGTGGGAAAAGGACTACATGACTCACTGTCATCAGAATTGTTTCAGTGAGGAAAAACTTCACAATCAATTCAGAATTGAAATCTGTCATCCTACAGGCAACTAGGAGCAGGAATACATACAGAAACTGTTTACAGCTGATAGAAAAGAGGGTAAAAAATAAGGATAATACATACCATGTTTACATAAAAATAATCAAGAGAACAAATTATCCAAGTAAACCAAATACAAAGGGAATTCAAACACTGAGAATGTTTATATTAGCATAGATATAGATATAGATATAGATATAGATATAGATATATTAAATGTAAACAGTGAAGTTTGTTGTCTTACACCGACTCTATTAATTTTCTTAGTTAAATGTGTTTTTTCTGGGTAGTGATGGTGATTATAATGAATAAGTTTATAATAAAGAATTCAAAAGAAAAATTATTGTAATCAAAATTATTAATTTTGCATCTCACAATGTTTTTTTCTCTAATATTAATTCACATAATATTCTTCTCTCTATAAATCAGATGGGTAATGTGTTCCCTGTTCTTCTAATATGTTTGTGATATCTCCCTCTATGTCTAGGTTATGTAACTATTTTGATCTTGGTAAATGGTGTAAGATACTGATCTAAATCTGGTTTCTGCGAGACTGCTTTCCAGTCTCCCCAATTTTTTTCTTTTTTTTCCAAAAAGTGAATACTTAACTCAAAAGCTTGGATCTTCACTTTTATAAACTCAAGGTCCTTTAGTCTTTTACTATAATCTTTATGTAGTTTCTGACATGGGACATTTTTAAACTTAATCTTCATTACTTTTTTCTATATCACTTTCTTAATAAAAGCAGTCAATAATATAATAAATCAGACATTGGTTTAAAGCATATGCCATCTTCCAAGGTATAAATAATGACCCTGAAAACTTAAAATGGATTTTTGAGCCAGTTCAAGTAGGCTTTAGAACATTTCTGATCAAAGATTTATTTGTTATAAGGAACTGCATCAAGGAGTCAGTCAGCATTTATTAAATGCTTACTATTTGCCAGGCATTGTGCTAAGTTCTGTGGATACAAAAAGAGGCTAGATCTAAATATGAAATGAAAAAAAATAAAGTGAGTAAAACCATGTAAACAAATGTAAATGGCCTCATTATTCTCAACTACATAATGATCCAAGACCATCCAAAAGACTCCTTATGAAAAATATAATTCAACTCCAGAAAAAGAACTAGTTGATTTTGAAGACAGACCAAAGCATACGGTATTCCACTTTATTCTATTTTTTTGTCCAAGATCTCCTCCATAAAATAATTATTATAGAAAAATGTTGCACATGATTGCCAATGGAATAGCTATTTCAGATTGCTTACTGTCTAATGGAGGGGAAACGGATGGAAGACAGAAGGCAGGGAAAAATTTGGAATCCAAAAATTTTAAAAATTAATATTAATTTTTTAGCATGATGTCTTTCTGATTACAGAGCCCCATGAGACTGAAGTGGTGAATAGTGAGGAAATCAGGCAAAGATGAAAAAGTAAAAAACACTCAAATCCCTCTAACCACTGTCCAAACATAGAAGATCAATCACCTAAGAACAAAAGTGCTCCAGCCAAGAACAACATGAAAAGACAGCAAGGAGGACTTATTTTACTGGAATATGAGGAGAGAGTTTTGAATAAGCTTCAGGAGAACTTAGATGTGCTATAGCAGATAGTGTCAGAGAAAGAGGACAGGCAATTCAGTCCATTTTCATCCGGATAGACCTAGGAAAGCAAGCAACAGGAGACAGAAAATATGCCCAAAGGGTCCAACTTCATTGAGATTAGACAAAACCCATCTTGAAATAGCTGAACTGAAAAGGTGCAAGCCTCCACATGGGAGAACAATCAGGCCACCTCTGTGAAGTGCTTAATCTTACACCTAGAGGGTTGAGTCAATCCTGTGCACAGTATGAAGCCAGGATAAGATTCCTTTTGCCCCAGGAATAGCTAAACTTGAGCATATGGATAAAATTAAGGCAAAAACATAACATCAAAATGAGGAAAAGACAGAGAAAATGTCTGATGGTAGAAAATACGTTTAAAAAAGAGCTGACCAAAATTCATGTTCAGAAGAGGACATCAATTTCAATACCAAAAGTTAATTCTAAAAAGAAAACTTGAAAATATGTATATTTCTTCATATATACAAATTTATCAAATATACAAATAATAGATATATAAAATGTTAAATATATATGTGCATATGTTTGCTTATATGTTCATATAAATGTACACAAATATATTTTAATTGTTATGACTTTTATTTCCTAGTTTTTTATAATATGTTGATCTGATTTTCTACTTTCTTCCTTTTGCATCATTTATTCTAAGAAATATCTTTGAACTTGAGGAAAAGATATTTTTTTCTTTTGATTAAGGATTTTCTTTTAATTTTTTTAGGTGTTTTCCACAGGAATTATTGAAATAAATCCTGGAGAATACATGGGTATTTTATGTTTTTTAATTGCTATAGACTTAATTTTAATTTTTAATTTTATGAAATAATCATGAATTTTTACCATTCATTGCCAAATAATGATAATTTTACTATTCATTTTTCAAAATTTTAAGCTTTCAATTGTCACCCACTATCCCTTCCCTCTCTCTACCTGCAGATGATAAGCAATTAGATCTGAGTTATACATGTATTATGATACAAAAGATATTTCCATATTGGTATTGTTGTGATAGAATATTCATATAAAGTAAAAGAAGAACACATATGATAAGGGAAAACAGCATACTTCAATCTGTGTTCAGACAATATTAATTCATTCTTTGGAGGAGAATAGCATACATCTTTGTCATAAGTCCTAATTTTTTTCAAGATTTTATTCTTATATTGGGACTTTTGTCAAAGCTTTAAACACCTCTGGAAAGAATAGTTTCTTTTAAAAAAAATATTCTCTTGATGGTTTCTGGTTCCTGTTTCCTCTATGTGCTGAGTATTTATTCTTCAAGATTTCAAGGTGTGATTTGAACAGAATATGTAAACTTTCAGTATATCATATATTCAAAAATATGAACTAAGAAAACTTCTGATAAATATTGATCTAATAGGACATTTCTAAATTCCTGATGCAGGTTTATATTATCCAGTCCCAATAATATACTTATTAAAAAAATTTAAAACAAACTACTTTCACCAAAATCCAGAATGAACAACTCTCCACTTCACTAAAGTCAATTGTTTCAAAAGACGATGTTGTTTATTCCTTGAAAATATTTTACATTATAAGTGAACAGATTCATAGCGTATTCTTCTACTTACCTTTATCAACAAAATGATTCTATTTATCTGGTAATCATTGTGATCTGCAAGTGAAATGAGTAAAAACCCATATTTCCCAAATTTTAAATCATATTTATAGAAAAAAGGCAACAGAGAAATAGCAATCTGTGATTAAGTTTGTCTTCAATTTACAAGAAAATAGAATGTTTCAATCTAGTCACACATTCCATAAATTGGTTAAACACTCAAAAAGCACTTTAGGTTTAAGAAACTTTTATATATTCCCATCTCTATTTTCATAGGAAAATATATATATTTACATATATATACATATATATATATATATTAAACAAGACTAAATCATGCAATGTCTACTAGATAATATTCCATGATTTTAGTCTGCATTATTGACATATTAGTCTCAGGTAACTTAAATTTGGATGATAAAGTAATTCCTTATTAATATTGATTGAAAACAACAGTAACAATGACAAGAATAATTTCATTGTTTGGTTATGAATAAAATCAATTAATATCATGGAAGATTGTGAGTAGAAATGCCAAATAACTTAAGATAATTAGAAGGGTACTGTAATAATTTGAGAACAATAAAGGAAAGAAAATGGAGATAAAAAACCTTTAAGATGGTTCAAAATTGAAGAATATACAAGTCAAATGATTTTAATTCTTAACACATTTAGAAAATAGTCTTTTCATTGATTCAATGAAATCCTTATTCCTCAGACTGTAAATCATAGGATTAATCATTGGTGTCACAATGGTGTAAAATACAGAGAAGATCTTATCTGTGCTGCCTGAATAACTCGACTTGGATTGAAAATATGCAATTAAACCAGAACCATAGAATAAGCATACAACCATAACATGAGAGGAACAAGTAGAGAAGGCTTTGGATCTGCCAGTAGTTGATGGGAGTTTCAGAATAGTGCTGAGGATTCTGATGTAAGACATGAGAATCATCAGAAAAGGAGTCAAACCAAACAGGAAACAATCAACATAAAGAAAGACTTCATCCCCAAAAATATTTCCACATACCAACTTCAATAATGGGGGCATGTCACAGAAAATGTGATTGAGTTTGTTAGAACCACAGAAGGGCACAGAGAAAATCTGGTATATCTGTCCTACAAGTATTGGAATCCCACTGACCCAAGAACCAACCACCATTTTTATACAAATTTTATGATTCATGATTATAGGATAGTAGAGTGGTTTACAGATGGCCACATAGCGGTCATAAGCCATCACAGCAAGAAGGAAGCTCTCTGCAACAGCCAAAAGGAGAAAGAAAAAGAGTTGTACAGCACATGACAGTAGGGAAATATTTCTTTTCTGACTCCAAAGATTTAAAAGCATTCTGGGGAGGATGTTTGATGTGTAACAAATTTCCACAAAGGAGAAGTTTCCAAGAAAGTAATACATAGGTGTTTGAAGAGCTAGTTCTACATTGGTGATTATGATGATAAGACCATTCCCTAATAGGATGCTTATGTAGATGATTAAAAAAATAACAAAAAGAAATCCTTGGAACTTAGGAAATTCAGAAAATCCCAGGAGAATAAATTCTTCCATGACAGTAATATTTATATCTACCATTTTTATCTAGATTACATCTTTAGAATGTCATTCAACATTGGAGTGTCACTTTTCCTCAATAGGACTTGAATTATGACTCTGAAATGACAGATAGACAGTTTAGATTAGAATATGACTTAGATAACTTCAATACTAGACATTTTAAAATAATTTATTCACTTTGGACATTTTGTGTTATGTTTATGTCATGTTACATTATAAAATCACATATATGTATATACACTGACACACACAAATACACACATACACATATATATGTTTGTATATATGTATACATATATATATATATATATATATATATATAAAACATTAGTGGTTGTATCTTTCTGTGTCCTAACCTTTCTAACATCTCTAGCAGTTTGTCTTCTATATTTGATATTCTCTTCTAGATTTGAAATATATATGCTGAGTATTGCTTTTTAGAATTTATGATCTATGGTATATGTTTAAAGATAGTTTATTGCTCTAACAACTATGTTCAGTATGTAATGTCTCTACTGAATAATCATTTATTGCTATTTTCAGTTATGGAGATATTTCCAGCTTTAAATTCCATGACTCTTATCATTGTAGTAACAATTATTAATGAAGATCAACTCAGTCATGGAACATTCATTTTCTTGCTCTACTTTCAAAAAAAATCTTGAGAGAATTCATGTAAAAAACAAAATTTATTAATTTTAAGAAAGTTTTTACATCACGTTTTAGAACTTAATTATAGACAACAGAGAATAGTAATATCCTAGTCTTTTTTATCCATTTGCTTAATTCAATGTAATCTTTAAGTAGTTGTAAACTTAATTCTGGTTAGGAGATATTTTTATGCTTGATGTGCTAGTATATGTCCAATGGAAATAAATTTCCTACAGATTAAAGGACTTGGTGGCAAGTCTTTAATTTAGGATAAGCTGGAGAACTCTTCTTCCTAATATCAATATTATTTGAGTAATCTGAAGAAAAGTATCTGATTAAGCTCAGGTTATCACCAACTGATTTGAGAATGGGAATTTGATAATATGGATTCAGATCCTTAGACGAGATGGAGAAAAGATAAGGTCTATATCAGAAATTTTGTGGTATAAAATACAATAGTAATAAAATAATTATAAATTGCAATTACAGGACAAATAACATAATTTTTGCTTCATCTATGTTTCGGAGTCAATTAATACCACTTCAGTTCACCTCACCCAGAACCACACGTACAAACACACGAAAGTTATACCAGAGTTACATTGATCATAGTCTCAACCCTGTCAAATTCGCAGTCTGTGATAATAAAGTGGAAGTGAGACTAGGAATGTCTTACTGATAAAATCTTTACTCTGAGGAAATGTTCAATGAAATTGATTGAAATCCCCAAGGAGAGTATACATTTGTGCTATAGAGAGCTCCACTTGGTATGTGGATATAGATGGTCACATGACAGAAGAAATATGTGGACCAAACACTTAATGTTACCCAAAAATGGATGTGGCATTTGAACTCTTCAAATGGGAAATATGGGACAAAGCAGACAATCTATCTGGCTTTCTCACATTATGGTTTCTCAGTATTGTCTGATCAAAGAATGATTGATCAAATAAATTTTCTCCTTTTCATCTCATACTCATTTTCATACATCATATTATAATTTATCACTAACAAAAATATTGATTGAGATAAGGATAGTCACTGAGAAGTCCTTATTTAAAAAGATAGAGCTTTGTTTTTTTTCTATCTAAATGCATTCCTCATGTTTTTGTTTTATCCAATAATACTTTAAATGTACATAACACAATTGCTTGCACAGTATAAAAACATATCTAGAACAAGAAATTCATGTAGTATTTAATGTGAATGTGTCCTTCTTCCTTACTGAATTTTGATGTCTAAGTAAAGTTTTAGAATTTATTAGTCAGGATATAGATATCACTTAATCACTATAACCCCGTTCAAAAAAGAAATATTCAAATTAAATATATATATATATATATATATACATACACACACACACACACATATATACATCTTACCTTTTTCTGATGGGATAACATAATGTTCAGTTGATTTCTTTCATTACTATACTGAAAGATAATGTATACATAACTGTCACTTATATGGTGTTTAAAAACTTTAGAAAACTATTCCTTTTCCCATTCAGTTCTAGACTCATAAAATTTTATATATGAGAGGTATAGACATAACTCAGTCTATACATGTGGAAACTGAAACTAAAGCAATACAAGTGACTTGTCTTTTGTCAAACCATTACTTAAGTCTCTAATTTGAAATTAACCCAGGTCTCTCTTCACATTCAATATTGCTCTCACTAAATCATGCTGCCTCTCCTAAAAACATTAATTTTAGAAGCACCATCAATTGTGTTCAGAAAGATCAAAAAGCCAAAAAACAATAATTGACTTCAATGCAGTCAAAGCTCTTAAATAAAAAGAATTATTGACCAACTCTGCTCTCTCGAGACAATTTCCTTCCCTGGACACATTTCCTTTCTTTAATGAGGAACCAAATATTTTTAGAGTAGGTCTAGTTTTCTAAGCATCCATTAGTAAGAAAATGTGGCATAATATAGAGAATTCTGGGCTTAGAGTCAGGGGACCATTATTGAAAGTTTGGTTCTTCTGTTTTTTTAAGTACATCATTCTGAAAAGTTTGTAGTTAATTCTCTCTGCTCAGACTCACTTAAATACATAAAATTCTGAATTTGAGATATGTAGGTAGCTTTCCTAACCTCACAGTGTTGCTCTATAAAAAGCACAAAGTAAAAGGTAAACTATTCTTTTTCCAAAGTTCTTAATATTATAATAGGTCCAGGTTACTCAGAGGTTTCCATCAAGACCCAGGGCATCTCACAAAGCTACTCAAACAATTAGAGGCAGCTGAGCATAAGATACTCTTAGACAGTAATATTTTTGGATAAACAGCAACAAACTTTGATAAGAATCCTTTTTCAGACCTTTACCATGAGAGGCTACTTGAACCACAATCTCTAAGACAATGAGGCTGAGAAATTGGCAGATTATAATTAGTAATAGAAGGGAATTTTTGCATTTGAGTTTGATCTTGACTTTGGACATTTATAAAAGAAAACTGACCCAGTCAAGTTTTATCATATAGAAAGATAGACAAATTATGGGATATCAAGTAGACTTAATGATTGGATCAAGATGCTAGAATATGCCACTTATGACTATTTGTTTAGGTCTGATTATATCTATGTAATGGGTTTTGTAATTGTGTTAATATAGTATCTGGGTTTACTTTGCTAGTTACAAACCTTAGGATTTTATATTCTTTACAATTATTTTGAATAAAATTCCCTTTCTTATAAATTCTTGGATTTTGTAAGTGATAAATAGAAATGTGTATGAATTATCTAGGTTTATTTTCAATCCTTCAACTTTCCTCAAAGTTGTTAATTATTTTCATTACTTTTTTGATTGTTCATTCCTTAGTATTCTATAGATATATTATCATACTACGTGGAAAGAGGGATGACAATAATTTCTCATTATTTATCCTAATTCCTTCAATTTCTTTTTATCTTATTCTTATGTATAGCATTTCTAGTAAAATATTAAATAATAGCATTGATATTGGGCACTTTTGCTTTACTCCTGATATTATAGGTCAAGGGGGTCTCAGTTTGTCCCGACTACAAGAAAATACCTTGCTGATGCTTGTTAATAGATGCTATTTATTACTTTAAGGAAAGTTCCATTTATTTCAATATTTCTATTATTTTGTCTTGTTTTTAATAGGAAATGAATATTTTATTTTGTTAGATGATTCTTCCACACCTGTTGAAATAATCAAATATTCTCTCTTGCTTTTGTTATTGATATAGTCAATTATGCTGATATCTTTCCTAACATCCAACCATCCCTATATTCTAGCTACAAAACCCACTTGATCCTTGTAATATAATCCTGTAATCTTCTTGTTAGGATTTTATTTAAAATTTTTTCATCAATATTCATAAATAAGGCTTTTCTATAGGTTTCTTTTTCTGATTTAGTTGTTCATGGTTTAGTTATCCTCATCATCTTTCTGCAATAAAAAGAGTGTGGAAAGGTTTCTTCTTTCCCTATTTTCTGAAATAGTTTGTATATATTAGATCTATTTCTTCTTTTGCTTCTCAGTAGTCTTGTGAACCAAAGGGGTCTTAATGTCTTTTTCTTAAGGAATCTTTGATGGTTTATTCAATTTCATTTTGGGGACAGACATTTTAAAATCTATTTTTTCTTTTGTAATTTGGTTAATTTATATTTTTGTAAGTATTCATATATTTCACATAGATTGTTAGATTTATTAGCATATGAATAGACAAAAATAATTTCCAATAATTACTTTTAATTTCTTCTTCATTGCTTATCATTTATCCTTTTATATTTTTATACTGGTAATTTGGTTTTATTCTTTCTTTTATTTTTCAATTAAGTTAAATATATTGTCTTCCATGAAATTTGTATATCCTTTTTTCCCCTTTGGCCTATAATGAAAGAGCTTTTCTCTTCAATTGATATTTGTACCGCATTTCACTATTGGGACTCTTCTGTTTTGGAAGATTTTAATTTTTTCAGGATTTTTTTTTGTCTCCTTTACCAAGCTATTGACTCTTAATTCATGATTTTCTTGAATCACTCATCTTTTCACAATTTTTTTCTATTTCTCATTTGAGTTTTTATAATCTTTTTTGAGTCCTTTCAGAAATTATTTTTAGGCTTGGGACTAAATTATATTTTACTTTGAGTTATTGGGCACAGTCCTCTTGATTTTTATGTATTCCTCTAAGTTAGTTTTCTTATCTTTCCTGTCATCTGTGAATTTTAGTTTTACTCCACCCTGTTTATTCTTTAGAAATTTACCAACTAAGGAATGTATGCACCCCCACTTAAGTGATTAACTGTGAGGAGGATGACCTATGACTGATATATGCAAGCAAGTGACAAATCAGAAACAACTGACAGACCCCCTGGGATGTCCTAAACCAAGCTTAAGCTACCATTGGTACATGTGAGATGCAGGGAGTAATATAAAGAACTGCCCATATATTTCCTGTATCTTCCTCTCTCCACACTCTCTCTCGAAGACATTGGGCTCACTCTGTGCTATAGGTCTCTCTTGGAAGTATGGGAAGTTCTGGGAGGTATTTTGGCATGCTTGCAGCTTTTGGTGGGTTTTCACATTTGCGGTTTGGCAGTGAGGTTACTGGGAGAAGCTTTGTAATGTAGTTTAGATGACGCGTCTTCCCTGAGTGACCTTGGTGAGTAAACCAAGGCTGATTCCTTTTTTCTTATACCTCCTGAAAGTAGACCCCTCATCTTGGAGGAGACCGCATGATTAGAAGCCAATCTCGAATTAATCTTCTGAGAAGGCCGCTTGCCAGAGACCTCTGAATTCCTGCCTTTCTCAGACCAGATGGAAAAGTCCAATTCTCTTTCCTCTCACTCTTCTTCTCAATTTCTTCCTTCTATTGTAATTAAACCACCATAAAATCTGAAACTGACTTTAGCATTTTATGAGGATTGAATTTAAATCCCTGATGACCACAAAAATAACATATTCAGTCAGCAACACTAAAATTTACCCTTACACACTAAAATACTTTTTCCAGTTTCTTTTTTTCTTGTTTGTTTATTTTTAGTCTTTGTTAATCTTAAAATAACTGTTATAAATTGGATACTTCTCCTGGTGTTTAGAGGCACTGTCTCAAGCTTCAGGTTTTTTGTAGCTCCTTTCAGATCTATTTCAGTGGGGAAGGTTATACATTTTCAGTTCTCCCAAGTATAATCTATGGAGAGGTATATTTCCTACTCTGCTGCCCTGGGTTCTGTTCTGTGAGAAACCATAACTACTCCCTTCTGTTCTACAATTGTGACCGGGGCACTAGCTACCTTCATCGACAAACACACATGTACTAATATTACTCCTCATCCTGGTACAATGAAGGATTGTGACTCAGATATGGTCAATTACATAGAGATCTGCATCCAATGCTCTCAAAGGGAATCCCATGGTTGCCTTTTGAACAGTTATCTTTCCCCCTTAATATCTGTGGGAAAAGAAATCTAGAAACTATTGCTACTAATTCAGTTGCTTTCAAGGTCCTTGCTGGCTTTTGGAGTTGGGAGTTATGTCTTCTGTAGAGCATTTCTCTTTTGGATATGTTAATAAGTGTGATTCTCTCCCTATATTGCATAGGACTGCTAGGATGCATTAAGATTATTGTGTCCCCTCATATTTAGATCTGGAAGAAACCTTATAGGTCACATCAATCATTTCTCTCATTATAGATGAAGGCACTGAAACTCAGAGAGGGCAAATTATTTGACTAAATTGACTCAGGTAGCAAATGACACAAGAAAGATTTGAACAGAAGACTTTTACCTCCAAATCCCAGGCTCCTCCAAGGAGGGTTTGCTTTCTTAACACAGGATTCAAGCCTGTGATCTATATTCGATACCCTTATCTATGTGACCATGTAAGAATAACTTCCTGTTTGTGAACTCTATTTCATTTCACTCCAAAAATAGAAGATTCAACAAGGTGATCCCCAAATCTGGTATTTGTAAGTCATGTGATCTCTAAATGACTGATCACTGAATGGTTATCCTATACCAGATATAAACTTGCTGACCAATAGTGAATAGTCAAAGCTTCCAAATAGTAATTAGCATTATGATGCTTTTGTGTAGGAATATATACTAAATGCAGTTTAAACTGCCTCATGAAGCTGATTTTTACATTTGAATGAGAACATTTATACCTCATAATTGGCAAATACTATAAAAAAGGATAATTGGTTTGTTCATATTACCTAAACTTCATAAACTGATGGAAAAATGTTAATTATCCAGAACAAAACTCTTTTTATTGATTTCCAGAATAAGTTTGTGAATTATTAAATACAGTGCTAAGATCCATTCAAGGACTGTAAAGGGAATTAAATTAAATTACAAATGACTGGCTATACTAGATACCTATAAAAGTTGAAAGGATGCACAGTGGACAGAACAATGGGTCTGGAGTCAGAAAAACATGAGTTTGAATCTGTCCTCAAATGCTTAACCACATTTGCCTCAGTTTCCTAATCTATAAAATTAAATAGAGAAGGAAAGGACAAACCAACCCAGTACCTTTTCCAAGAAAATTATAAATTGGATCATACATTATCAGACAAAATTCAAAAGACTGAAAAATAACAAATAAATATGAACATTTGATGTTGAAAATAGTGAAATATAGGTGTATCCGAGACAAGACATACAAGATTTGGAATTCTCTCTTCTTCTGTACACATGTTGTAGATTACTTTAAGCATTCCCTGAATTATTAATGGATGAAAAAATCCAATAATTTTGTGTTTGCTATGTGCATGAAATACTAATCAATAGGAATGCAAATAGAAAAGCAGGAACTTTTTCTGCTTATTATGAGTTTGCTTTCTAAATAGGGAATCAACATTAATTTGCTCTAATTCTTTCCTTATATATTGTCCTCCTGATCCCCACCTTTAGAAAACAAATTCCTATACAAAATATGATTTTAAAGAGTGTATTTGAGCCAGTAATCTCTACATTTCCCACTTGAATACACTGCTTCGAAATCCATCATGTTTCTATAACTAAATAATTGTACTTGTCCCTTTTAGCTTCCTGTATATTGTGTTGTCTTCTCTTGCTAGATTATAATATTCTTAGGTGTAAGAATTATCTTTATTTTTTGTGTTTCTGTCCCAAGTGCTTTATAGTGCCTGATACACAGCAGGCACTTAGAATGTTTGCTGACTGACTGCTATTACAAATACAGTGAAACTGCTTTTTATTATTATTCCTAACAAATATCAATTTTCCTACCATTTTTAATAGTTCCCTCCTATGACTAGATCATGTTTGCTCCTGAATTTGACCTCTTACAATTCACATTTACTTGCAGAACAACTCAAAGAAAACATTCCACATGAAATCTTTTACCTGATTGCTTTAGATACATCTATTATATATATATGAAGATATAGAGATATCTTCTGCAAAATATGGTATTTTATCAGTCTTTTATGGAGTATTTATGTGTTCATTCTATCTCACATGACTAGACTGTTACTTCCTGAAAACTAAAGAATTTATGGCTTTCATCTTGGTATACATAGTATCTAGAGGAATGTTACATGGCTAATAGTAGGCTTTTTACAAGCGTGTTCTGGTTTTCTTCTTAATGAATTTAACAACAAAACTCTCTGAAGCACAAAGAGTAGTTTATATAATCAAGTAATAAGAGGTATCAAAGGAAATGTTTAAAAATCTTGGATCTCCTCCTAAATATTTGTATGATCTTGGGTAACTGACATCAATTCTCTTAGCCTCATTATGGTCTCGGAAGCAGGACTATTGAGTAAGATTACCTGTGGGGTCTCTTCTAGGTCTGTGATATAGATATATATTTGTAAGTAGTCTTTATAGAAAAGGTGATGGAAAGGTTAGGGGAAGGCATCAGGGCATTCAATACACCAGGAGAGGGAAAAGCAACTGGGAACTACCTGGGTTATAGGGTTGTTGGGGGTATGTAGATTTATCAATCTGAAATATTTATTAAATATCCAGGAATATTTAAAACATAGTGATATCAAAAAGGTATCAGAATATGAATTCAATACAAAAGAAAATGTTTCATGCTCACCTGCTTTACATCTAAATCTGCTGTCATTCTCTGAACCTAAAAATAATAGGGGCTTAATGTCGATGTTAAATTTTGTTTATTATAACTAATTTGGTTTCACTTTTTGCTTACAAAGAGGGACAAGAAGAGAATATTAATCATAGAATAGGGAAATTAAATTTGGGTTTGTGATCTAAAGATCCAGATTTAATAATGTGTCTCCTATTTTTAAATCAATAGGATTGTTGGTATCCATTAAATTAAACAGCATATTAAAAGGAATGAGGATGGATGCTTGTGGTAACTGTGTACATTCCTGCATGTATGATTAAGTGTACAATATTGTGTACGTGTTTGACTATGTATATGTGTTTCCATCTGCCAAAAAATATTGAAATTGGTTCAAGTTACAAGAAAACAGTGCAACCACCAAGTTCAAAGTTTTACTTAGTATGATTTCCCTCCAACCTTTGAATTTTTGTCAGGTGGAAGTAAAAGGGAATCATCCTTTCAGAGCATCTTTTAAAAATTATTTGAGAGAACATTAAGCCATCACCCTACTTTGTTCTATACTTTGATCCGTCCACTTTTCTGAAAACCCTGGCTTACCCATATCTCTCTGCTTTCTAAGCTATGACTCAATTTGATTTAATAATGACTGTTTTTTTACTATATCAATCACCTGTATCTGCTGTATGTAGGAGTGCAAAAAATCATTTATAAGCATTTGTTTAATATTCTCTCAATACATAACATACAAAGTTTAAGTTTAATCAGTTTTCTCACCCTTCCCTTGTCTATGTTTTTGTATAATAGACTGTTATTTGTTGATATCTTCACTACACTCTCTTTTGAACATAATGAATCAATTATTAAGCAGGTTGTGATTAAATTAATTTAATTTTAAAATGGAAATGATTCAGGAATTTGACAAATTTTTTAAAAGCATATAAATATTTTTGAAACTATAGACACAGGAAAAATGAGAAACATAAATCTTGCTCCTCTCTCAAAAAGGATTGTTATTGTCAGAATTCTCATCAGAATGCACATAACAAAATGTCTACAAAGTTTTCTTTTATCTTTAAAAAAACTTCTACTATATCACTGCTATTTTATATATCTGGAATCTACACTCTCCTAGAATTAATATGTTTTCATAAAATTTCATATCATTTCAATTTTTTTTAATTTTGATTTTTAAAATTTTATTTATTAAAATTTTATTTTAATCTTTTGTTTTAAAATGTTCATTTAAAATTAAATTTTATTTTTTAATTTAAAATTTTTATTTAATGCACTAGGTGAAATATCATGTTTTTTGCCAGCCCGGATTATTCAATATTATTAATCTCCCCTATGGTAGGAGGAGATTATTATCTCTCTGACATCATAGTTGGGAAATAAGTTTCAACTATTTCTAACCCTATGTGGGAAAATTGATCTTAAAATTAGTTGTTCAAATAACATTTCCTGCAATCAGGGATATGTTCTTTTGGAATGGTGCTTATGGGTTGGTAGTCACTACATTTTTTCTTTTCTTTTGAAAATTTTATTTAATTAGTTGATTTAGAATATTTTCCATGGTTACCAGATTCGTGTTCTTTCCCTCCTGTCCTCCCAACCCCCTCCCATAGCTAGCATGTGATTCCACTGGGTTTTACAAAAGTCACTACACTCTTTACATGAAGCTTTAAGTTAAACCTCTTTATTTTACTATCTTCTGTATTAGAATTAATACTAAATATCAGTTACAAGGCAGAAGAGCAGTAAAGAATAGATAATTGTTATTAAATGACTTGCCCAAGGTCACAAAGATAGGAAGTGTCAGAGATTAGATTTGAATGAAGACCACCTTGGCTCTCTGTCCACTTAGGTACCTTATGAATTCCAGGTTAAACCTTTTTTCAATATTTATTAGTTAGAGAGTAGAATATATATTTTTCACATGAATAAACAATTAAAATGGTACAGAGAATGAAGTTTGTGATAAAATATAAATTCCTTAAAGTACTACTTTGGGACAAGAAATATTGATAAAATGAGAAAATAGCTGGACATAATTTAGATTTAGACAAGCTTATTTACAATATGTGTGATAATTTCAAAAATTTTAAAAATATGGTGAGCTAATTCTTAACTTAAAATTCATAGAGAAATTAAAAAAAAAACATAATTCTGTGAAATTGAAAAGTCCTGGCAGAAATAAAATCAATGCAGAGAGAGGAAACATTATCTAGTGAATAGAGGTCTTTTCAACCAAGGAATGACTTCAAGTCTGCTTTAGGTTGGTGGTTTTGGAGATGGGATACGATGAATTATATTGGGCTGGTATCAGGTTGTCAACTGTGGGTGGGAAGGCCAACAGAAACTCAAACCAGGGCAGAGCCTGATCTGAGGTCAACACACAGACCTCTCAGTAACTGGGAAAGTATTTTAATTGACTAGGGAGAGGTTGAAATGGACGTAGGGTAACCCTGCCACTAATTTTCTCGAACTCAAATCCCAAGGATCTAAATGTCTCCTCAAGGATGCTTCTTAACAGAATTGGTCTACACTATTTCTCACCTCAATTACCTAAAATTCTCAGCCCCTGCTCTATATAATTCTACACTAAAATCCCTCTTAGTTGATATTAAGGTACTGATCAGTGGTAAGCTTGGCAGGGCCAAAGGGAAGACCCCAAGTCCAAGTGGATTTAGATCTACCACTCACTGACAACTGCAGTAGACAAAGATATTGAGTCAGGTTAGCTTCAGTTCAAGGATCTTCTTTTTCATGAAACATAGCTCTTATCAGAAAGGACAGTTAAAGGTAATATACCGGGTAGCTTGGCAGCAAAGCCTCTTAGATGCTAGTAGTCAGAAAACCCCCAGAGACACTCCAACTGCTTCTCAGTTTTTCAGATCAATCCTTTTTTCAACATTTCAGAAGTCTTTCCCTCTTTGTCTCCTGCCTCCATCCTCTGCAGCTTTCCCTGTAGACCACCCTCTCATGCTATCACCCTCTCTTACTTGTAACAAGTCTTATTTCCTATAGATCATTGAACCCTGGGCTGATTATTTAATGTCTTAGTGCTCTAAGTAATTATTTAAACCTATAAATTACAATTCGTGTATCAATTTTAGATCAAGAACTTCTGATACATTTCTGGTATTCAAAAAAGCCAGGTTTTATGGGTAAAATTTAAGGTTGAGACTGAATGTATTTTTTAGTGGTCACCAAGGATTTAAATTCTAAATCCCAATGAAATATTCAAGACAGAATTGAATTTTATGGTGCATTATTTATAATTGAAGGAAGAAATTAAGAATGAAGGAGAGAGTGAAAAGAGAAGATTTGCTCTGGCCTGTCATGAGCCAGGGGAAGTTCAGAGGCCTCAGCCAATAGGCCTTCCAAGAAGATTAAATCTAGCTCGACTTCCAGTCACGAGACCTTCTTTAAGATGAGGGTCCTCCTTGGAGGCTGGTGCCTTCAGAAAGGTCAAGGGAAAGGGGAGTCAACCTTATAACTCACAATGTGGTCATTACAGGTAAGCAGTCTGAGATCCCACACTCCACCAAGTCAAGTTCCACTGCAAAAGTCAGAAGTCCCTCTCACAAAAAGTGATGCAAAATATAAAGGCAGTTCTTTACCTCACTTTGTGTGTTTCCCATGTACCATTGGTGGCTTATACTTGGCTTTGGACAACCCAGCAGTTCAATCAGTTGTTTCTGATTCATCCATCACTTGCTAGCACACGCAGGTCACAGACCTTCCTCCTCCACAATTAATACTTAAGTGGGGATGTATACATTCTTGGTTTCTAAAACTCTAAAACCTAAACAGGATAGATTAAATCTAAAATTCACACAAGGAACAAATATAAGTATATAAAATGGACAACTAAGACTATAAAAACATTGAACTGTCAGAGTTAGAGGGGCCAACAAAATACATTAACACATGTACCCATATCCAAGAGCATTAAAAAATTGTTTAAATAATATTACTTCCATTTAGTAATATTTCTTTTTAATTTTATTTCTAAATCCTATATTTCTCTAGAGCCACAGTACCACTTATCGTGTTAGCAAGGAAAATTATATTACTTATTTAGGAGAAATAATACAAAATATGTTTCCATATTAGACCCTCCTCACCCTTAAAAGCAAGAAATATAAAGAAGAAAGCATGCTTCCGTCCCTTGGTTCTCCCTTTGATGGTGGATGAAATTTTTTATCATGAGACCCTTGGAATTGCTCTTGATCATTGTCATAATTAGAGTAGCCAAGTCTTTCTCAGTTGTTCATAATTATTTTCTTCACTCTGCTTATTTTTCTTGTTATTATTTTTTCTTTTTTGTCAGCTCTCACTTGTGGCTCCCAGTAGCGGCTAGCATGAGGCAGCAGCCACACCCCGGGCAACGGCTTCCACAGGCCGGCTAAACCTTGTGAGGGTAGCCATCGGATCATCATAGACCCCTGGTGAACTAGGGCTTTGCTCACCCAGCATGTGAAGACTGCTTCGGCTGAACAGATGGAAGAAACCAATAAGAAGGTTCAACGGCTGAGAGGGCGACGCAGCAAAGCACTGTGGAGTGCTTAGGGCATGTTGGAGCACAAAAGAAAACACGACCATCCAATGCAGCTGAGGAAGTCTCCAGGTGTAACGACTTTTCGTGCCACTGGACCCAGGCTTCCAGTGCCAAAAGAGTGGGACTGTCTCTGTGCATCGACTTTTCCACTTAAATCTTCATGCACAAGTGTCTTTGTGCACAAAAACGCACAAAGACAATTGTCATCCTCGGTTACCAAGAGACTACTACCAATATAGCTAATGAGGAAATGTGCTTGGCATGACATTGTCATCTCAATTGTGTAGGAGGAAATCTAGGAAAGGAGAGAAATTAAATATTTAAAAAATGCCAAAAGATTAAAGATGGTCTCTAATTGTGTTATTCTAGATCCTTGTGTGATAATTGTGACACAAAATTGGAACTTAGAGGGAAAAAAAGTTTAGTTAACATCATGCATTTTTTTTCTGATTAAAGGAGTATGCTTACATTTCTAATTTGAGTTGATCTCCATAAAAAAGGATGATTTTTACAACTTTCGGCAATGTGTTAATAAATTATCTCATCCAAAGATATTCTATTTTTATTATTTTTCTTATGTTATAATTGAGGTAGATTTTAGTGATTCCCTAAGATTAGAAAAAAAGTATTTAGAATGAAAAAAAAAACCCTTTCTCCTTCATGAGGTTTGGAGAAAACAAGACATTTCAGCAAAAGATAAAACAGAAATGTGTGTATATGATACTTATTGTTCTTAGTAAAAATTATCAGATTCTTTTTGAATTTGTGAATCTATCCATGGCCAATAAAGACATTTTTCTTTGTCCATTAAGCATCACTAATTAAAAAAAAAAAGATTATATATTTTGTTCCTAACATTTCCTAAATTTCTTTCAGGACACATATTTTCAGTATCTCACTGATATATCTCATATATAAAATAATATTTTGAAGGGAAAATAGAAAAAGAATCAAAACAATCTACAATTAAATATAAAGTATTCTTTACCTCTGGGCCTCTTCAAAGGGAGGGTCTTCAGTTGTATTATAGATTTTATTCACTGGAACTTCATATTCCTTTGCCATACTGAAACATTCACTTTTTTGGTTGTTGTTTGGTGGTGGTTGTTAATTCTATTAACATGGTAGTCAATTTTTAAATTATATTTCTGGTTTTCCATATATAATTTAATCAACATTAATCCATGTGTGTTTTTCTATGTTTCATGGAATACAATTTCCGCCTTTTTTATAATAAAGTTATATTCTGTAACAGTCACATTCCATATTTTTATTAAAAAATTCAAAGAATGAACACTTTTAAAGCTTTTTCTATTAGAATAATTTTTAAAAGTGCTATTGAAAATGTTCTTGTTTAGTTATTTTCAGTAGTTTCTCACTCTTCCAGTCCCCTTTTTTGAATTTTCTGGGCAATGATATTAAACCAGAATGACTTGCCATTTACTTTCCTAGGTCATTTTACACATTAGGAGACTTAGATCATGAATTTTAGGGGCATTTTTATTGTTATTTACTCTTTTTAAATGTATTCTCATACTTGGTCTTTTTTTTTAAAAAATGAACAAAGATTTGCACACTTTTTGAAATAATATTTTGTTTTGTTGTAAATTATTTGGTCTCTTATTAAGGTCTTCTCTTTGTGTTGAGTAAATTCCTTAAAATTTTCAGGGTTGTTTGAGACTGGAAACTACAAATTTTCAACATACTCTATCCTAAATTTTATTATCTAAGAAAAGTTAGAGTAATTGCTAACCTGATCTGAATTTTTCAGGATCTTGTTAAAAGATTACTCCATCCTGTTCAAATAGTAACTATATTTTTAAAAATGCCAAAAACCTTAACCTAAATCCAGAGTACAAATAGATGTCTCAGTAGTTTAGAAAGGCAATATATTTTTTATTCTTTCTTAACATTTTAGATCTTAAATGAACAAAGAAACAGGCAGGCAGTGGTTTCCTCCAATTATCTTAATTGAAAAAATGATTCCATTTATCTGCTAATCTTATGAGAAATACAAATGAAATCAGATGTGTTTAATATTTCCCAGATCTAGACAATTAAATACCAAAAAAAGGAACATAAAAAGAAGTCACACTCATAACTGAGTAACTATATGTCCAATTTATAAGGAATCTAGTACAGTTCAAACCAGATACACATTCCATAGCTAATTCAAGCTTGGTCAACAGTTTAGATTGAAGAAAATTGCTAATAATCTCATTTTTGCCTAAGTGATTTAGGACAAATTAATATGCAATGAAGCTCTCTTACATAAGTAAATAGAATCTCTCAATAACCTGAGTATGTATTCGTAATCATTCTGCTTGAAGATATTAGTTTATTTTCAAATATGTATACATATATGTGGAATATATATTCTATATTCCATACAGAATATATTCTATATATTCAATATATATGTATATATATTTTGGAATATAGATTGGAATAGATTGGTGACCTCATATTGGCTGTGAAAAATAATTTCTTAATAAATAGTTATTGAAAATAACAGCAAAAATGATGAGAAAGAATAATTCTGCTCTTTACCTAACATAAAACAATTGCTATCATGGAGGAATTCAGAGGAGAAATGCAAAACAATTTATCAAAATTAGAAGGGAATAATAAGTGTTTGAAAGGTATGCAGAGAATAAAAATGGAAGCAAAATTTGGAAAAAATATTTAGAACAAAGTTTGTTATTCTTTATACTTTCCATTTAGAAAATAATTTTTTGATTGCTGCAATAAAATCCTTATTCCTTAGACTATAAATCATAGGATTAATCATTGGTGTCACAATGGTGTAGAATAAAGAGAAGAACTTATCTATACTGCCTGAATGACTGGACTTGGATTGAAAATATGCAATTAAACCAGAAACATAGAATAAGCATACAACCATAATATGAGAGGAACAAGTAGAGAAGGCTTTGGATCTGCCAGTGGTTGATGGAAGTTTCAGAATAGTGCTGAGAATTCTGATGTAGGACATGAGTATCATCAGAAAAGGAGTCAAATCAAATAAGAAACAATCAACATAAAAAAAGAATTCATCCCCAGAAGTATCTCCACATGCCAACTTCAGTAATGGGGGCATATCACAGAAAAAGTGATTGAGTTTGTTAGAACCACAGAAGGGACCAGAGAAAACCTGGTATGTCTGTCCTATCAAGACTGGCATCCCAATAACCCAGGAGCCAAACACCATCTGGACACATATCCTCTGATTCATGATTATAGAATAGTAAAGTGGCTTACAGATGGCCACATAGCGGTCATAGGCCATCACAGCCAGGAGAAAACTCTCTGTGACTACTAGAACGAGAAATAAACAGAGTTGTGCAGCACATGACAGTAAAGAAATATTCCTTTTCTGTCTCCAAATATTCACAAGCATTCTGGGGAGGATGTTTGATGTGTAACAAATTTCCACAAAGGAGAAGTTTCCAAGGAAGTAATACATAGGTGTATGAAGAGCTGATTCCACACTGGTGATTATAATGATGAGACCATTGCCTAATAAGATACATATGTAGATGAATAAAAAAAGCACAAAGAGAAATCCTTGGACATTGGGGTATTCAGAAAATCCCAGGAGAATAAATTCTTCCATAAGAGTAAGATTTCTGTCTGCCATTTTTTTATTGCCTATTCCAAATCTAACAATGGCAAAGGTTAATTTTCTTCAATTGCATTTGGATTCTGATCTGAAATGACAAGTTTATATGTTAGATTAGATGATGACTCCAATAATTTAAATATTGGTAATTTTTAAAAATTCATTCAGTTCAGAAATTTCATAAATTATATCTATATATGTAATGCTTTTTTAGAATTTTATATGCCCTAACCTCACTTTCTTCTCTAGCAATCAACATTTGATATTTCATATGCTCTTCTAAATTTTAAATGTGATTATATATTTTCAGAATTGATGATATTTGGTATACATAACGAATCTTTATAAATATGCCACATTATATTAAATTTTAATATCCAGTCTAAATTCTCATCTATTTCATATTTTGTTGTATAAAGTCATTTCTAAATTTAAATTTGATGGCTATGATTATAGTTATTATTATTGAAGAACAAGGCCAACTCCATTTTACAATATTCATTTTTCTTCCTCTATTCTCACAATACAATCTCATCATTCAAAATTCTTAATGAAAGCATCATATTTTTATTCCATAATGAAATTTTTTATTAAAAAATAGTATAAAATTAAAACATAAACATTAGAGAATGATAATGACTGACTTTTTTTTTAATTTCCCCCCCAACTATTGTTTCATTCCTTATCCTTATAGATTTGTATACTCGGCTCTGGTTAGAAAGAAGAATTTATGTCATATTTAATAATCTACATACAATGGAAAAATATCTTGGAAAATATAGTTCTTTGTGGCAGATCTTGAATTTTGGATTAGCTGGGGAACTCTGTATCTCCCACTGTCTAGGCAATTTGAGTCATCTAATAGCAAGAATCCCGGGAAATCCCAGTTAATAATCAATTAATTTTAGAATTTGCATTTGATAAACTGAGTTAAATCCTGAGACAAAATGACTAATGTCCTAGGAAAATGAATATGGAGTAAAAATGAGTCTATACTTTATATATTTTTCTGGTAGAAAACACAATATTCATCGAGAACATAGTAAGAAGTAATTACGAAACAAGTGACATCAGCTCTGTTGCATCTCTCAGAGAGTCATTTTGAACCACAACATCACCCACTGAATCATTTGAATTAAGGAAGTATTATTGCGTTGACCACCATTCTAGTCTCAGATCTGGAAATAAATAATAGGAATTATTATTTAAATTGGAAATGGCACAAAAAGAGTCTGACTTTTAGTCATCTTACTGGAGAAACATGTTGGCCACAACACTTAATATCTCCCAAAATGAATGTGGGCTTTAAAAACTTCTAAAGGGAAATATGAGAATAAGAAATTAATCCACCTTCTTTCATTACTACTTTCTTTTTGTTAAAAATAATAGTAATGATAATAAAATAAAATTTAAAATTACTTAGTTTTTCGAGTTGAAGAAAAGCATGATTCATCAAAATAAATCTCTTCCTTTCTATCTTATGTTTCTTGTTAATACTCCTTATTATCATCTGTGGAATCAAAATATATCTTGATTTCAATAGGGTTAATGATAGTATATTGAACACTTTTGAGAGTGAGAATTTTGATCTTTTTCCAAACGGTTTCTGTCCATGATTTTGTTTAAATAAAAATGTGTGAAATCGGCATAACCCAAGAGGCTGAACAGTTTAAACTTTTCCAGGATCAAGAAATTTCTTTTATAATTCCATGTAAATGTTCCTTTGTCCCTGGTAAATCTTTATTTTTGAGTAAGATCTTAGAATTCATCAGTGCCAGGGAATGAAAGAAAGTCACCAATCATAACCTTACCTTTTTTGAAGGGATGAAATAATATTCAGATGCTTTCTTTCTTTAGTATAATAAAATATTACATACAAATAGCTGCCATTTATCTAATGTTTTAAGATATTAGAAATGTATTCCTTCTCACATACAGTTATATTTTAATAAATTTTTAATACTTGAACTAAAGACATAATTATAATCATTTTACAGATGAGCAGATTGAAAGTCAAGTAATACAAGTGCCTTGAACTAGGTCAAATCACTGCTTAAAGTTCTAATTTTAAATGAACCCAGGTTTCTCTTCACATTCTACATTGTTCTCCCTGAATTATGCTGCCTTTCTTTTAAATTTTAATAATTTAAGAAACATCACGAATGTGTCACAAAGACCAAACTCTCTACCAAAACTCAGAAACGATGATTGAATTGAATGCAGCCAATGCTCTTAAATAAAAAAAACAAAAGCTTGACCATATCTGCCCCTTGGAGACATTTCCTCTCCCTGGCCACATTTCCCCTTGTAATGAGGAGCCAGATCTAGGATTAATTCACTAAGCCTCCATTAAAAAGAAAATATAGAATGATGAAAGAATCCTGGGCTTAGAGTCAGGGGACCATTTTTTGTAATTAAGTAAGTAATGCTAAAAAGTTTGTAGTGGATCACTCTCCACAGTGAAATATGCTATTCCTGATGTTCTTATTGACTATAGGACATGATTACATGGAATTTTCCTTCAAGAGGTAGGAGATCTAACAACATACCCAGCAATTTGGACGAGATTTCTGCCTAACATGAATTTAATTAAATGGCTTTCAAAAATGTTGCTCATTTTTATAATGTTTTTTATTTTAATGTCATTCAAAACATACTTGCATATTGATCATTATTGTCAGAACAGATAAATACATTAGCAAAACCCAAAAATAAAACTATGAATACACTGATGTGAAAGAAGATTCCAAGTTTTAAGCTTTAAGATGGAGGAGTAGAAGCAGGGAAAATCCAAACCACCATGAGAATCCTCTCCAACCAATCTTAAAATAAGATTACAAAACAAGGTAAAAAGATAAGAAAAGAAAATAAAGCAAAAAGACACAAAGTGAACCAACTTTTAAATAGAGAACAAACTGAAAGGTAGGCAGAGAACATCTGGGGCACTGAGGTAAGATGGGAGCACAACCAGCAGAAGGTTAGAGCAAGGATTAAGGAGCAATTCAAAAGCAGGCCCCCCACCTCTAACCCAAAATCTCCTATTCCAGGTTCTGAACTTGGGCCCTAAACTAATATCCAGACTGAGACCCTGCCTGAGTCAGGTTTAGTCCAAATACAAACCAATATGGACCCATTAAAGTCCTAAGCAAACCTGTGGTGACATCTGGAATTCTAGGCCAGGGCAGTCTGCTGCATAGCCATATGCATGTGGGTCCAAAGCAAGAATAGAATTTCCAGGCCTGACTTATGGTAAGAACATAGATCCAAGTTTTGAACAGCCTGTAGACACAAAGCTGGATGCCTTGATCCCTGACAGGGCCCAAACCCAGGGTCCTAATTTGGCACTGACTGACCCTTGCCAAAAGCTAAAGGCAGAGAGGCTGAGGCCCAGTGCATGGTAATCTGTGCTGTGCTGTGTGACTGTCCTGATCAAGCCCAGATGGAAACCAAAAGCCTGCACATGAGCCAGAGGCTGAACATTGAGCTATGAGCAGTCTCAGAGAATAATTGAGTCATCCCTGGGAGTTGGCTCTCAAAGCTCTCAGTTCGCAGGCCATCATAATATTCTGGAAGAGTGGAAAATTGCAGAAAACCAGAAATAAAACTGAGTGTTACATCAAAGAAGGAATGAAGTTTAAGAGAGGGTCCTAAACTCCCAGAGAACAGAGCATACATTTAAATAGGTTGGAAAAATTAGCAAACAGAAAAAAAAAACAACAGTAACAATACTTAACTATAGAGAATTTTTATGGAGACAAATAACAAGGTACTACAAAGAAGGAAATAGTGAAAGCAAAGTAAACAAATGCTATGTTCGAAAGAAAAATATGAATTGGATTTAGATTCTGGAAGAACTCAAAAAATTTCAAAAGTAAATTAGGATAGACAGAAGAAAATAGGGAAGAGAAATAAAAGCAATGAAAGAATAAATTGGCCAGAGTCCAGATGGCAAATAGAAGCAGAAGCTGAATCCTCTGTGATTTTCCTTTCACAAATAAAGCAAAAAAAAATAGAACTTCAAAATAGGTAGAAAGCCAAACCCAATAAGAAGACAGAGTCACAGGTCTCTCCTACTAGTTTCAACCTAAAAGGTATAGAGATAAAGTAAAATTCCTGGATGTAAGGGGAAATATATAATACCCCTCCCCCACCTACTGCACAAAGACCCACAGTAGGACTCAGACAGACTGTGGGATTCCAGGGTGAAGGCTGCAATCTCACCAGAGTACTTTGGGTAGCTCAAGGCTACCCAAAGGCTGTTTGGCAGAGAGGAATACAGGGGAGTACCAAGGGTAACTACCTTCAGCCTCCACACTTCACGTTCACTTTCAGTCTCTGATGGCAGCTGGGGAAGATTTTGCATCTGGGCACATTAATACAAGAAGTCAGCTCAATCTGCCTCATCCAGGTAACCAGCAGAATAGAGAAGAAATGCCTTCAGAGCAGAAAAGCTCTAAATCACAGAACCAAAAAACAAACAGAGGATCAAGAATATAGTCCATAGGGAGTGGGAAAGAAGGAAAAAATATGAGTAAACAACAGAAGAAGAAATAAAGAAATTATGATTGACAACTTCTATTCAGGTATTAAACAAAAAGTAAGTTGGATAGAGGAAGATCAAGGAACAGCGAGCAAATCCTCAGAAACTATAGTGAATTGGACTCATGCTGGAGGAGCTCAAAAAGCAATTAAAAACAATTAAGAGAGGTTGAAGAAAATTGGAAAAAGAACTTAAAAAACAAAATAGGTCATCTGTAGCAGAGGTACATGATCTAAAACAAGAAAAGAGTACTTTAAAAGGTAGAATTGACTAACTCAGAAACAAGACAAAGAAAGCAAAAAATAAAAACAATGACTTAAAAGAAGAATAGATCCAAAGGAAGAGGAGGATCAAAAAGTAAGGGATGAAATTCAGTCTTTAAAAATTAGAATAAAAAAATTAGAAGTGAGTAACTCCACAAGGCAGCAAGAATCTATAAAACAAAACAAAATAAGGATAAATTTGAAGAAAATATGGAAAATCCTATTGATAAAGCAATTGAAGTGGGAAAAAAGATACAGGAAATACAATTTAAGAATTACTGAACTAACTGAAAATCATTACCAAAGGAAAAAAGAGTGGGCATCATTCCACAGGAAATTAATCAAGAAAACTGCTCTGATATCCTTGAACAAGAGGGCTAAATAGAGATTGCCAGAATTCACCAATTACTTTCTTCATTAAATCCCCAAAAGACAACTCCCAGCAATATTATTGTCAAGCTCAAGAGCATCCAGGTGAAGGAAAAGATACTTCAAACTGCTCAAAAGTAACAAGGGTGAATTTCAAATCTATTCCACCCTACTCAGACCATTCTTTAGAAGATCGGATTTAGGTATTTCCTGATTAATGACAATAGAGATACTTGGAATAACAGAATCAGGTCTTGAAACTACATTTTCTACCCTATTTAGTGTAACAAGATTCAGAAGGGCTGCAGCAAACTCAAGATTTAATTATTTGAGAATATGGCCTTCAACAGACATGTGCAAAAAAAGGACAGACCTCTGGGCAATCCTAGGTCAAGCTAGAGCCACCATTGGCATATGTGAGGGTGAGGTAGAGAACAGCCTCTGGATTTCTTGGAACTTCCTTTGAGGAGGGCTATAGGTCAATTGGAGGCTGGTGCTAGGAGTTATAGGAGTCCCGCAGACTGCTTTCCTTCAGATTGGTCACATGAGTGATAAGGACTGATCCCTTTCCCTGCCTTGGCTATCCAAGACCTTAAATTCCACTTTGGCTCATCCTGAGTCAGAGTGGTTCTGAGTTAAGCCTTAAAGTCCGCTTTGGCTCATCCTGAGTCAGAGTGGTTCTGAGTTAAACTTCTTTCCATCTCTCCCTTATCCTTCTCTCTCTCTCTCTCTCTCTCTCTCTCTCTCTCTCTCTCTCACTCTCACTCTCGCTCTCGCTCTCTCCCTCTACTAATTTCTTCCTCCTTTTTGTAATTGAAACACCATAAAAATCTGGCAGCTGATTTGAGTGTTTCATTTAGGAATTACATAAGTGAATTCCTTGGCCACCTTAAATGAATATATATCAGTCTTTTAAAGTGATTTCAATATCAGTTTAGCTGACCACGAAAGGTTAATGAGTCCCCTCAATAAATTTCCTGAATTTTCTTTCCTTTTACTCTACTTTCTTATCACTCAGTCAGTCCTTTTTAAAAAACATTATTTTATTTGGTCATTTTCACATATTATTCATTGAAAGCAAAGACAATTTTCTTTTCCTCCTCCCCTCCCATTACCCCTCCCATAGCTGAAGCATGATTCCATTGGGTATCACATGTGTCCTTGATTCAAAACCATTTCCATGTAGTTGGTATTTGCATTATGGTGTTCATTTAGAATCTATCCTCAGTCATGTCCCCTCAACCCCTGGAGTCAAACAGTTGCTTTTCCTTGGTGTTTTTACTCCCATAATTTGTCCTCTGCTTGTGGATAGTTTTATTTCTTCTAGATCCTTGAAAAATGTTCAGGGACTTTGTATTAACACTAATGGAGAAGTCCATTACGTTCAATTTTACCACCGTGATTCAGTCTCTGTGTACAATGTTTTCCTGGTTCTGTACCTTTGGTTCTGAATCACTTCCTGGAGGTTGTTCCAGACTCCATGGAATTCCTCCACTTTATTATTCCTTTTAGCACAATAGTATTCCATCACCAACATATACCACAATTGGTTCAGCCATTCCCCAATTGAAGGGCATCCCCTCATTTTCCAATTATTGGCCACCACAAAGAGCGCAGCTATGAATATTTTTGTATGTGTCTTTTTCCTTATTATCTCTTTGGGGTTCAAACCCAGCAGTGCTATGGCTGAATCAAAGGATGGACAGTCTTTTAATGCCCTTTGAGTATAGTTCCAAATTGCCCTACAGAATGGTTGGATCAATTCACAACTCCACCAGCAATGCATTAATGTCTCAACTTTGCCACATCCCCTCCAGCATTGACTACTTTCCTTTGCTGTCATGTTAGAAAATCTGCTAGGTGTGAGGTGACACCTCAGAGTTGTTTTGATTTGCATTTCTCTGATTATAAGATATTTAGAGCACTTTTTCATGTGCTTATTAATAGTTTTGTTTTTTTTTAACTGAAAGTTGCCTATTCAAGTCACTTGCCCATTTATCATTTGGAGAATGATTTGATTTTTTGTACAACTGGTTTAGCTCCTTATAAATTAGTAGTTTCTTGGGCTATTTCCATTCTGTTTACTTTCTCTGAAGAATATGCAGCAAAATATGCTACTTAAACTACAAACCAAACCAAAATATTTTGACAAAGTTCTAAGTCCTAAATACTCTCAACATGCAGAGTAGAGATTCATCCTAGAGCTTCTATCAGAAGCTTCAGAGCTGTGACAAAAGATATGCAAATGGATGATAAATACTGGGGAGCAGAAAGAAACTTTAAAAGAGATCTGAAAGCTTATTGCTAATTATTTTAAGTTTATTCTCCTCCTATAATATAGAACAGGTCTATTGAGATTAGTAAAAAAGGGTTTTGCCTGCAATGGCCTACCTGCACCTTTTCATTTGTTTCTATGATTTACTGATTGATTTAAGGTTTAAATGTTTTTATCTGTTTTAATCTAGTCAATACCTTTCTGTAAAACTGATTCATTTTAAGCTGCTATGTTTAGCCTGTATTGATCATTAATTTTTACCTTTACCTCTGCAGAAGAAGAAACTATCACTGTAGAAGCCCATGAACATCTTGCCTAAAACCCTGGTCACTAGATCTATTGAAGATCACATGTTGCCTTTGTTAATTGTCACATAGATGTTGACGGATGGATTTCAACAAAACTGGTTAAATTGTGTGCAAACATTGAAGAATTTCATGAGCTAAGGATTTAAATTGTAATTCTAAGGCATCTTCAGAAATAATTTTAGTAGCTAGTAGTTTATGAATGGATGATTATATATATATATATGTATATATATATATTATAAAATTTTTGTATTGAAGGTAGAGATATAAAGAAATGTTCCTACCAAGATGTTACTAAGAATCAGGAAGATGAAAAAAGATTTCCAGCAAAATTCTTCATTTTAATTTACTTCCAGCAGAACAATCTAGATTTTTTGATGATTTTCTAAACCCAAATAAGTTTTACTTTGTTTAAAATATGTTTGCCAAGGTTGAAAGATTTCATACATCTGTAAAAATTGTGACAATTATCAATCAGTTCATAGTTTTTTTTTTTTGTCATATAGCAACTTATGTGAAATATGATAGTGGATTTGTTTGCTATTATAATTAATAGGGCTATTATGAATTTTAGGGTCTTTGATACTTCTTTGAATGTGCATTATCTACTGTGTTACTGTTTCATTTTGTACTCACATATGTCTGAGAGAATGTGTCACTGATCTTAAACTATATATTTTTCATTTTTAAAACTTTTTTTAAAACTTTGATTTTTTATTGCTTGTGCAGTATAGTATCTGAGTTTTATTTTTTCTCCTTTTTCTATTTGAAGCACATATCAACAATATTGAGAATATTTTTCTTTATTTTTTTAATTTTGCAATAATATCAGTTTTAAATACGGTAAACTTCAAAATTTCTCAGACTTATGAATGTTAGGGGTTTCCCCCATTGGGGAATCTTCTACTTAAAAAAATTCCCTAGCAGATGGTGAGAACTCTACTTGAGTGTGGGGACTCCTAGCTATGAGAGTGTCCCTGCTCCACCCTACTTAAGACTGCTTTAGGAGAGAAAACGGCTTGCTAAACAATGAAAGTACTTTGATCCATGCTTATGGAAGGGACAGGAAGTTCTTTGAGTCATGACTGTTTTAGAATTGATACAATGGGCTATCAAGTACCTATAAAGGTGTGGCAACTTGTAAACTACTTAAACAAAAAGGGTGATAACTTATTCAGAGGTTTTTTCTTAATGAAATTTGTCGACACAGCAGCATTTTTTTTCTGACTTACTAAAGAGATAAAAACTACTCAGCTGTGAATTCAAAATGGGCGGTCCTTTAGAAACATCTACAGTGATTGGTAGATGTAAGGACTTAGGAGAGGTGACAGAGGAGATTTTGCCCTTAAAAATAAGAGCTCAGAGAAGAGCAAGGAGGAAATCTCTGTTTCTGACTCTCATTTTGAAGGAGAATTCCTTGAGGAGCTCCTCTGAGGGGCTCTGTCCCTCTGGGGTAGGAGCTCTGGAGGCTCTTGAGAGAGGCCCTTTGAAACAAACTCTGGCTGGAAGACTCTTTGAGGAAGGACGCTGGCCTAGTATCCTTGTTTAGTCAGACCTTGTGGTGAGTGTTAAAAAACTGACTGATTTCTCTTTTAAGACTCAGGTCTAGACCATATTGGCTTGAGGCCCTTCATACTTATTCCTTTCTCACTCTCTCTCTTTTTCTTTGATTACTCATTGTATTGTTAATTAAAATCTCTAAAAAACCCAATTGACTTGGGTATTTGAATAATTGGGAATATTTCCCTGGCGACCACCTTATATTTGATTTTAAAACCCAAAACTCTGTAGTGAAACATATTTCTGTGGTCAAATTTATTCACCCTCTCTTATATCTATCACAATTTATATCTTCCACTATTTTAATCACTACAGTTTAAGACCTCAACCATTTTAAATCTCACAATACATTTGTTCTAATATTAATGTATACCCAAAAAGCTTTAGACTATAAAAATGAGGACTTTGTTTCATGATTCTGTCTGCTTCCAGAAGAAGAGAATATACAAAAGAGCCACTGTATAGTGCTAAAGGAGCAAAGAGCACCTTCATTGTGCCTATGGAGCACAAGGTCAAAGTGATCAGATCCCAATGGGATTGATGCAATTTTGTGCCAAGACAAGAAGACTTGAAATTGTTTGGTGTTCAAGGTTGTGGCTAGCTGTTTTGACATAAATCAAAGGCAGGTCTTCCTTGTTCCACATTCTACCCAATATTTCAAATTTGGCTTCTACCTGACTCCTACAATCTAGTCCCTTTTCTGTCTTTCATGGTGTTGCAAACTTTCTATAGTCTTAACAAATGAATGTAACAGTTAAAATTAGTTTCTCTGCTAAAAGAATTATATTTTTAGATTTTTATTAAGGATTAAAAAATAAAGAAAAATACCAAATAAGAAAGCATGTGCCTAGACACAGAGGCCATTCACAGCCACCTACTCTATATCTTGAAAGACATGTGTGTCTACAAGCAGAAGCAGAGAGAGTGAATTGGGCGGTACAGTCAATTTAAATACCCCTTTTGCTCTCGGCTAGGTGAGGACTTCCAGTGAGATTTCAGGGAATTCTGGGAACTACCAAGGACTTCTGGGAATTGAGGTCTGGGCTTTAAATCTCCATTTTTACATGAATAGGTAAATGCATAATTGCTTAACACATTTTAATTGGGCCCTGATTCAAGGACCTGCTATACATTTGTTTTTCCTTTACTTAGATATTTTTAGACATAACACTTTTACACTTTGTATGTCATTCGAAAGTTATTTTTCTCTTTTACTTGGATTTTTTTTCATGTTTTTGATTTTCTTTTACAAACTGATTCATAGGCCTCATAACTCAGCCATGCATCCCTGAGTGATTCCTGTGTTTGTTATTATTCACCTCAGGGGGCCAAGCTATTGTTTTGAACTTTGATTTAAATTTGAGCAATTTTAAGATAAGAAACTTGCTACCTTCCAGAATCCAGAATGCTCCATAAAGATAAATGCCTACAAAGGCCACATGGTGTACCAGAAGATCCAGAGTGATCTTTGGGATGTGAATTGAACTATGGAGTGTTGAAATGTCTATGTTTTTATAGTATACTCTTATACCAAAGTGGAATGAACCCAAATTCACTTTTTGTCAACTGTAATAGGGAGAGGACATTTGCAAAAGACAGTGTAATGAAAATGTTAGAGTGGTTGACAGGAGCATGTGACAAAGAGTCAAATGGGAGCTTAAGGGTCAGAATCTGGGTAAAGATTCTAAGATCCCAATGGTATTAGAACTTTTCTCTTGAGGGACCTTGCTTTGGAGGTTTGAAAACAGGTTTCTGGCTTTTGGTGATATCAGCTGAAGAGAGGAATCTTTTGAACTGGCTCCTGGCAGCTTGAAAAGAGGCCTGAGAATTCACTTCTTCACTGGACCTGTTTTGGACAGTTTTCATCTGAAAATCCTGACCTACTTGATTGGACTCTACTTGCGAGATTTGGCTATTGGGGAAACTTATTGTTTTAGCTCAGATAAGATAGATTAAGATATATTTAGAGAAATTAGGGTTTAAGATTAATTATAATAATTCTCCTAACCCCTTTTCCTTCTTCCCTTTGCCAAATAATAAACCTGATTTTTATATGTTTCTGACTTGTCCATTCCCCTACAAAATCCCACTATTATACAACCAAGTAATTGTTTTTTTTTCTCTTTTCCTTTTATCCACAAATTTTGCAATCTTTAAGTTGATTATGTTTCCATGATCCTTTTGGGGAAATTGGTTTCCCAATAGGATCACATTGGGGTATATATACATAAATGGAGATGTTTGAGCCTTTGGACGTCATCCCCTAGACATCCCTTATTATTTCCCAAAATTCCCTTTTCCCGTGTCCCCAGTTTGACATGATTTATTTAAGTGGCTGTAACTCCTCCCTCTCTCTCTTTTAGGACTTGCAAATGGGCTTAATTCTGGCAGTTATTTTGCACTAATTATAATTAATAAAACTTTAAAAATATATTTAGTTATTGAATATTAATTTTAAAACTCACAAGTATCACCTCAAACCTAGAAGATTGACTAACATGACAGCAAAGGAAAGTAATAAATGTTGGAGGGCATGTGGCGAAATTGGGACATGAATGCATTGCTGTTGGAGTTGTAAATTTATCCAACCATTCTGGATGGGAATTTGGAACTTCAAACTTTGAATTTATTGAAAAATGTTAATTAATTAATTAATTTAGAAAAATAAATGAAGGTATTGAAGTGGATTTAAGAGGTACTGGGGATGAGGAAGGGTTGGTAACAAGGAATGAAGGAGGTGAAAGGACAGAAAGATTCTGGAAGGTGGCAGAAGTAAAATAGAGAAATACCCTTTGTGGCTGAGAGTCTATTTTTGAAATTCCCTCACATTCAACCCCTAAGAGAAGTATCCCTGGCTACAGTTAGGTTAAGGACTGTTAGGGTTAAAACTTATGTTTGGACTAAATATATTTTAGTTGTTTGCCAGGGATTTTAAATTATAAATCCCAATGAAATACTCAAGTCAGAATGTAATTTTATGGTGGTTTATTAAAAATAGAGTGAATATATTAAGGAAGAAAGAAAGAGGAAAAAGAGAGATAGCAGGCAAAAATTAAGAGGCCCCAGCCAAGAAGGGAGGGAAAAGGATTAAATCTAGTAAAACTTCCAGTCACTAGGCCTCCTCCAAAATAAGGGGCCTACTCAGAGACTTGTACCTACAGAAAACCAAGGGAAAGGGAGCCCCAAGAGATGGGCGTCTCTAGAGGTTTTGCCTCCAGAAAAGCCAAGGAAAGGGGAATAAGCTTTGCACTCACCATGCAACAGTCTAAGGGAAGCAGTCTGAGGTCTAGGCTCGAGATCCTCCACAGTCAAGTTACACCACCTAGTCTTTCTCACAGGAAGTGACACAAAATGTAATGGCAGTTCTTTATGTCACTTCCTGTGTCTTACATGTACCAATTATGAATTAAACTTGGCTTTAGTTAGTCAGTTGTTTCTGATTTGTCACTTGTTAGTACACACAAGTCATAGGCCTTCCTTCCCAACACTTAATCCTTAAGTGGGGTTGTGTACCTTCCTGGTTGCTAAAATTCTAAAGACTAAGCAGAGTGGAATAAACCTAAAATTCACAGAATGACAGGATCAGTGTCCTTGAGAGAACTTCTGGGGTCTAGTGGAGATTACTTAGCAAGGCTTGACTTGAAAACAAAGAGTTCCTCTTGTCTGGCAAACAGACTACTGCTGTTGGTTCTCATTTTTTTGCCTAGGCTAATTGCTATCTTAGCCACCAACCTCTCATTATTTGTTGTCCCTTCAATATGAATTTGACAGTGTTTTACTATTTCTCAAGTAGTTTAATAACTATAGTAAATTAAGAAAGGGGAGAGGTTTGACACCCTACTGAATTTCTTGTTTTTCTTCAGCTGAGATGGCTCAGCTTCAACTCATCTATATTTTTCTTAGCTAATCAATGTCTCTATCCTATGGTAGAAGTGGCAAGTGTCCTTCTTGGGAAGGTTGTTACAAGGGAATCACTTTAAAAGACTGATATATATTAATTTAAGGTCTCCAAGGAATCAGCTATGTAATTCCTAAATGAAAAACTCAAGTCAGCCGTCAGCCTTTTTTGGAGTTTAATTACAATAGGAGTAAGAAAGGAATTAGAGATATAGAGAGAGAGAGAAAGGGGAGAGAAGGGAATAGGGCTTAAATACCCCTTCTGTTTAGGCTGGGCCAAAAGGCCCAAGCCCTTAGATAGCTGGGGCAAAGAAAAGAGATCAGTCCCTATTACTCACGTGTCCAAAATGGAGAAACAGTCTCAGAGACCCCCACCTTCAGCTTCCTTCCGAGCAAGCTTCCTCCGAGCCCAGGAACCACACCGACCAAAAACTCAACCCCCCTCCAGTCTCCAGACCCTCCTATCTTTAAGGACACCATCCAAGTTGCCTCCCCTCAGTCCTCACATCTACCAATCACTCTTCATCAATTTCCCTGTCAATGGAGGCTCTCGCTTAACCCAGGACCGCCCAGAGGTTTCTGGCTTTTGCACATGTCTGTTGAAGGTCATATTTTCAAATGATTAAATCTATACTCCTTTGCTACAGCCCTTTCTAAATCCTGTTAACTTGAGTATGGTAGAGATTGGAATAATTACATTTTGATCTAGGCTGCAGCCCTTACTCAATCCTATTAGGACTGAATAGGGTGGAGTATCTCCATTGTATCAATTCTAAAATCAATCAAGACTCAAAGAAATTCCTGTTCTATGCTTAAGCATAGGTCAAAGTCCTTTCCATTGTTCAGCAAAGGGTCTCTGTCCTAAAGTAATCTTAAGAAGGGAAGAGAAGGAACCTCCCATGCCAATGGGATTCCCATTCCAATAGACTATCAGTAAGAAATTTTCCAAGTATGAAATATCCCAATGGTGAAATTTCCAACATTTACAAGTCTAAGGAAATTTGAGGTTTACAATCCCCCCTGATGATCATTGGGAGACTAGTCTCCCCATTGATCATTTAACATAATCATTTTGTAGTTCTAAATTCACTTCTAACTAAAGATATACACAATATTCAATTTTCTAGGAGAAATTAGAATAGTGAGAGAGGAAATAGAAAAGAAAAGAAAGCAAAACCAATGTTTGCTAGGCGCATTGACAGAAAGCCAAATTAGGGGCAGTCCATTTTGGCATAAATGTTACAATAAATGTTCAATCAAAAGTTCAGTCCAATCAATCACATCCAAAGTTCATTCTTGATCTTCTTGATGAAGTGTAGGTTTTTGGCATCTTTCTGCAACAGTTCATTCTCTGGATATAAAAGTTTCAAGCTTCTTTCTTGAAGATCTTTTCTCGAACAAAATCAAAATCTTTGAAAAATTTTTATAACAGTAAAATCTTAAACAAAATTCTTGGATTTTTATAAAAATAAAATCTCAAACAAAAAAAATTCAAAAATTCTTAGATTTTAAATTAAAATACAATCCCCCCTGAAGTAAGTATTTAAAAAAATTATCAAGTTTAGCTCAGAATGCAATGTTCAGTTATGGGGGTGTATGTGTCAATTATCAAAAGAATAGAAAAATAATCAAAAACATAAGAAAAATTCAAAATAGACCTTGTATAGGTCCAGTTTAAAGTAATTTCTATCCCACAAGTATGTAGAACAGAATGCAGTAATATTTCACTTAGCCATTTGTAGCCAAGACTACAGGAAGTTGCCATAATATAAGAAGAAAAGAATTAAAATTCTATTTTGATGGGGAAATGTCATTCCCTTGTCCGATTTTTTCCTCAGGGATATAGGGAGCCAGCATGATAGTCAAGCTTTATACTTGTTTGAGTACTTCAAAAAGGAGTGTAGATACAAGGAAGTCCTACGACTTAAACATAAGTTAAGCGTCGCAACCTTGAGTCTCACTTTAATATTTCATGTGTGCTCTATTGGCACTATTCAGGTTTAGTCTGTGCTCCTTGTTTTTATCCCTTTTCCTGGAATCAGACACAAACATTAATCACAGTCCTATAATATTTTATCAATAAATGGCAGGTTCCCATAGTTTTAAGCTTTTAGGCATATATTGATATTATAGCAAGAGTATTTATATTAACTTGTATTACTGCAGGGAAAAATATTAATATTAATTATGTGTACCTTCAGTACAAAAAATGAGAAAAAATCAAATATTCTGATAAAAAAATAAAAGAAAAGAAATAAGAAAAAATAAGAAAAAAATCAGTAATTCAATATATTCTTGAGAAAAAAAAACAGCATCCATTTGTCTATGGATTATTATCTCTAATTCTTATGATAAGATAGAGTCACAATTCATATGATAAGATAGAGTTAATCATTCTCAGCAGAAGATGCTTTCTTCACATGTGAGCAGTGAATCCAAGAGTCTCTTTCTCCAATCTTTATAGATGTTGGAGTAGTTAATAATATTTGGAATGGTCCTTCCCATGAAGGTTCAGTTGCTCCAGTTCGCTTGAAATTCTTGATATAAACTTTATCTCCTGGGTTCAGGTCATGCAGAGAAAAGTCTAATGGTCCAGCTTGTACTGCAGCTCCAGATTCATGAAGTTCACGTAGTTTGTGCTGTAATTCCTGTATATAGGAAGCAATAGTAATATCTCCCCCTAATAGCGATGTATAAGCCGGGGAGAAAGGCTTAGCCTGTATAGGCGGATGTCCAAAAAGCATCTCAAATGGTGAAATATGTAAGTCTCCTCTAGGCCTGCTTCTAAGATAAAATAGGGCCAGAGGGAGAATTTCAGGCCATTTTAAATGGGTCTCAGTGCATAATTTGCCAATCATAGTCTTAAGTTCTTTATTCATCTTTCCTACTATTTGGAGAGGAGAGAAAAAAAAACTGAAAAAGGTTAATTAATATCAACAAAATCAATACAATCTAAGAAGAATCATCTTTATTATACTGGGAAGTTCCCTGGGCACCCTCCTGAAGGGCACCTCTCTGAGGATCATTAGCACCTCGAGTATTTTTTGGACGAGCGCCATTTCTCATATATTGTTGTTGAGTATTATCATTTTCTTCATTTGGAGAATTGTCATTTTCCCAATTCCTATTTCTAGAATTCTGGTTTCTATAACCATTATCATAATTTCTATAGTTATTATTTCTAAAACTATTATTAAACTGTGTATTCCTTCCAAACATCTTAAGAAAGGTTCTACATTCCATCATTTTGTGGCCCTTCTTCTCACAGAAGTGGCAAGTAATGGATTGATAATTGGATTTCTGGAGAGGGGCAATTGTCGTTGGTTCATTATCATGCCCACTTTCTAATTTAGTTATCCTATCTATTACACATCTCATTTTTTTCTTCATTTCCTCCATGTCATCATTATTCTCTTTCTCCTTTTCTTCGTTTCCCTTAAAAACATATATAGCTGTTTTTTGCAATTCTTCAAGGTCCATATCTGACCATCTTGGGCATTGTGTTTTAAAATAATTTTTAATTACTTTGCAAGAATTGTTTACAAAGATTCTTCTAACTTGCCTTAAACTATTCTCTTTATTTAAGTCCCAATCTAAGTATCTGTCCCCAAACTCGATAATTCTGTCCATAAATCTGGAGGGTGTTTCGTTTTCCTTTTGCTTAATTTTTTCCAGTTCCATCCACTTATCTGTACTGTCCGCACATTCCTTCATGGCCGTGAGGATGGCCTCTCTACAACGGTATAGTTGTAGATAGTCCTCAGGATTATTATAGTCCCATTCGGGATCCTGAGATGGCCAATGTGCTGCATTACGCCCCCGGGTTTTGTTGACATGAGCAATTATTTTATTTTTTTCACGTTCACTTAAAAAAGCCTGTAGTAAGCTCTCAACGTCCTTGAAAGATGGATTATACTGAAAAAATATGTCTCCCATCTTTTTTGTTACTAGAAAAGGATCTTGTTCATATGTGGGGATATTTCGTGTAAATTCATTTATTTCTTGGGGAGTAAACGGTATCCTATGTCTTAAAGTCACCACATCCCCATTTCGTCCTATTTCAGGTACTTCTCTTAGAGGAAACAGGCCTCTAGTTGAATTTTGCACCTGTGGGTCAGTTTGACAAGGACAGGTTTCTCTAGGAGGACAAGATCTCCCTTGCATTGGAATTTGGTTTTCTGTAGGAGAAGGAACATGAGAAGCTGGGATTGCAGGGGAAGGGTTTTGGGGATTAAATTCAGACAAGATTTGCACTACACGAGAGAAGCAGTCTGTTAACTGGGCTATAGGGAAGGTGTTTTCCATCCCTATTTCAGGGAAGGAAATTTCCTCATTCAAAGGTTCAGAAACAGGTCTGTTTCTGGTAGAGTGGGTGTTTGCCCATTGATCCTGTAAGAAACATTTTAGATCTTCTAATTGGGCTTGCATTTTATCCTCAATTTTTCCTGTTTTATCTTCCATATCTCCCATTTTGTCCTCAATATTTCCTATTTTATTCTCAATATTTCCTATTTTATCCTCAAGTTTTTCTATTTTATTCTCAATATTTCCTATTTTATCCTCAATTTTTTCTACTGTATCCTCAATTTTTTCTATTTTATCCTCAATTTTTTCTATTTTATCCTCAATATTTTCTATTTTATCCTCATTTTGTTTTATTTTATCCTCATTTTGTTTTATTTTATCCTCATTTTGTTTTATTTTATCCTCAATATTTTTTATTTTTTCATCTCTAAATATAGTATTGAGGAGTACAAAAATGACAGTACCTATTAATATAAAAATTTGGAGGTATCCTTCATTCCTCAATGCCCCTACTTCTTCAGCTGCCATATAATTGTCAAAGAATGTAGTACTCATTTTTATATGTATATTTTGTAATTTCACAAAACACGTGGGGAGCAGGGCAAAGCAACAAACTTTCCACAGGGTTTTTTTTTTCTAATCCAGGAAGTTGTTCCTTAAGGGAAAGGATATTTAGAAATAGTTCTTCCAGCCAGGACTTTAGAGTCCTGTTGCTGAGATTTAAAACAGCTGTTTTCTGTCTATCAGAGTCACACAGCTGGGAAGTATCTGAGGTCCAATTTGAACCCAGGACCTTCTGTCTCTAGGCCTGGCTCTCAATCGGCTGAGCTACCCAGCTGTCCCTTAAGATTAAAGGGAAGAAAAAGAAAAAACTGCTGATTCCAATTTAAGTTAAGGAGAAAAGAGAAAAAGGTTTTTATACTCACGTGTTCTAGCAGCTGTGTCTTTAATCCAAGTTTTTTGTTAAAAAGAAAAAGGACTAAGTGGTGAGACGGTATAGTAAAAAGGCAAGGAATTTCAAAAGTTTTATTGAGAGGATTCTTTAGACTCCCTTCGTGGTCGCCACAATGTTACAAGGGAATCACTTTAAAAGACTGATATATATTAATTTAAGGTCGCCAAGGAATCAGCTATGTAATTCCTAAATGAAAAACTCAAGTCAGCCGTCAGCCTTTTTTGGAGTTTAATTACAATAGGAGTAAGAAAGGAATTAGAGATATAGAGAGAGAGAGAAAGGGGAGAGAAGGGAATAGGGCTTAAATACCCCTTCTGTTTAGGCTGGGCCAAAAGGCCCAAGCCCTTAGATAGCTGGGGCAAAGAAAAGAGATCAGTCCCTATTACTCACGTGTCCAAAATGGAGAAACAGTCTCAGAGGCCCCCACCTTCAGCTTCCTTCCGAGCAAGCTTCCTCCGAGCCCAGGAACCACACCGACCAAAAACTCAACCCCCCTCCAGTCTCCAGACCCTCCTATCTTTAAGGACTCCATCCAAGTTGCCTCCCCTCAGTCCTCACATCTACCAATCACTCTTCATCAATTTCCCTGTCAATGGAGGCTCTCGCTTAACCCAGGACCGCCCAGAGGTTTCTGGCTTTTGCACATGTCTGTTGAAGGTCATATTTTCAAATGATTAAATCTATACTCCTTTACTACAGCCCTTTCTAAATCCTGTTAACTTGAGTATGGTAGAGATTGGAATAATTACATTTTGATCTAGGCTGCAGCCCTTACTCAATCCTATTAGGACTGAATAGGGTGGAGTATCTCCATTGTATCAATTCTAAAATCAATCAAGACTCAAAGAAATTCCTGTTCTATGCTTAAGCATAGGTCAAAGTCCTTTCCATTGTTCAGCAACGGGTCTCTGTCCTAAAGTAATCTTAAGAAGGGAAGAGAAGGAACCTCCCATGTCAATGGGGTTCCCATTCCAAAAGACTATCAGTAAGAAATTTTCCAAGTATGAAATATCCCAATGGTGAAATTTCCAACATTTACAAGTCTAAGGAAATTTGAGGTTTACAAGGTCAAGGGATGGAAAGGAACTTCAGCATGACCCTCTGAAGTTAAGGGATCAGCCCCTTCTCAGTAGCTCTTGTTATTTGTTCTTCCTCTAATGGATGCTCTCAAACCTTATTTTCTTATGAGTAAGGGAAAAGGAGGCAAGGTTTTTTCCCACAGGTTGGGATCTAGAGCTATAGCTCTTTGCTACACTCTTGACAGAGTTCAGCGGGGAAAGACCCTTCAGTTCTCAGTTTTTCCCACAACCTTCTTTTCTCAGTCCAACTATAATTCCCCACCCTTCACATTCCAACCAATGTCTGCTCCATCTCAGTGGGCAGAAATTCAAAAGCCTGATTCATAGTTTTTCTTTCCAAAATTGTTACACAATTCATCTTCTTTCTCTGCCTTGACTGAGACATTTGAGAAAGATTTTTAAGAACTGGATAAAGATTCCTATAACTATAGGTACAGGTCAAGAACGGATGTAAATCTTGTTCTATCAAAATGTATGTTTTTTGTCAGCATTCTCATGGTTAGGAATATATGTTACAAATGACATCAAAGACTTCTTTATCCTTTTCAAAATGTCCATTGTATCACCACTACCTTTTGTCACTGCAAATTTCTCTGTCCTAGATCTCCTTCCCTTCATGATCTGCTGTTGCAATTTATCCACTTTTCCATATTAAAAACAAATGATTCAGTTTACCAGGTGTACTGGGACATTCTTTTTCAGCCTGGACTTTTCTATCTTTCCTCTCTCTTAAGGTAGGAATAAAATATTGCTGAGATGAAAATATGAGCCTTATCATAGACTTAATGAATTCATTATGATTCATTGATAGGAGAAGGAAAGGAATATAAGAGAGAGGGGTTTGGGGGAGAGAGAAAGACTAAGACTAATCAAGCTTTCCTGTTTGGCTGCTTATCCCACAGCAGCTCCTACCAGCAGCAACAGAGAATTAAAACTAGACTGACTGCTTCCTCCTCACCAATGATATGCTTTCCTTGCTCTGCCTTCCATACTGGCATTGTACACTGACCTCCAGGCTGATGTCATGGTGCTGGAGACACTTAGGACGATGCCAGACACCTAGCTTATTCTGACAACAGCCATTTAGACTATAGTCAGGGAACACCAGGTTGTGGTGTATGCTGGGATGGTGGATGGATCTCTTTTCCTCACACAACACTATCTCTCTAATACTATGAAAACCATAGTTTGAAAATAAGTTTTAAATATTTCCATCTCAACTTCAGGGAAATTGGTTTGAAATTTAGTTGCTCAAAAAACCTTTCCTGCAATCCAGAGCATCTTCAACTGGAATTTTGAATGTGGATGGACAATCCCCTATTCTTACCTTCAAACTTGAAGTTGAAATTCTCTAAAACAAATAAGCAAACAAAACAAAACTTGACCTTCTGTCTTAGAATTGACTTAAATATTAGTTACAAAGCAAAAGAGCAAAAGGAGCCAGATAATTGGGATGAAGTGACTTGCCCAAGGTCATATAGTTAGGAAGAATAAGGACTGATTTGAATCAGGATACCAATCCTGAGGCTTGGCCCTCTAACCAGTAACCTACTTGCATCAAGTTAAATTTCTTTGCATATTTTAATTAGATTATAGAATATATATTTTATTTATGAAAATTTTTAAATGAAAGGGGGCAGAGAATGATGTAATTTATTATACTTAAAATATAAATTCCATGAAGTACCTCATTTGTGACAAAAAGTGTTGGGAAAATGAGAAAAAAAACTGAATAGAATTTAGATTTATGTAAACATATTTACCTTATAGCTTGATAACTTCACGATGCATATACAACTTGAATATTATAGGTCACAGCACAGAAATGTTATTTTTGAAGCAATGGAGAGTTAACTAGTCCTTATTTGAAAAAAGGTGTTAGAGAATTAAAAAAAGATAAAAAATATTTGTGTGAATTTGAAAATTACAGACAGAAATAAAATTAGGGCAAAGAGAGAACACATTATCTAGTGAACAGAAGTGTTTGGATAAAGGGCATGCATTCAGGCATTATTTCACATAGTCTTTGTGACTTTGTGCAGGTCATTTAGGGTCTCAGTGCTCTAAGTCATCTTTTAAGTTCACAAATTATGGTTGGTGAACATTTTTTTGATTGAATACATTTGATAAGTTTCTGTTATACCAAAAAAAAAGCTGGGAAATAAAATTACATTGATAAAATGGAGACCAATTGAAAGGAATGTAAAGGTGTGATCATTTTTAAAATGATTATTATCTATTAAAGTCTTATGAAATATTATTCAAAACTATACATAAAAATGAAAATAAAAAATTATGAAACACAGAAAAATAACAAAGATGACAAAAAACATGCAAACTCAGATTTAGAAAGACCAAGGAAATACAAACATATCTACATATATCAAGGAACAATCAGAGGGCTTATGTTTTTAAATTTACTATTATTTCAGTAATATTTTAAAAAAATATTTGACATTTATATTACACATTTGTAAAAAGCCATTTAACAACTGAATAAACCGATTTCAGGTTTCTCCTATGAGAAAAAAATGTTTAAAAAATATTTTGTCATTATTGAGGCTGTTTATTTGTTTTCTGTAGTATGTGATTCTTCATGAGTCATTTTGTATTTTTCTTGGGTAAAATAATAGAATGGTTTGTTTTTTTTTCCTTCTCTTGATAATTTTACTAATGAGGAGAAATGCTAGATCTAGGAGAAAAAACACTATTCATAAGCAGAGGACAAACTGTGGGAGTAGAAACACTGAGGAAAAGCAACTGCCTGATTACAGCAGTTGAGGGGACATGACAGAGGAGAGACTCTAAATGAACACTCTAATGCAAATACTAACAACATGGCAATGGGTTTGAATCAAGACATATGTTATACCCAGTGGAATCACGTGTCGGCTACTGGGGGTGTGGGACGGAGGAAAAGAAAAGCTAGTAAGTGTCTGAGGCTGGATTTGAATTCAGGTCTTCTTCCTATCAATGTTACCATCTAGCTGCCATAAAATATTTTGGAATACAGGTAAACTTCAATCTGATTAAAGATATGCTTAACATATATACCCAGAATTGGAAATTGTCAGTAATAATAGATGGTAAGTAATTTAAAATTTTTATTATTATAAACAGTTTTCTGAAATAGTTGTATGGATTCAGATTTCTATGTACAACAATGCAGGGTCCATGTCTTATAAGAACCCTTCCAAAATCAATTATTTGTATTTTTTTTTGAAATTTTTGCCAATTCACTGTGCATGAGATGAAAATTTTATAATAATTTGTTTTCTGTTCCTATTACCATAAATTTTTATTAAGATATTCATATGGTTTTGTTTATGTATATATACATATATATAAAGAGAAACATACTTTTATATACATATAAGTATATAAATATATGTAATTCTTTTAGCAAATAGCCATAGTGAATCACAATTCCCTATGTATCACTTTTTACAAAAGTCTTCCTCTCTGCATATTTTCATCTATTCTCTTTCTTAATTCTCTTTAAGTAAAGGTTAATTATTGTTTTATTCTACTTTTTTTAGCCTTTCAAAATATTACATTTCAGAATGTTATAATATTTTATTTTTTCTCATTTTTTGTCACTTATTCTAGGTAATCTATTTTGATTTGAAGGAAGGATTTTTATTAGTTTCTTTATAGATGTGTTTTTTAATTTTGTTCTGAGCTCTATTATTAGGAATAACCGAAATAAGTCTAGATCATATTTTTTAGTGTTTTTATTGCTATCGGCTTATTTTTTCCATAATTTATTCTTATCTTTGGGTGAGGCTTGCACACTTATGTAAATAATAGTTTTATTTTACTTTTATTTTATTTATTTACTCATCTCTGGTTGCTTCTTTCTCTGTGTGCTGAGTGCTTATTCCTTTAAAATTTCAGGAGTGGTCTGAATCTGGAATTTGGAAGCTTTCAGTGTACAGGACATCCTAGGTGATGTGATCCAAGGGAAAAAAAAAACTCTAGAAGCTGCTCTATTCCAAAATTTTCATGACCCTCATGAAAGTTTACATCCTCATGTGCCCAAATTAAGATACTTATTGCAATCAAAAGCTGCAAACAATGTAGTTTAACCAAAATCCAGAATGGAAATAAACTTCTTTTTATTTGTTTATTTGTTTAGAAAGGCAACATTTTTTTATTCTTTCTCAATACTTTAGAACTTAAGTAAATGAATAGATGAGCTATTCTATTCTAGTTGCCATAAATGACAAAAAGATTCAATTTATTCGCAAATCCCAAGGCACTGCAAATGAAAGGATATATATTTTTCATTGCCCATATCTAACCATATTTACATAAAAAGAGAACAAATAGAAATCACATCCATTAGTGAATAAGTATGTCTCCAATTTAAAAGGAAGATTGCACAGTTAAAATCAGCCATACCTCCATTAGCTTAGTTACACTCACTAAACAGTGTTGGTTTAAAAAAAAAAGCTCACATTCTTTTTTGGGGGGCCTCGGTACTTTAGGAAAATTTGAAAATATGTCATGAATTTCTCTTACAGAGGTAAATAGAATATTTCAATAGCCCCATGATATAGTTGTAGTCATTGCCACAGAAGGTAATATTTTTAAACCAAATTTGTACCAGTCATACATACTACATGACATATCTGGAATAAGTGACATATATATATATATATATATATATATATATATATATATACATTCTCAAGGTTACTGAGCATTTTGTAGTGAAACTGTTCATAATCAACAGTGCTTGAAAACAGCAGCAGTAATAACTAGAAAAATATGCTTTTTCATCAAACCAAAAAAATGCAGTGCTATCATTGAATTACTGAGAGGGGAATTACAAAATGATTTATGATGATTATGACAATTGTTTAAAGAGTCATTAAGAGGAGAAAAATGAAAGTGAAACTTGGGAAATTGTTTAGGGTACAGGGATATTTAAGCTAATATATTTTATTCCTTATCCTCTCCATTTAGAAAATAATTTTTTCATTGCTGCAATAAAATCCTTATTCCTTAGACTATAAATCATAGGATTAATCATTGGTGTCACAATGGTGTAGAATACAGAGAAGATCTTTTCTATGCTGCCTGAAGAACTGGACTCAGATTGAAAATATGCAATTAAACCAGAACCATAGAATAAGCATACAACTATTAGATGAGAGGAACAAGTAGAGAAGGCTTTGGATATGCCAGTGGTAGATGAGAGCTTCAGGATAGTGCTAAGGATTCTAATGTAAGACATGAGTATCATCAGAAAAGGAATCAAACCAAACAGGAAACAATCAACAAAAAGAAAGAATTCACCCCCAGAGATGTCTCCACATGCCAACTTAATTAAAGGGGGCATGTCACAGAAAATATGATTGAGTTTGTTAGAACCACAAAAAGGCACAGAAAAAACATGGTATGTTTGCATGATCATGACTGGAATCCCACTGACCCAGGAGTCCACAACCATTTTCATACACATCTTATGATTCATGATTATAGGATAGTAGAGTGGCTTAGAAATGGCCACATAGCGGTCATAGGCCATCACAGCCAGGAGGAAGCTCTCTGTGACTCCTAGAATGAGAAAGAAACAGAGCTGTGCAGCACATGACAGTAAAGAAATACTCCTTCTCTGTCTCCAAATATTCACAAGCATTCTGGGGAGGATGTTTGATGTGTAACACATTTCCACAAAGGAGACGTTTCCAAGGAAGTAATACATAGGTGTTTGAAGAGATGATTCCACATTGGTGATTATAATGATGAGACCATTACCTAATAAGATACTTATGTAGATGAATAGAAAAAAAACAAAGAGAAATCTTTGGACATTGGGATATTCAGAAAAGCCCAGGAGAATAAATTCTTCCATAATAGTAAGATTATTCTACTCTACCCTACTCAGACCATACTTCAGAAGATCTGATTTATCTAAATGTCCTGATTAGCAACAATGGAGATACTTGGTTTAACAGAATCAAGTTTTGGGAACTCTACATTGCTCCACCATACTTAGTTTAGCAAGGTCAAGAATGTCTACACCATACTCAAGGATTAAGTATCTGAGGAAATAGTCTTCAACAGACATGTGCAGAAACAGCGGACAGAACCCTGGGCTTTCTTAAGTCAATATAAGCTATCATTATTACAGATGAGATGCAGGAATTGAGGTAAAACCATATATATATATATATATCACTTCCTCTCTCCTTCCTCTTTCCCCGGAGACGTGACTTTGGCTGGCAGCTTGCTAAGCATTCCAACATCTTGGAGTAGAGACAACAATTTTTCAGGGTTTAGCGGTGAGTAGTTTGCCCTTGGGCTGATTTAGGTACAGGCATCTTCACTGAGCCTTTTGGAGTTCAGGATGATTGCTTTCTCCTTTAATCTCCAAAACCTTACCTTCCTAGAGCCTCTGGTCTTCCTCCTGGCACTAGTCAGGCATGAGAAATATTACACTATTTCCTTCTTCCTTCTTCTTAATTTCATTCCACAATATCAATTAAATCACCATAAATCCCCATCTAATTTTGTTTGTTTTTTTCATATTTGGGATATCCATGGTAACCAAATAATTGACATAGTTTAGGTCACAATGCTAAAATTATCCTTTGCAGTCCTAAGCCAGGCTTATGCTACCATGTGAGATGCAGGCAGTGATAGAATTGTATATATTTTGTATTTCTTTGTCTCTCCACACCCTCTCTCTCTGGCAGCATGGGGAGCTCTTGGAGGGTTTTGCATTTGCTGCTTGGCAGTGATGACATTACTGGGAAAAGCTTTGTAGTGTGGCTTAGATGAGGTGTCTTCCCTGAGTGACCTTGGTGAGTAAACCAAGATGGATTCTTCTTTTCCTTTACCTCCTCAAAGGATACCCCTCATCTTGGAGTAGACCTCATGGCTGGAAGCCAATCTAGAATTAATCTTCTGAGAAGACCCCTTGGCAGAGGCCTCTGAAATCCTGCCTCTCTCAGACCAGGCCAGAGAAGTCCAATTACCCTTCCACTCTCTCTTCTTCTTAATTTCTTCCTTCTATTATAATTAGATCACCATAAAGTCCCAAACTGACTTGAGTATTTTATTGGGATTGAATTTAAATCCCTGGCAATCACTAAAATAATATATTCAGTCAACAACACTAAACTTTACCCTTACACACCAAAATTCTTTTTGAAGTTTCTTTTTTGTTGTTGTTGTTTGCTCATTTTTAGTCTTTGTTAATCTTAAAATTACTGTCATAAATTGAGCTCTTAACCTGGGGTTTGGAGGCACTGTCTCAAGCTTCAGGTTTTTTGTAGCTCCTTTCAGATCTATTTCAGTGGGGAAGGTTATACATTTTCAGTTCTCCCAAGTATAATCTATGGAGAGGTATATTTCCTACTCTCTTGCCCTGGGCTCTGTTCCATGAGAAACCATAACTACTCTCTTCTGTTCTAGAATTGTGATCAGGGCACTAGCTACCTTCAGCCACAAACACACATGTACTAAAATTACTCCTCATCCTGGTACTACAATGAAGGATTGTGACTCAGATAAGGACAATTACATAGAGGTCTGCATCCAATGCTCTCAAAGGGATTCCCATAATTGCCTTATGAATACTTCTATTTACCCCTTAAAATTTGTGGGAAAAGAACTCTAGAAACTATTGCTGCTAATTCAGATGTGTAAAATGGAGATTTGAACCCTTGACTTCAATCCCCAGAAATCTTTGGTATTTCCCAGGATTCCCTATGATCGCACCTGTGTCTCCACTCGGGCGATATCACAATTAGTATTTAAACTGGCAGTAATACCTACCTCACTCTCTTCTATGCTCTCACTCTCTCTCTGCTCGGCCATTTCAATAATGTAGTAAGTATGCTTTGAATGGGCTAATCATTCTTGCACACATTTTTTTTTATTTAGTATCCTTGATTCTATTCATTAATAACCTCATAAATATAATATTTCTATTACTAGAGTCTAATTTAATTTTTACATTTCCTTCCAAGGTCCTTGCTGGATTTTGGAGGTGGGTTCTGCCCTTGAGTGCTGGTCTATACTCCACTCTTACCTTGGTGTAATGGGACACTTTCCCACAGACATTTTAAGTTGTTACAAAATGGAATATTCTTCCAACTTGACATTGTAAGGGATCTCTCACCCATTTTAAGGTATAAAATATTAATATTGGCATCAATATCAACCTCCACATTTAAATTTATAATTTTATCATGCCAAGAAGGATAAAATGCAATTTCCATGATAGTTGATATATAGTTTGTATGAAAATTTCTCATGAATATCATCATCTCATTATGTCTTCTGTAGATAATTTCTCCTTTCAATATAGTAATGTGTGATTCTCTCCATATTTTGCATAAGACTGCTAGGATGTATTAAGATTATTGTGTCTCCACATATTTACATCTGGAAGAAACCTTATAGGTCACATCAATCATTTTTCTCATTATAGATTAAGGCACTGAAACTCAGAGAGGGCAAATGATTTGACTAAATTGACTCAGGTAGCAAATGACACAAGAAATATTTGAATAGAAGACTTTTACCTCCAAATCCTGGGCTCCTTCAAGGAGGGTTTGCTTTCTTAACACAGAATGCAAGTCTGTGAACTATAACCTATATCCTTATCTATGTGACCATGTAAGAATAATTTCCCTTTTCTGAACTCTATTTCATTTCACTCTGAAAATAGGAGATTCAACAAGGTGATCCCCAAATCTGGTATTTGTAAGTTGTGATCTCTAAATGACTGATCATTGAATGGTTATCCTATACTAGATATAAACTTGCTGAGCAATAGTGAATACTCAAAGCTTCCAAATAATAATTAGCATTATGATGCTTTTGTATAGGATTATATATTAAAACTAGTTTAAACTGCCTCATGAAGCTGATTTTTAAATTTGAATGAGAAAATTTATACCTCAAAATTGGGAGTTACTATAAAAAAGGCTAATTGGTTTGTTCATATTACCTAGACTTCATAAATTGATGGAAAAATGTTAATTATCCAGAACTAAGCTGCCTTTATTAATTCCCAGAAAAAGTTTGTGAATTCTTAAATACAGCACTAAGATCTATTCAAGGACTCTAAAGGGAATTAAATCCAATTATAAATGGCTGTCTATACTAGATATCTATAAATGTTGAAAGGATGCACAGTGGACAGAACAATGGGTCAAGAGTCAGAAAAAGCTGAGTTTGAATCTGTCCTCAGTTGCTTAATCACATTAGCCTCTGTTTCCTAATCTATAAAATTAAATAGAGAAGGAAATGACAAACTTTTCAAGTATATTTGCCAAGAAAATCCTAAATTGGATCAAACATTATTAGACAACATTCAAAAGGCTGAAAAATAACAGATGAATATGAACATTTCATGTTGAAAATAGTGAAATATAGGTGTATCTGAGACAAGACATACAAGACTTGGAATTCTCTCTTCTTCCATACACATCCTGTAGGTTATTTTATTTAAGCATTCCCTGAATTATTAATGGATGAAAAAATCCAATAATTTTGTGTTTGCTATGTGCATGAAATACTAATCAATAGGAATGCAAATAGAAAACCAGGAAAATTTTCTGCTATTAATGAGTTTGCTTTCTAAATAGGGAATCAAAATTCATTTGCTCTAATTCTTTCTTTATAAAGTGTCCTCCTGACCCCCACCTTTAGAAAACAAATTTCTATACAGAATATGATTTTAAGGATGTACTCAGGCCACTAATCTCTACATTTCCCACTTGGATGCACTCCTTTGAAATTCATCATGGTCATATAACCAAATAATTACACTTGTCCTTTTTAGCTTCCTGTATATTGTGTTGTCTTGTCTCCCTAAATTATAATATTCTTAAATGTAAGAATTATCTTTACATTTTATGTGTCTGTCCCAAGTGCTTTATAGTGCCTGATACACAGCAGACACTTAGAATATGTTTGCTGACTGACTGCTATTACAAATACAGTGAAACTGCTTTTTATTATTATTCCTAACAAATATCAATTTTCCTACCATTTTTAATAGTTCCTTCCTATGACTAGATCATGTTAGCTCCTGAATTTGACCTCTTACAATTCACATTTACTTACAAAACAACTCAAAGTACATATTGCACATGAAACCTTTTTTTCTGATTGCTTTAGATAGATCTAATATATATATATATATATATATATACACACACATATATATATATATATACTTATGAAGATATATAGACATCTTCTGCAAAAGATGGTATTTCATCAGTCTTTTATGGAGTATTTATGTGTTCATTCTATCTCACATGACTAGACTCTTACTTCCTGAAAACTAAGGAATTTTTGGCTTTCATTTTGGTATATATAGTATTATCTAGAGGAATGTTGCATAGCAAATAGTAGGCTTTTTAGAAGCATATTCTGGTTTTCTTCTTAATGAATTTAATAACAAAACTCTCTGAAGCAGAAAGAGTAGTTTATATAATCAAGTAATAAGAGGTATCAAAGGAAATGTTTAAAAATCCTGAATCTCCTCCTAAATATTTGTATGATCTTGGGTAACTGACATCAATTCTCTCAGCCTCATTATGGTTTCAGAAGCAGGACTATTGAGTAAGATTATCTGTGGGGTCTCTTCTAGGTCTATGATATAGATTATCATAATGATCTTTATAGAAAAGGTGATGAAAAAGTTATGGGAAGGCATCAGGGAATTCAATACACCAGGAGAGGGAAAAGCATCTGGGAACTAGCTGGGTTATAGGATTGTTGGGGGAATGTAGGTTTACCAATCTGAAATATTTATTAAATATCGAGGAAGATTTCAAACACAGTGATATGAAAAAAGGTATCAGAATATGAATGCAATACAAAAAAAAATGTTTCATGCTCTGCTGCTTCACATCCAAATCTGTTGTAATTTTCTGAACCTAAAAATAATAGGGGCTTAATGTGGATGTTCAATTTTGTTTATTACAACTAATTTGGGTTAACCTTTTGCTTACAAAGAGGGACAAGAAGAGGATATTAAACATAGAATAGGAAAATGAAATTTGGGTTTGCGATCTAAAGATCCAGATTTAATAATGTGTCTCCCATTTTTAAATCAATAAGATTATGGGTATCCTTTAAATTAAAAACCATATTAAAAGGCATGAGGATGAATGCTTGTGCTAAGTGTTTACATCCCTGCATGTATGATTAAGTATACAACATTGTGTATGTGTTTGACTATGCATATGTGTTTCTATCTGCCAAAAAAAATTGAAATTGGTTCACGTTAAAAGAAAAACAATTAGTTTAACCACCAAGTTTAAAGATTTAGTTTGTATGATTTTCCTCCATCCTTTGAATTTTGGTCAGGTTCTGGACTGTGGGAGTAGAAGGGAATCATTCTTTCATAGTATCTTTTAAAAATTATTCAGGAAGATATTAAGCCATCCCCCTACTTCATTCTATAATTTTATCTATCAACTTTTCTGAAAACCCTGGGTTACCCATATGTCTCTGCTTTCTAAGCTATGACTCAATTCGATTTAATAATGACTGCTTTTTTACTATATCAATCACCTATATCTGCTGTATGTAGGAGCTTATAAAATTATTTATGAGCATTTGCTTAATATTCTCTCAGTACATAACATACAATGTTTAGGTTTAATCAGTTTTCTAGCCCTTCCCTTGTCTATGTTTTTGTATAACAGACTGTTATGTGTTGATATCTTCATTGTAGTCTCTTTTGAACATAATGAATAAATTAATAAGCTGGTTGTGATTAATTTCATTTTATTTTTAATATGAAAATTATTCAAGAATTTGTCAAGTATTTTTTAAAAACAGATAAAGATTTTTGTAACTATAAACACAGGAAAAAAATATGGAAATATAAATCTTGTTCCTCTCTCAAAAATGATTGTCATAATCAGAATTCTCATAGGAATACACATAACAAAATGACTACAAAGTTTTCTTTATCTTTTACAAAACTTCCAATATATCACTGCTATTTTATGTATCTGCAAACTACTCTCTCCTAAACCCCTGTTCATATAATTTATCCCCTCTTCCATGTTTAAAAATTTGATTTAATACAACAGGTGAAGTGTCATGTTTTTTCCCAGCTTGGATTTTTCCATATCTTTAATCTCCTTTATGGTAGGAGGATATCACTACCTCTCTGACATTATAATTGAGAAATGTTTCAACAATTTCTAACCCTATGTGGGGAAATTGGTCTTAAAATTATTTGCTCAAATAACATTTCCTGCAATCAGGGACATCTTCTTTTGGAATGGTGACCATGGGTTGGTAGTCACTACATTCTTTTTTTTTTAATTTTATTAAATTTTATTTTTTTGAAACATTGAATTTATTAATTGATTTAGAATATTTTTCCATAGTTACAAGATTCATGTTCTTTCCCTCCCCTCCTCTTTATCCCCTCCCATAGCTGAAATGCAATTCCACTGGGATTTACATGAATCACTACATTCTTAACATGAAGCTTGAAGTTAAACCTCTTTCTTTTCTTATCTTCTATCTTAGATTTAATACTAAATATCATTTACAAAGCATAGGAGCAGTTAGTAGTAGTCTCTCGATAACAGAGGATAATGATTGTCTTTGTGCGCTTTCATTTGTGATGTAGATGAGTATGCACAAAAACACTTGTGCATGAAGGAGATTTAAGTGGAAAAGTCAATTCACAGAGACAGTCCCAGTCTCTCGGCGTTGGAAGCCTGGGTCCAGTGGCATGAAAAATTGTTACACCTGGAGACTTCCTCAGCTGCATTGGATGGCCATGTTGTCTTTTGTGCTCCAACACGCCCTAAGCACTCCACAGTGCTTTGCTGCGTTGCCCTCTCAGCCGTTGAACCTTCTTATTGGTTTCTTCCGTCTGTTCTGCCGAAGCAGTCTTCACATGCTGGGTGAGCAAAGCCTTAGTTCACCAGGGGTCTACGACCTGATGGCTACCCTCACAAGATTTAGCTGGCCTGTCGAAGCCGTTACCCAGGGTGTTGCCGCTGCTGCATGCTAGCAGCTACTAGGAGCCACAAGTGAGAGCTGGGTGTCAGGTGGGGGTCAGAGGCTGGAGAGCTGCCCTAGGAGGGCATGACAAGCCCTCCATACCAAAGATACTACTCCTCCTGGAGCACCCCATACACCCCATAGGAGCAGTAAAGGATAGATAATTGGCATTAAATGACTTACACAGGATCACAAAGTTAGGAAGTGTCAGAGACTAGATTTGAATCAGGATTACCTTGGCTCTCTATCCACTGAGGTACCTTATCGACTCCAGGTTAAACCTTTTTCAATATTTCTTAGTTAGAGGGTAGTATATATATATATTTACATATGAATAGACAACTAAAATGGTGCAGAGAATGAGGTTTGTGATAAAATATAATTACTTGAAACTGCTTTGGGACAAGATATATTGATAAAATGAGACAGCAGCTGGACATAATGTAGATTTAAATCAGCATATTTAAAATATGCCTTGATAATTTCAAAATTTTAAAACAACATATGGTTAGCTAATTCTTAACTTAAAAATGTATAGAGAAATGAAAAACAAAAAATAAAAACATGATTCTGTGAAACTGAAAAGTACTGGCAGAAGTAAAATCAATGCAAAGAGAGGAAACATTATCTATTGAGTAGAGGTCTTTGCAGCAAAGGCATGAATTCAAGTCTGTTATAGGGTGGTGGTTTTGGACATGGGATAGGATGAATTTTATTGGGCCAGTATCAGGTTGTTAACTGTGATGGGAAGGCCAACAGAAACTCAAACCAGGGCAGAGCCTGATCTGAGGTCAACACACAGACCACTCAGTAACTGGGAAAGTATTTTAATTGACTAAGGAGACATTGAAATGAACATTGGGTAACCCTGACACTAATTTTCTTTAACTAAAAGCCCCAGGATCTAAATGTCTCCTCAAGGATGGGTCTTCACAGAATTGGTCTACACTACTCCTCACCTCAATTACCTAAAATTCTCAGTCCCCTGCTGTGCTCTAGATAATTCTACACTAAAACCCCCCTTAATTGATACTAAGGTATTGAACAGTGGTAAGCTTGGCAGGGCCCAGGGAAAATTCCCAAGTCCATATGGACTTAGATTTTCCACTCACTGACAGCTGCAGTAGACAAAGATATTGAGTCAGGTTAGCTTCAGTTCAAAGATCTTTTTCAAGAAACACAGGACTTATCAGGAAGGACAGGTAATGGTAATCCACCAGGTAGCTTGGCAGCAAAGCCTCCTAGATGCTAGCAGTCAGCAAACCCCCAGAGAGACTCCAAATTGCTTCTCAGTTTTTCAAATCAACCCTCTTTTCAACATTCGGGAAGTCTTTACCTCTTATTCTCCTGCCTCCATCCTCTGCATCTGTTCCCTGTAGACCACCCTCTCATGCTATCACCCTCTCTTACTTGTAACAAGTCTTATCTCCTATAGATCATTGAACCCTGGGCAGAGTATTTAAGATCTAAGTGCTCTAAGTAATTATTTAAACCTATAAATTACAGTTGGCATATCAATTTTGGATAAAGAAGTTCCACACTCCAACAAGTCAATTTTGGATAAAGAAGTTCTGATACATTTCTGGTATTCAAAACAACCATATGTTAGGGGTAAAATTTAGGGTTGAGACTGAATGTATTTTTCAGTGGGATTAAAAAATCCCATTTTTAGTGTGATTAAATTCCAAATCCCAATGAAATACTCAAGCCAGATTTGAATTTTATGGTGTTTATTTATAATAAAAGGAAGAAATTAAGAATGAGGGAAAGAGTGAAAAGAGAAGATCTATCCAGCCTGGCATGAGCCAGGGGGAGTTTAGAGACCTCAGCCATGGGGCATCCCAAGAAGGTTAAATCTAGCTTGACTTCCGGCCATGAGGCCTTCTTTAAGATGAGGGGCCTCCTTGGAGGCTGGTGCCTTCAGAAAGGTCAAGGGAAAGGGGAGTCAGTCTTATCACTCACAATGTGGTCATTTTATGGAGGCAGTCTGAGGTCCCACACTCCAACAAGTCAAGTTCCACCACAAAAGTCAAAAGTCCCTCTCATAGGAAGTGACGCAAAATATAAAGGCAGTTCTTTACCTCACTTTCTGTATCTCATATGTACCAGTGGTTGGCTTTAGACAGGCCAGGGGGTCAGTCAGTTGTTTCTGATTCATCACTTCCTACATATACAGGTCATATACCTTCCTCCTCCACATTTAATACTTAAGTGGGGTGTATATATATATATATATATATATATATATATATATATATATTTCTGGTTGCTAAAATTCTAAAGACTAAACAGAGTGGAGTAAATATAAAATTCACATGGGGATAAGTATATAAAATGGACAACTAAGACTATTAAAACAATAAAAATCAGAGTTAGAGGGTACAACAAAATATATTAACACATGTACCCATATCCAAGAGCATTCAGAAAATTTTTATTCTTAAAAATAATATTATTTATATTTAGTAATATTACTTTTTTAATTTCTAGTTCTAAATTCTCTATTTTTCCGAAGCCCCAATAACACTTATTGTGGTGGCAAGAAAAATTACATTACTTATACAGGAGAAGTAATACAAAATATATTTCTATATTAGACCCTCCTCACACTTAAAAGCAAGAAAGATAAAGAAAGCATGCTTCAATCTACACTCCAGTTGTCCCTTTGAAGGTGGATGAAATTTTTCATCATGAGGCCTTTTGAATTGCTCTAGATCATTGTCATAATTAGAGTAGCCAAGTCTTTTTCAGTTGATCATCATTATTTTTTTCACTCTGCTTATTTTTCTTGTTATTTTTTTTGGTAATATGGCTAATAAGGAGATATATTTTGCATGACATTTTCTCATCTCAGTTGTGTAGGAGGAACTCAAGGAAAGGAGATAACTCAAATATTTAAAAACCAATGCAAAAACAAAGATTAAAGAAGGTCTCCAATTTTGTGAATCTAGGACCCTAATTGATTATTAATTTCGACACGAATTTGGAACTTAGGGGGAAAAAAGGTTAGGTAACATCATGTACTTTGTTTGGTTAAAGAAGTATGCTGCCATTTCTAATTTGAGTCTAACACCATAAAAAGGATGATTTTTACAACTTTCTGCTATGTGTTAATGAATTAACTTGCCAAAAGATTTTTTTATTCTTTTGCTTATGTTGTAATTGAGGTAGATTTTGGTGATTCCCTAAGATTTGGGGAAAAAAAATCATGTAGAATAAAAAAAAAAACTTTCTCCTTCATGAGATTTGGAGACAACAAAACACTTCAGCAAGAGGTAAAACAGAAATGTGTGTCTATGGGAATTATTGTTCTTAGTAAAAATATCAGATTCATTTTCGATCAGTGAATCTATCCGTGGCCAATAAAGACATTTTTGATTGTCCATTAAGCATCACTTGTCAAAAAAAAAATTATATATCTTGTTCCTAACATTTCCTAAACTCTTTCAGGACACCTATTCTCAGTATCTCACTGAAATATCTCATATATAGAATAATATTTTTTTTGTTTTTTTTTTGGTGTATCTTTTTAGTTTTTTCATTTTAAGTTATTTATTTAGTCAATTTAGAACATTATTCCTTGGTGACAAGAATCATATTCTTTCCTTCCCTTCCCCACCCTACCCTTCCCTTAGTAGACATGCAATTCTACTGGCTATAACATGTGTCCTTGATCAAAACCTATGTATTATGATCTGAAGAAAATGCATTTTAAAAAATATTTTAATTTATTTTTATTTGGTCAATTTCAAATATTATTCCTTGTTTACAAAAACCATAATCTATTCCTCCCTCCCCTAACCCCACCTTTCCTATAGCCAATGCACAATTCCACTTGATATTAAATGTGACCTTGATCAGAACTTATTCCAGGTTGTTGATGTTTGCATTAGGATGTTCATTTAGGGTCTATATCCCCAATCATATCCCCCTTGACTCATGTAATCAAGCAGTTGTTTTTCTTCTGTGTTTCTATTCCCACAATTTTTCCTCTCAATGTGGATGGTGTGCCTCCTTGTCAATACCTCCAAGTTGTTTAGGATCACTACATTGCCACTAATGGAGAAGTCCATTACATTCAATTTTACCACAGTGTATCAGACTCTGTGTATACTGTTTTCCTGGTTCTGCTCCTTTCGCTTTGTATCACTTCCTGGAGGTTGTTCCAGTCTCCATGGAATTCCTCCACTTTATTATTCCTTTTAGCACAATAGTATTCTATCACCAACATATACCACAATTTGTTCAGCCATTCCCCAATTGAAGGGCATCCCCTCATTTTATAATTTTTTGCCATCACAAAGAGTGCAGCTATGAATATTATCATGCAAGTCTTTTTCCTTATTATCTCCCTGCAATGGCTGCATCAAAGAGCAGAAAGTCTTTTTGTGCCCTGTGGACATAGTTCTAAATTGCCCTCCAGAATGGTTGGATGAATTCACAACTCTACCAGCAATGCATTAATGTCCCAAAATTGCCACATACCCTCCAGCATTCATTACTTTACTTTGCTGTCATATTAGCCAATCTGCTAGGTGTGAGGTGATACCTCAGAATTGTTTTGATTTGTATCTCTCTGATTATAAGAGATTTAGAACACTTTTTCATGTGCTTATTAATAGTTTTGAACCTCTGACAAAGATTTAATTACTCAAATTTACAGAGTTAAATCAATTGTACAAAAAAACCAAGCCATTCTTCAAAGGATAAATGGGCAAGGGACACGAACAGGCAATTCTCTGTCAAAGAAATCAAAACCATTAATAAGCACATGAAAAATTACTCCAAATCTGTGATAATCAGAGAGATGCAAGTCAAAGCAACTCTGAGGTATCACCTCACACCTAGTGGATTGCCTAACATGACAGCAAAAGAAAACTAATGAATGCTGGAGGGGATGTGGCAAAGTTGGGACATTAATTCATTGCTGATGGAGTTGTGAATGGATCCAATCATTCTGGAGGGCAATTTGGAACTATGCCCAAAGGGCGATAAAAGACTGTCTGCCCTTTGATCCAGCCAAAGCATTGCTGGGTTTGTACCCCAAAGAAATAATAAGGAAAAAGAATTGTACAAAAATATTCATAGCTGCGCTCTTTGTGGTGGCCAAAAATTGGAAAATGAGGGGATGCCCTTCAATTGGGGAATGGCTGAACAAATTGTGGTATATGTTGATGATTGAATACTATTGTGCTCAAAGGAATAATAAAGTGGAGGAATTCCATGGAGACTGGAACAACCTCCAGGAAGTGATGAAGAGTGAGAGGAGCAGAACCAGGAGAACATTGTACACAGAGACTGATACACTGTGGTACAATCGAATGTAATGGACTTCTCCATTAGTATCAATGCAATGTCCCTGAACAATCTGCTGGGATCTATGAGAAAAAAACACTATCCACGAGCAGAGGACAAACTGTGGGAGTAAAAACGCAGAAGAAAGGCAACTGCTTGACTACAGGGGCCGAGGGGATATGATTGGTGATGTGCACTCTGAATGAACATCCTAGTGCAAATACCAACAACATGAAAATAGGTTCTGATCAAGGACACATGTAATACCCAGTGGAATTGCGCATTGGCAATGGGGGGAGGGGCTGAAGGGTAGGGAGGAAAAGAAAATGATTTTTGTATCCAATGAATAATGTTTGAAATTGACCAAATAAAAATAAGCTTTATTTAAAAAATATAAAAAATAGTTTTGATTTCTTTAACTGAAAATTACCTATTCATGTCCGTTGCCTATTTATCAATTGGAGAATGACTTGATTTTTTGTACAATTGATTTAGCTCTTTATAAATTTGAGTAATTAGACCTTTGTCAGAGGTTTTTTATGATTGTTTCTGAATTTCTTGCTTCCCTTCTAATTTTAGTTGCATTGGCTTAGTTCATCCAAAAAATTTTGAATTTGATTTAATCAAAATATTTATTTTGCCTTTTATGATTTTTTTCTAGTTCTTGCTTGGTTTTAAAGTCTTTCCTTTACCAAAGATCTGACATGTATACGTTTTTGTGTTCACCTAATTTACTTATAGTATCCTTCTTTATATTCAAGTCATTCACCCATTCTAAGTTTATCTTGGTGTAGGGTGTGAGATGTTGATTGAAACATAATCTCTCCAATACTGTCTTCCAATTTTCCCAGCAATTTTTATCTAATAGTGGATTTTTGTACCAAAAGCTGGGGTCTTTGGACTTATCTTAGATTGTCTTGCTGAGGTCACTTACCCTTAGTCTATTCCACTGATCCTCCTTTCTGTCTCTTAACCAGGACCAAATTGTTTTGATAACCACTGCTTTATAGTATAGTTTGAGATCTGGGACTGCAAAGTCTCCTTCGCATTTTTTTTTTTCATGATTTCCCTGGATACTCTGGATCTTTTGTTCTTCCAAATGAACTTTGATATTTTTTTTATTCAGTAAAAAAGTTTTTTGGTAGTTCAATGGGTATGGCACTAAATAAGTAAATTAATTTGAATAAGATTGCATTTTTATTATGTTAGCTCATCCTACCCATGAGCAATCAATGTTTTTCAAATTGTATAGGTCTAGATTTAATTGTGTAGAGAGTATTTTGTAGTTGTGTTCATGTAGTTCCTATGTTTGTTTCGGCAGACAGATTCCTAAGTATTTTATATTGTCTCAGGTGATTTTAAATGGAATTTCTCTTTCCAGTTCTTGGTGCTGAGAGGTGTTGGAAATATATAGAAATGCTGATGACTTCTGTTAGTTTATTTTGTATCATGCAACATTACTAAAGTTGTTAATTAGTTCGACTAATTTTTCAGTTTATTCTCTAGGATTCCTTAAGTAGACCATTACATCATCTGCAAAGAGTGAGAGCTTGGTCTCCTCCTTGCCGATTTTAATGCCTTCAATTTCTTTTTCTTCTGCAATTGCTACTGTTAGTGTTTCTAGTAAAATGTTAAATAATAGAGGTGATAATGGGCATCCTTGTTTCACTCTTGATCTTATTGGGAAGGCTTCTAGTTTATCCCCATTGCAGATGATATTTTCTGATTGTTTTAGATATATGCTGTTTATTAATTTTAGGAAAGACCCTTCTATTCCTATGCTTTCTAGTGTTGCCAATATGAATGTGTGTTGTATTTTGTCAAAGGCTTTTTCTGCATCTATTGAGATAATCATGTAATTTTTGTTGGTTTGCTTGTTAATATGGTCAATTATGTGGGTTGTTTTTGTAATATTGAACCATCTTTGAATTCCTGATATGAATCCTACCAGATCATAGTGAATAGCCCTCCTGATCACTTGCTGGAGAGTATAAAATAATATTTTAAATGGAAAAATAGAAAAAGAATCAAAACAATCTGTAATTAAATATGAATTATTCATTACCTCTGGGCCTCTTCAAAGGGAGGGTCTTGAGTTGTATTATAACATTTATTAAGTGGAACTTCAGTTCCTTTGTCACACTGAAACATTTACTTTTTTAGTTGTTGTTTGGTGGCGGTTATTAATTCTATTGACATGGTAGTCAATTCCTTTATTATTTCTGGCTTTCCATACATTATTTAATAAAAATAAATCAATGAATATATTTGCATGTTTCATGGAATCCAATTTCCCCCCCCCTTTTATAATACAGTTATGTTCTTTGACAGTCATATTCCATATTTTTAAAAATCCATTCTCAAAGTGAATTATTTTCAAGATTTTTCTATAAGAATATTTTTTAAACATGCTACTAAAATATTTTGTTGTTTAGTTATTTTCAGTAGTTTCTCACACTTCATAACACCTTTTTGAGTTTTCTGAGCAAAAATATTATACTAGAATTATTTGCAATTTACTTTACTAGTTCATTTTACAAATTAGGAATCTTAGATCATGAATATTAGGGGAATTTTTATTGTTACTGACTTTTTTATTGTCAAACTTGGTCTTTTTTTTTAATTGGGCAAAGATTTGCAAACTTTTGGAAAGAATACTTTGTTTTATTGTAATTTCTTTAGTCTCTGATTAATGTTTTCTCTTTGTGTCGAGTAAATTCTTTAAATTCTCAGGTTTTTTGAGACTAGAAACTATACATTTTCAACACACCCTACAATCAAGGTGATATGATCCAAGAAAAGCTCAGGTAACTGCTAATCTAATCTGAATTTTTCAAGATCTTGTTGAAAGATTACATCAACCTGTCCAAATAGTAAGTATATTTATAAAAATGCAAAGTAGCTTAACCTAAATCCAGATGGGAAATAGATATCTCAGTTATTTAGAAAGGTAATATATTTTATTCATTCTTAACATTTTACATCTTAAGTGGACAAAGAGACAGGCAGGCAGTGGTCATCTCTAATTATCTTAATTGAATAAATTATTCCATTTATCTGCTAATCTTATGAGAAATACAAATGAAATCGAATGTGTTTAATATTTCCCAAATCTAGACAATTTTATTATAAAAAGGAAAACATAAAAAGAAGTCACACTCATAACTGAGCAACTATATCTCCAATTTATAAGGAAGCTAGTACATTTCAAACCAGATACATATTCCACAGATTATTCAAGTTTGGCCAATAGTTTAAAATGAAGAAATTTGCTAATATTCTCACTTTTGCCTAAGTGATTTAGGACAAATAAATAAGCCATGAAGCTCTCTTACATAAGTAAATAGAATCCCTCAATACTCTGAGTATGTATTTATAATCATTCTGCTTGAAGATATTAATTTATTTTCAAATATGTATCTGACATAGACATTATGTGAATTTGATTGGGATAATCTAAGGATAATAATCTCAAAATGACCACATATTTGTTGTGGAAACGTAGTTCTTAATCAATAGTTATTGAAATCAACAGCAAAAAATATAAGAAAAATAATTCTGTTCTTTTACTAAACATAAAACAATTGATATCATCGGGAAATTGAGAGGAGAAATACAAAAATATCTAGCGAAATTAGAAGGGAATGATAAGTTTTTGAAAGGTAAGCAGAGAAAAAAATACAAGCAAAACAAAAAATTATTTAGAACAAAGGTTATTGAAAATATATTTTATGTTATTATTTATCCTTTCCATTTAGAAAATAATTTTTTAATTGCTGCAATAAAATCCTTATTCCTCAGACTATAAATCATAGGGTTAATCATTGGTGTCACAATGGTGTAGAATACAGAGAAAATCTTATCTATGCTGCCTGAATAACTGGACTTGGATTGAAAATATGCAATTAAACCAGAACCATAGAATAAGCAAACAACCATAACATGAGAGGAACAAGTAGAGAAGGCTTTGGATCTGCCAGTGGTTGATGGGAGTTTCAGAATAGTGCTGAGGATTCTGATGTAAGACATGAGTATCATCAGAAAAGGAGTCAAACCAAAGAGGAAACAATCTACATAAAGAAAGAATTCATCCCCAGAGGTATCTCCACATGCCAACTTCAATAAGGGGGGCAAGTCACAGAAAATATGGTTGAGTTTGTTAGAACCACAGAAGGGACCAGAGAAAACCTGGCATGTCTGTCCTATCAAGACAGGCATCCCAATAACCCAGGAGCCAAACACCATCTGGACACATATCTTCTGATTCATGATTATAGGATAGTAAAGTGGCTTACAGATGGCCACATAGCGGTCATAGGCCATCACAGCCAGGAGGAAGCTCTCTGTGACTCCTAGAATGAGAAAGAAACAGAGCTGTGCAGCACATGACAGTAAAGAAATATTCCTTCTCTGTCTCCAAATATTCACAAGCATTCTGGGGAGGATGTTTGATGTGTAACACATTTCCACAAAGGAGAAGTTTCCAAGGAAGTAATACATAGGTGTTTGAAGAGCTGAGTCCACATTGGTGATTATAATGATGAGACCATTACCTAATAAGATACTTATGTAGATGAATAGAAAAACAACAAAGAGAAATCCTTGGACATTGGGATATTCAGAAAATCCCAGGAGAATAAATTCTTCCATAATAGTAAGATTTGTGATTGCCATTTTCCCTGTATATTCCAAATTTAACAATGGCAAATGTTAATTTTCCTCAATTTACTTGGATTCTGATTCTGAAATGACAAGTGGATATGTTAGATTAGATGATGACTCTGATAATTTCAATATTTATAATTTTATTTTTCAATTTATTCAATTCAGAAATTTTATTAATTATATCTAGAAATTAAATGCTTTATTATAATTTTATGTGCCCTAACCTCCCTTTCTTTTCTGGCAATCAACATTGATATTTGATGAGCTCTTCTAAATTTAAAATATAATTATATATTTGTAGAATTGATGATCTATGGTATACACAATGAATCTTAAAAATATAGCACATTATATTAAATTTTAATGTCTCTTCTAAATGTTCATCTATTTCATATTTTGTTTCATAAAGTAATTTCTAGATTTCTATGTCTATGATCATAGTTATTATTGTTGAATATCAAGACCAACTCCATTTTAAAATATACATTTTTCTTGCTCTATTCTCAAAAAATAATCTCATCAGTCAGAATTTATATTGAAACCATCATATTTGTATTCCATAATGAAATTTTTGGTAACAAGTAGTATAAAATTTATGCATAAACATTAGAGAATTATAAAATATAATTTGTATTTTTTTATTTTTCCTCAGACCATTGTTTTATTCCTTCTCTTTAATTTTTTGTATACTCAGCTCTGGTTAGACAGAAACATTTATGTCATATTTAAAAATCTACATTCAATGGAAAAAATATCTTGGAAAATACAGTTCTTTGTGGCATATCTTGAATTTTGGATAAGCTGGGTAACTGTATCTCCCACTGTGTAGGCAATTTGAATCATCTGGTAGCAAGAATCCTGGGAAATCCCAGTTAATAATCAATTAATTTTAAAATTTACACTTGATAAACTGAGTTTAATCCTGTGACAAAATGACTAATGTCCTAGCAAAAGTAATATGGATTAAAATGTGTCTACAAAATATTTTTTTCTGGTAGAAAACACAATATTCATTGACAAAATAGTTAGAAGTAGTTACATAACAAGGGAAATCAGTTTTGTTTCATCTCTCAAAAAGTCATTTTGAACCACCACATCACCCAGTGAATCATTTGGATGAAGGATGTATTATTGCATTGATCTCCATTCTATTCTCAGATCTAGAAATAAATAATAGTATTTAATAATTAAAATGGAAATGAAACAAAAAGAGTCTGACTTTTAGTCATCTTACAGGAGAAACATGTTGGCCACAACACTTAAAGTCTCCCAAAATTAATGTGGGCTTTAAAAATTTCTAAAAGGAAACATGAGAACAAGTAAGAAATCCACCTTCTTTCATTACTACTTTCCTTTCAGTAAAAATAAAAAAAAATAATAATATTGATAAAAATAAAATTTAAAAATTACTTAATTTTTCAAGTTGGAGAAAAGCATGATTTATCAGAATAAATCTCTTCCTTTCTACCTTTTGTGGAATCAAAATATATCTTAATTTCAATAGGGTTAATGATAGTATATTGAACACATTTTAGAGTGAGAGTTTTGATCTTTTTCCAAATGGTTTCTGTCCATGATTTTGTTCAATAAAAGTGCCTGAAACCTGCATAACACAAGTGGCTGAACAGTATAAGCCTTCCCTGGATCAAGAAATTTCTTTTATAATTCCATGTGAATATTTCTTTGTCCCTAGTAAATCTTCATTATTGAGTAAAATCTTGGAATTTATCAGTGCCAGGGATCTAAGAAAGCACTCAATCAAAATCTTACCTTTTTCTGAAGGGATGAAATAATATTCAGATGCTTTCTTTCTTTAGTATAATAAAATATTACATGCAAATATCTGTCATGTATGTAATGTTTTAAGATATTAAAATGTATTCTTTCCCACGTACAGTTATATTTTCATAAAAGGTTTTCAGTACTTGAACTAAAGACATAATTACTCTCATTTTACAGATGAGCAGACTGAAAGTCAAGTAATACAAATGACTTTTACTAGGTCAAATCACTGTTTAAATTTCTAATTTTAAATGAACCCAGGTTTCTCTTCACATTCTACATTGCTCTGCCTGAATTATGCTGCTTTTCTTTTAAATTGTAATTATTTAATAAACATCACTAATGTGTGACAAAGACCAAAGTCTCTACCAAAACTCAGAAACGATGATTGAATTGAATGCAGCCAGTGTTCTTAAATAGAAAGAAATCTTGACCAAGTCTGGCCCTTGGAGACAGTTCCTCTCCCTGGCCACATTTCCCCTCTTTAATGAGGAGCCACATCTAGGATCAATTCACTAAGCCTCCATTAAAAAGAAAATATAGAATGATGGAAAGACTCCTGGGCTGATAGTCAGGGGACAATTGCTTTTTTATTAAGTAAGTAATACTAAAAAGTTTGTACTTAATCACTCTCCACAGCTTCATTTATATATCTAAAATTTGGGATTTCATGATCATGGAGCTATCTTTATTTACCTCATTAGGTGTCTGTGTAAAAAAACACTAAGTAAAGAGTGAAATATGCTATTTCTGAGGTTCTTATTGACCGTAGGGCAAGGTTACATGGAATTTTCCTTCAAGAGCCAGAAGATCTAACAACAAACCCAGTAATTTGGAGGAGATTTCATGCCTACCATATCATTTAATTAAATGGCTTTAAAATGTTGCTCCTTTTTATAATTTTTATTTTTATTGTCATTCAAAACACACTTCCATATTGATCATTATTGTCAGAGCAAATTCATACAGTAGCAAAACCCCAAAATAAAACTATGAATACACTGATGTGAATGAAGACTCAAAGTTTGAGCTTCAAGATGGAGGAGTCAAAGCAGGGAAGCTCCAAACTAACATAAGAATCTTCTCCAACCAATCTTAAAATAAGGCCACAAAACAATACGTTAAAAAGAAAAAAAAAAGACATAAAGTGAAGCAACTTTCATGTAGAGAACAACCTGAAAGGTAGGCAGAGAACATCTGGGGCACTGAGGTGAGATGGGAGCATAACCAGCAGGAGGTAGAACAACAGAAACCCCCCTCCTTTAATCCCAAATCTACTATTCCAAGTTGTGAACTTGGGTCCTAAGCCAATATCCAGATTGAGTCCCTGCCTGAGCCAATTTTAGTCCAAATACAAACCAATATGGACACCTTAAATTTCTAAGCAAGCCTGTGGTGGAGTCTGGAATTCTAGGCCAGGGCAATCTGCTGCATAACCATATCCATGTGGGCCCAAAGCAAGGACAGCATTTCCAGTCCTATTACGGTAAGAACATAGATCCCAGTTTTGGACTGCTTGTAGACATACAGCTGGATGCCTTGATCCCTGGCAGGGCCAATCCCCAGGGTCCTAATTTGGTACTGACTGACCCTTGCCAAAAGATCAAGGCAGAGAGGAAGAGGCCCAGGGCATGGTAATCTGTGATATGCTCTGTGCCCGATCTGATCAAGCCCAGAGTGAAACCAAAAGCCTGCACACGAGCCAGAGGCTAGCAATTGAGCTATGAGCAGTCTCAGGGCATAATTGAGTCATCCCTTGGAGTTGGTTCTCAGAGCTCCTAATTCACAGGCCATCATAGCATCATGGAAGAATGGAAAATTGCAGAAACCCAGAAATAAAACTCAGTGTGACATCAAAGAAGGAATGAAGTTTAAGAGGGGGTCCTAAACTCCAGGAGAACAGAGCATACCTTTAAATAGAATGGAAAAATTAGCAAGCAGAAAAAACCCAAACAATAACAATACCTAACTATAGATAATTTTTATGGAGACAAATAGCAAGGCAATGACAAAGGAGATCATAAAAGCAAAGTAAGCACATGAAATGTTTAAAAGAAAAATATGAAATGGATTTAGAATCTGGAAGAACTCAAAAAGAATTTCAAAAATAAATTAGGAGTGACAAAGGAAAATTGGGCAGAGAAATAAAAGCAATACAAAAAGAAATGGGCCATAGTCCAGATGGTAAATATAAGCATAAGAAGCCAAATCCTCTGTGACTTTCCTTCCACACAAAAAGCAAAAATAAGAGCTTCAAAATAGATAGAAACCCAAATCCAATATTAAGAGAGAGCCACAGTTTTTCCTACTAGATTCAACCTGAAAGGTATACAGATAAAGTCAAATTCCTGGATATAAGGGAAATATCCAATACCTCTCCCACACCTACTGCACAGAGACCCACAGTAGGACTCAGACTGACTGTGGGATTCCATGGAGAAGGCTGCAATCTCACCACAGTATTGTGGGAAGCTCAGGGCTCTGACCAAGTGTCTAGCTGGGAGAAGCCTGGCAGAGAGGAATAAATGGGAGTACCAAGGATAACTTCCTTCAGCCATCACATTTCACCTTCACTTTCAATCTCTACTGGCAACTGGGGATTTGGTCTCAGGACACATTAATATAAGAGGACAGCTCAATCTATCTTATCCAGGTTACCAGCAGAACAGAGAAGAAGCCACTTCAGGGCAGAAAAATTCTAACTCACAGAACAAAAAAATGAACAGAGCATCAAGAATATAGTCCATAGGGAGGGGAAGAGAAGGAAAAAAATATGAGTAAACCACAAAGGAAGAAATAATGTAATTATGACTGACAAATTCTATTCAGATAATGAACAAAAAGTAAATGGGATATAGGAAAATCAAGGAACAGCAAGCAAAACCTCAGAAGCTACAGTTAATTAGACTCATACTCTGGAAAAGCTCAAAAAGCAATTAAAAACAGTTAAGAGAAGTTAAAGAAAATCAGAAAAAGAACTTAAAAAGCAAAATAGGTCATATGGAAACAGGTACATGATCTAAAACAATAAAAGAGTACTTTAAAAGCAAGAATTGGCTAATTCAGAAACGAGACAAAGAAAGCATAAAATAAAAACAATGACTCACAAAGAAAAATAGATCAAAAGGAAAAGGATCAAAAAGTCAGGGATGAAATTCAGTATTTAAAAATTAGAATCAAACAATTATAAGTGAGTAACTTCACAAGGCAGTAAGAATATAGGAAACAAAATCAAAAGAATGAAAAAATTGAAGAAAATATGAAAAATCCCATTGATAAAGAATTTGAAGTGGGAAAAGAAGATCAAGGAAAGATAATTTAAGAATTATTGAAATAACTGAAAATCATTACCAAAGAAAGAAAAAAAGAGTGGGCATCATTCTAGAGGAAATTAATCAAGATAAATGCCCCGATATCCTTTAACAAGATGGTAAAATAGAGACTGCCAGAATCCACCAATTACTTCCTTCATTAAATACCCAAAAGACAACTCCCAGCAAAATCAACATCAAGCTCAAAAGCTTCCAGATGAAGGAAAAGATACTTCCAACTGCTAAAAAGTAATAACTCAGATATTTCAGATATCATGGAGCCACAGTCAAGATTACACAGGACCTGACTGCATCTACTCTGAAGGAGTGGAAGGCATGGAATAAAATATTCCAGAAAGAAAGGGAACTGGGCCTACAACCAAGAATTAACTACCCAGCTAAATTGACTATATTCTTGTAGGGGAAGTATGATCATTTAATAAAATAGATTTCAAAGATTTCCTAAAGGAAAGACCAGATTTAAATATAATTTTTGATGCCCTGATACACAACTCAAGAGAATCAGAAAAAAAAAGAAAAATAAGAAAGAAAAAAAATAAGGCACTCAATAAGGATAAATGATTTGTGTTCCTATATGAAAAGATCACATCAGTATCTCTTACAAACTCTTATCATTAAAGTAGCTAGAAGAAGTATACATAGAAGGTACAGCAGTAAACAGTTTAGTAGGATATGTCAAAAATATTAACAAAAAACAACCTTGGGTTAAAAAAGAGGAAAAAGTTGAATGAAATGGGAAAAGAGATAAAATGTGGTAAATATATATTTCATAAAGAAACAAAAGGATGGGAGAAGGGAGGGTGAAAATGTATACAATGGCAAGGAGGAAGATATTTGTGATAGGTAATACTTAAATCTTACATTCTGGACTTGGCTCAGAGAGGGAAGAATTCAGATACATAGGAGAAGAGAATTATATCTTGCTCTATAGAGAAAGAGAAGAGTAATAAATGGGCTGGTGGGAAGGGGAGAAATACAAGGGAGGGAGAGATTGGGGGTCATTTAAAAGATAGTATAGTAAGAATGGAATAATAAGAAGGGAGAGTGCAAAAAGAGGAATAACATTAGAGGGGAGAAAGGGAAGAGACTGACTAAAAGTGAAAAGGTGAAGGGTAGGGTAAGAGTGATAAGGGAAAAGGTAGAATTAAAAACAGAATTCAAAATGGAAGGGAACACACAGACAATAAGCTTTGCCATAATTGTAAATGGGATGAACTCACCCATAAAAGGAAAGCAGACAGCAGAATGGATTAAAAATCATAATCTGACCATATATTGTCAACAAGAAACACACTTGATGCAGTTAGATAAACACAGGTAAAGGTAATAGGGTGGAGATGAATTTACTGGGCTGCAACTCAGAAAAAGAAGACAGGAATAGCAATTATGATCTCAGAAAAAGCTAAAATATAAAATAGATTGATTAAAAGAGATAAGTATTAATATATAATTATATCTTGATGAAAGGCAGTATAATTAATGAACAAATATCAGTACTCAACATATATGTAACAGATGGTATGACATCCAGATTTCTGAAGGAGAAACTACTGGAGCTCAAGGAGGAAATAGAAAGAAAAGCCATATTAATGGGTGATTTCAGTCTTCCCCTATCAGAAATAGATAAATTGAACAAAAAATAAATAAGAAAGAAGTAAGAGAAGTGAACACAATGTTAGAAAAATTGGAGCTAATAGATATCTGGAGAAAAATAAAGAAGGATAAAAAGGAATATTCCTTGTTTTCAGTAGCATATGGCACACATAAAAAGATTGACTATGTAAATGTAGGTGTGTTGATTTAGAAGCTTGAACCCTAGAGACTACATTTTGCCTAATCCCCTTTTCCTTTTCCTTTTTCTGCATCTCCATATCTGGAGGGAGCTTTGAGTTGCTGTTTTCTGTCCATGTGAGCACTGGTTCTATGATGGGAGAGGGAGGGGCGGCTTTTTTGTTTGTTTGTTTTGCTAGCTTTATTTCCTTATATTTCAAGATAAATATTTTAATAAACATCATTAAATATAATACATGTAGTACTGGATATTAATTTTAATCTTTACATTTTTGGCAAACCACAAAAGGATTCTATAACTAGACTTTTCTTTTTCCTTTTCTTTAAAGCCATCAGCCTAGTTACAGCTGAGAAACTCAGCAGTTTAAAACTGCTATTAGTTGTTTTCAAACCCCCTCTCTAGCTGCCCAGCTGCAGCCCATTCCTCTAACTCTACTTACTCCTTCCAAGCCTCTGGCAGCTTTGAGTATATGAGTATATTTACAATCTGGCTGACCTGCCATGCCTGACTGCCTTAATTTAGGGGACTTAGTGGAAAAGCTGCTCCCCACCCACTGCCTGGAGAGCAGCTATATCAGCTTGATTGGCCATTCCTGCACACAGCTTAGCCAAACCCCAGCTAAGCAGACTCCCCCACTGCCTCAAACTACTACCTCAGCTGAGTTGGGCCAAACATGGTGCTGAAACATAGACACATACCTGGCTTGACTTCTACCTGTGGCCCAAAGTCTGCATTGGGTTTTTATTTTTCCTTAACCTAAGCCAGTTTCAGCTTGACCCCCACCCCTGCATTGCTGCTGCTTCTGGACTTCTGCTCCCACTTCTGAAGCTTCTCCTGCCCTGATCTCTGTTCCAACCGGTGATTATAAGCTTCCCTTTCCGCAAGCAGCTAGAAGGGAAGTCCCCTTTCAACTGGACAGCTAATTGCTCCCTAGATTTCACCAGAATCTTTGCCTTGGCTGGGAAAGTGCTAGCCCTTTTTTTTTAACCACCCCTAAACACACCCCTAACCCCTCCCAGTTGTAGTGCTCCCTCTTGTCCACTAGATGTCAATATTGAGCACAATTTTTTTTCTCTTTTCTTCTTTCTCTTCTATTTTATTTTTTTCCCATTTCCTACTTAGATACACTAGATGGCTGCAATAAATGAATGAATAACTAAAAAAATTAAATTATCTGCATTTTAAAAAATCCAATAAAATCAGAAAACATTAAATAAGCTAAATACCCTCACCTCCTACACCATCCCTTATAATAATAACAATTAAAATTATATATATATATATATATATATATATATATATATACATTATTATTCTTTTTCTGTTTTTGATCAAAACGGTAAGGAGCATAAATGCTATCATTCATGAAAGCCTTTTGCTTTTTGCCCAAATAGAAGCATGTAAAATTCAAAATTCCCTCCTCCTCCTAATAATGCTAGGACATTTTATTTTTCTGATCTTCATTCTTAAGACAAAAGATACCTCCATAAGATAGATTAAAGCAGAAATTCAGGCTAACAGGAAATTCAATAAAAAAATGTCAAACACTTATATGACCTAATAAAAAGTACTGATCCCACCTAAAACAAGTCTGAAATTTGTGAGTCTACTCCTGGACCACAAATAGAAGACAAACCTTTTCTCCCAAAATGGACATGAGACACCCCTCTTGTGTACACCTTCACTGTTTATAGCTGTACTCTTTGTAGTGGCAAGAATTAGAAAATGAGGGAATATCGTGCAATTGGGGAATGGCTGAACAAATTGTGGTATCTGTTGGTAATGGAAAACTATTTTACTCAAAGTAATAATGAACTGGAGGAATTCAATGGGAACTGGAATAACCTCTAGGAATTGATACAGTGTGACAGGAGCAGAACCAGGAGAACATTGTACAGAGAGACTGATACACCATGGCACAATCGAATGTAATTGACTTCTCTACTAGCAGCAATGCAATGATCCAGGATAATTCTGAGGGATTTATGAAAAAGGACCATACCCACATCCACAGAAAGAATTGTGGGGGTAGAAAAACAGAAGAAAAACATTTCCTTGATCACATATGGCAATATGATTGGAGAAATAGACTCTCAATGATTATTCTATTGCAAATATTAATAACATGGAAATAGGTCTTGACCCATGATACATGTAAAACCCAATGGAATTGCATGTTGGCTACCTGGGGGGGGGAAGGGAAAGAGCATGAGTCATGTAACCATGGAAAAATATTCTAAATTAATTAATTAAATAAAATTTTCTAAAATTGGGGGGAAAACACACAAAGAAAAATAAAGACTATTTTGGAAATCCTAAAAATTAAAGGAGAAATTAATAAATTTAAAAGTGAGAGAACAATTAAATTAACGTATAAGACTTTTTATGAAAATCAAATGAAATAGATAGAATATTGGTTTATGTGATTTAAAAAAATAAAGAAGAAAATCAAACAATCATTATCATTAATGAAAAGAGTGAAATCAACACAAATGAAGAGGAAATTAAACAATCATCAGGAGCTCTTTTGTCTAATTAAATGACAATAATTCTTATAATCTAAGTGAACTACATGAATATTAACAGAAATGTAAATTGCCCAGAATAGGGAAAGAGGAAACAGAATACTTAACCCCATGTCAGAAAAAGAAATTTTACAAGTCATCAATGAATTCCCTAAGAATAAATCCTCAGGGCAAGTTGAATTTACAACTGAATTCTATCAAACATTTAAAGAAGAATTAATCCTAATACTACATAAACTATTTAGGAAAATGGGCAGAGAATGAATTCCACCAAAATCTTTTTTTCATGAGACTAATATGGTACTGTTACCTAAGCCAAGAAGAACAACAAAGAAAAGACATTTCTAGGCAAGGTGACAGAGAGGGTTAAGGGAGGGCATCACAGGACAAGGACAAGCAAAGTTTGGGAGTGGGCTGTGCTATAGAGTTGTTGGGAGTGTGTGTTTGTGGAATCTGAAATGATTATTAAATGTTCAGGGAATTTTCAACTACCACTCAAGATAGGGAAAGAAAAAAATGTTTTATGCCTATATATTTTCATTCAAATCTACTCCCATTTTTCTGGACCCATGAAATATTAGGGGAAAATGTGTATTTACTGTTATCTTTATTTACACCAATTTGGGTTAACACTTTTCAATACAAAGAAGAATGAGAATAAAATGATAAAGAATAATATAATGAAAGTGAAATTTGGGTTTGTGATATGAAGATCCAAATTTAATATTAGTTCTCCAATTTTTTTAATCAATATGATCATGAGTATCATTTAAATTAAATGCCACATAAAAACACATATTCTTGCATGCCTGTAAGGTTAATGCATTCCTGTGTGTGTTTGAGTATGTATTTGTACTCTCATCTGCAAAACATTAAAATAAAGTTGAAGTTATGAGATAACAATTAGAATAAGCACCAAGTGCAAAGTTTTACTTTGTAAGTGAGCCCTTCAAACTTTGAATTTATTGAAAATTTTTATTTAATTAATTAATTTAAAATATTTTTTCATTGTGTAATAAATGAAGTTGTTGAAGAGGATTGAAGAAGTACTCGGAATAAGGACTGGCTGGTAACAGGGCATGAAGGAGGTGAAAGGACAGAGGGATTCTGGAGGGGGGCAGAAGTAAAATACAGGAATACCCTCTGGCTGAGAGGCTGTCTTTGAAATTCCCTCACACTCAACCCCTAAGAGAGGTACCCCTGGGTATGGTTAGGTTAAGGACTGTTAGGGGTAAAACGTACTTTTGAACTGAATATATTTTTAGTTGGTCACCAGGAACTTTAAATTCTAAATTCCAATGAAATACTCAAGTCAGAATGGAATTTTATGGTGGTTTATTTACAATAGAGTGAAAATATTAAGGAGGAAAGAGAGGAAAAAGAGAGAGAGACCATGCGGGATTTACAAGGCCCTGGCAAAGGGGTGGGGTGGGGAAGAGGATTAAATCTAGCAAGGCTTCCAGCCACTAGGCCTCCTCCAAGATGAGGGACCTCCTCAGAGACTGATGCCTCTGGTTATGGCACTATTTGGGGTAAAGGAAAAACAAGAGGAAAACATATGAATAAATTCTGATTCATTGTTTGGGAAGGGTAAGAAAGGAATAAGGGTTTAGGAATATACTTATTCTTATATTTAATTTAAAAGATTATAACCAGCTAAACTATATTACTAAGCTAAAACATTAACTTCCCAAATATCCCAATCTCACATAAGGAGTCCAAATCAAATATGGCCAGTATCTTAAGGTGTTAGATGTTCAAGTAGATTTAGAGATCTTCTCACTGATGCTGCCAGCAGTCAGATCCAGAAAACTCCCTTCCTCGAATTCATCACAGAGAAAATCCTCTTCAAGCCTTAGGTCCTTGAGAAGAAGCAAGATCCCAGGGCTCAGGCTCCTATGTGACCCTTGGTCATACTCTACTGTCAATCATTGCCTAAGGATTGCATTTCTCAGTTTTTGCAACAGTTTTGCAAATTGCAAACCTTTACATCCTTTATCATATTACCCACTTTTCCACTAATCAAAAATCTTGTTGGAAACAGAATTTTTGAATTTGTGCACAATCTAACATACTTACCAGTTACCTAAACTGAGAAATCTACCCAAAATAACAAACAACCTATACTGAATTATCTTACTCTAACTAACACTAACTTATTCTAAGGAATTTTAGAAAGGAAAAAGGAAAAGGAAAACAAAGTAAATAATGAACAAGTACAAAAGTCAAACAGATGCCACATTAGGACAGCAAATAACATCAAATAGATGAACATAACTTCCATGCAAATATCAAACTTAAAATACTCTTATCAGCTAAAACAGAACATTGTTTACTATTGCAAAACATTAACATTAAAATTAGAGAAAAATTTTTGAAAATTACAATAAACACAACATTGCATAAGTTGCACACTGAAAATCAAACCAAATATTAAACTCATTTATGCAAATACATTTAACAATAGATATTAGTGAGCTATGTACATAATTTATACTTATGTACATATAGTATATATGCATAATATATACATATATGCTATACATATGTATATGCTTATGTACACTTCATATTTACATATAGTTTACATATAAACATACACTGTTACAATTAATTTACAATCCTATTATACACCTTTTTTAATATATTTACATATTTATTCACAATTTTGTTTGATATGTGATGTCATTTGTTGTTTATGTTGTGTAATATATGACAGTACATATCAGCATCTAATTTTCTTAACTTATCTTACTCCATTTTACATAACTAATCTCTATCTTCAAAATACTTTTCCTAAATAAATTTCTATACCCAAACAAAATCCAAGTATGTAATTGCAAGTTGTTAGTAAATAACATATCTATACCTAATCATAACACTGTTAGTATATACAACTATACATTGTTTCACTCATTTAAGTAATGATTCAATGAAACCTAACCATGTTTATTTTTTGTGTTTTTGCTTTATTATGTTGTTACTTTTGCTATGTCATGTTGTTTTGCTATTCAAATGTTAGTGTGACTGTTAGATAAGTTATTCTGTTGTATTCAACCTACTTACCCCTACTTTAGATCTTTCTCTTCTCACCTCTTCTTGAATATTTTTCTGCATTTCCATAGTAGCAAGTATATTTGTGTCTGCATGTGAATAAATGCCATGTTATTATGTACTATAATATATTACCCAAAGGACAAATTCATTAGTTCATTTATCCTGTAATCTTCTTCATTGCAAATTTCACAAAGTCTCTTAAATTCATAAATTTTCAGTCTTTTATCAATGCCCATTAATTCCTGAATTCTCCTCTTCATCTGCATTATCCTCTTCTATCCTCTTCCACAGGAATGGTCCTCTCCTCACAGATCTTTTTGACTGCAGACTCAATTTGACTGATGATTCTATCTTTCTGCAATCTCTTCATTTCCTTCTTCTTCAATGATTTGTATATTTTCATTATTTATGCCATGTGCTAATTTTATGATGCCAGGAATGTCTACCCAAAACTTTTACTGAAGATGGAGAAACCAACATAATAGTGTAATGGATCTAACCAACTTTCCTTTGTTGCTGATGTTTTAGCAATTTTTTTTCATATTCCATATCTCTTGGTTCATAATTATGAAGAGAATATTCCAAAGCACCAGTTTGAATTGATACTCCCACATCATGTAATTCTTTTAGTCTTTGTTATAAAGCACTTATGTAAGAAGCAAGTTGACAATCTACTCCTAAGAGAGATGTATAGACTGCCTTACAAGTTTTTTCTTGTAGTGGAACAGGTCCAAAGATCATTTCATAGGATGATATATGTAAATCTGCTATTGGTCTTGTACATAAATAAAACAATGCTATGGGAAGAATCTCTGGCCATTTGAGATGAGTTTCATCATTGAGCTTTCCCTCCATCATTTGTATTTCCTTATTTATGGGCTCCCCTTGCTCTAAACTCTGCGGGTGATAAGGCACATGATATTTTGGTGTTATTCATAGATTTTCATAGACTCTTTTCAGGATGTCTTGAGTGAAATGGGATCCTTCATCAGTGTCTATTGTTAATGGTATACCAAATCTAGGTATAATTTCCTTAATCAACTCTTTCACCACTAAGTTAGCTATATTTGTATTTGATGAAAAAGCTTCAGGCCATTTGATTAATCTATCAACAATTACCAAGGAAAACTTGTATCTTCCAGCTTTTGACATGCTGATGTAATCAATCTGCAGACTGTCAAATGGACAATATTCTATAGGTCTACTACCTAAACCCTTCTATCTGAATGATCCTTGATTGAATTTTTGGCAAACAGAATAGCTTGAGGAGATTTTGTTTGCTAGAGTACATATTCCAGGAGCAACCCATTTTCTCTTTGCATTGTCAATTACAGGTTGAGTACCAAAATGACCTTTTGTGTGAATGACTTGACACAAAGAGGTATACAGGTCTTTTGGTAACAGCGGCTTTCCTGTATCTGTTAACCATATACAATGATCTTTTCTTGCCCCAAACTTCTTTTTCCATTTTGTATTTCTAAGTCTATATAAGCTTTTTTCTAGATAATCAGATTCTATAGTTGATAAGTTCATAATATACACTGGGACATTTCTGACAACAAATTTTGCAGTTATATCAATTCTATGATTTCCTTTAGCAACTGAATCTCTTCTATTACTATGACTTCTACAATGGAATACCACTAGCTCTTTAGGCTTCTGGATAGCATCCAAGAATTCAGTTATTATTTCTGCATGAGCAATTGGTTTTCTCAATACATAGTAATAAAACCTTGTTGTTTCCAGATCTTTCTTGTAGCATGACAAACAGAAAAATCATAATGAGAGTCTGTGTACATGTTTGCACTTTTACCAGCAGCCAGAAGAAATGCTCTAAAGTAATCAACTTTGTAGTTTGAGCAGTAAGGTTACTAGGTAATGATCCATACCACAGTGTCTCAAATTCTGTGACAACTGCAGCACCTGTGCATCTAATTCCCTTACACAAATAAGATACATCTGTGAATAAAACCAAATCTGGATTTTCAATTGGAGTGTCTTTTAATCCATCCTTGGTATATGCACTAGATCTACTATTTCTAAACATTCATGTAATGGTTCACCATTCTTTGGCAAATCAGGAAGGCATGTAGCTATGTTTAATACACTACACCTTTTCAACATGATGTTTTCACTACCTAGAAGTATAATTTAATACTTAGCTATCCATTGGTCTAAATATACTTGAGTACAAAATCTCCTCAATAGTGCTTCTATTTGATGTGAACAAAATACTGTTAATGGACATCCCAAAACTAAGTCTGATGACTTCTGAACTAATACAGCTGCAGCAGTTACTCCCCTTAAACAAGGAAGTGTACCTACATCAATTGGATCTAGCTGACAACTATAGTATCCAATTAGACAATAACTTTGTCTTAAAGTCTGTGTCAGTACACCAGTTGTAATACCTTTGTTGTCATTCACAAATAATTGAAAATGTTTAGAATAATCTGAGATTCTAAGAGCTGGTGTAGAAAAAATCTCTTTCTTAAGCTTCCTTAAGGCTTATATATGTTCAGGTTTGAGTTTCAAAGTTTCATGTTCTGTATTCCTGGTTAGAACTGTTAAATATTTAGTAATTTCACTATACCAAGGTATTCATTGTCTACAAAAATCAGTTGTCCCAACAACAGCTGAGTTGCTTCTTGGTCTTAGATGCATTCAATTTCTGGATATCAGCTATTCTTTTCTTAGAGATACTTCTGGAACCCTCTGACAACACAAAACCAAGATATTCAATGTGAGACAAAACCCACTGAAGTTTTGCTTTAGAGATTTTATGTCCACGTTTATATAATTCAATCAAAAGAACCTTGCTCTCTATTAAATGTACTTTAGCAGATGGAGATGCTAGGAGGATATCCTCTATAAAATGTAATATTTAATTTTCCTTGAATGTTATTGTTTTAAGATCTCTGTTCAAAATTTGAGAGAACTGGCTTGGCTATCACAATAACCCTGTTGAAGACAAGTGAAAGTCCACTGGGTACTGTCCTATGTGAAAGCATGCATCTTTTGAGAATCCTGATGAATTCGTATCGAGAAAAATGCTGAACATAAATCTACCATGGTGAAATATCTTGCTTGACTTGGAATGAATGAGATTATAACCACTGGACTTGGTACTATACGATGAGTCATCATTACATGATCATTTACAGTTCTCAAATACAGTATGAATATATAGACAATTCTGCTATCTTGATTAACCTTTTGTTTTTTACTGGCAGTATGAGAGTATTGGAATTTGAGAAACACGGTATTATGATCCCTTGTTGAATTAAGGACAAAATAATAGGTCTAATTCCATCTATAGCTTCTTTACTCAAAGGGTATTGAGGAACACAAATAGCTGGTCCTTCCTTGGTTCTCACTATTACTGTATTAGCTGATTTCAATAGACCTCCATCTGTGGAAGATTTTGCACATAAATCTTCTGGTAAATCCTCAGGAATAGGAGAAATGGAATTCAGCTCATTCTCTGCATGGACTGAATCTAAGAACAGCAAAGGAAAAGCTTTCAGAGATTCTTCTGGGTGTTGTAATGATATATCCACATTGTCAGTACATTGAATCCTTGCTTGTAATTTACAAATCAAGTCCCTCCCAAGAAGGTTCATTGGACATCCTGGCTCGATGGTTAGTGGACCTAAGGTAAATACTTTAGGTTGAGGTTTTGCTACTCTCTCTGATTTTCTAGTTGTTCCAATCACTGCCAGAGTATCAACATCTCTACAATCTTTAGGAAGACTTTTCAAAATTGATTCACTGGCTCCAGTATCCACTAAAAGATAATATATTTGATCCCCTATAGTTACATAAACATAGGGTTCAGTACTATTTGGAGGTTGGAAGGTTTCAAGAATTGGTGCAAGCACAGTAACATCAGTACAAAGCTCAGTCATTTCCTGTCCTCTCAAGTCTACATCTGCTTAAATTACATGGCTTTCCCAGGATTTTGCATTATTAGCTTTTATATTACTCTCATTGGTCCTTAAATTCTCCATCTTAGTATCATTTTTCCCATTTATAATTTTATTATTATTTAGTTTATATTCTTCATAAATTTCTCTTATTATGCATTCATTAGAATTTTCTATTAAATTTATATTTCAAAGTTCTTTCTCTGTACAATTATTCACACCATTTATATCCTCCTTTGACTCAATTAATTTATTTGTATCACCATGTATTGTAACAGTTAAAATTAGTTTCTCTGCTAAAAGTATTATATTTTAGAGGTTTAATTAAAGATTATTAGAATTAAGAATGAAAGAAAATGCAAAATAAGAAAGCACGTGTCTAGGAGGGCTGAAAAGCCTATTCACAGCCACTTACTTTACATCTTGATAGACACGTGTGCTTAGAAACAGAAACAGGGAGAGGCCGAAGTAAGCAGAGAGTCAGTTTAAATACAAATTGTGTTCTCCCACTCAGGTGACGACTCAGGGTGATGTTATGGGGAATTCTGGGAACTACCAAGGACTTCTGGGAATTGAAATATGGGGTTAAAATCTCCATTTTTACATCACCCCCATTTCATCCTATTGGGAAGAGTTTCCCCCAAAAGGATCATGAAAGCATAATCAACTTAAAGATTATAATAATTTGAGGATAAGACGAAAAAAGAAGAAAACCAATAATTGCTAGGTGCATTGACAAAAAAATCAGTTAGTGGGCAGTCCCCTTTGGCATGAAAGTATAGAAAAAATAAATGTTTAATCAACTACAACCAAATTTCATTCTTGATCTTCTCGTGCAGCTTGTGGTCTCTAGGCATCTTCATGGTATCTTCTCCAAACAGCTGAGTTTCTGGATTCTGAGAGGTTGCATGTTTCTTAACCTAAAATTCTTCTCAAAAGGAATTTAAACATTGCAATTTAAAATAATAATATTTTTACATTTCCCCCTTGAAGAGGGTGATTGAAAAACACAGGATCACTTATAAAGCTTCTCAAGGTGAGAGAAGCTTTAAGGTAGGAAGATAGAGGAAGAATAGAAGTTTTGGATACCGCGAGGGGGGTGGCAGAGCCAAATTAGAGATATGAGGTGGCAGGAATGAGTCAGAAATGCAGGCCTTATTAATTATCAATGAGCCACAGAAAAACTCCAATCAGTGGACTACTCAGAAGGCTTGTACCAGTCCAGTGATCCAAATTTAATACCACACAGGTCGGAGAGATGATAGAGAAAAGAAAGTGCCTGGCCAAAGGCCAGGTCCCAGGTGAGAGAGATAGAGAAGGAACAGAACTAAAGCTGAGATCCAAGAGGAAGAGAGGGAAGAGAGCAGGTGGAACTTGCTGTAGCTGTATTTAATCTCTTTGATATGCAAATATACACAATATATAGGGATGATTATCATAGGTTAACGACAAGGTATAGGTGTGGTTTCTCTTAACCAGGTGAACACAAAGAAACCTGTTTTCCCATCTAACCTGGGGGAAGCTGGGGTCAAGGGTCAGAGGCTTTCATAGCCAAGCACAAGACTGAGCATGCTCAAGACTGAGCATGCTCTCTTCTAAGACAATCTGTATATACTAACTGTTTCCCTTGCCCATAGCTAGGGGTGGACTGCTACAACTTAGGGATTCATGGCTGAGTTATGAGGTATATAAATCAATTGCCAAGAGAAATTAAAAAGTCATCAGAAAAATCCAAATAAAAAAAGAAAATTTCTGGATGAAAATATAAACTATCAAAATCTTATGTGTAAAAAGTATAAGTAAAGGAAAAATAAATCTATAACAGGTCCTTGAACCAGGGCCCAATTAAAATAATCTAAGCAAGTAAGCATTTACCCAGTCAGTAGCCAGGACAACAGAAAGTTTGCCACACTATGAAAGACAGAAAAGGGACTATATTATAGGAGCCAGGTAAGGAGCCAAGTTGGGAATACTCATCTGTAAGTATTTTCACAAAGAGTATGGATACAAGGAAGGCCTACATCTTTTTTTTTTAAATATATTTTATTTGATCATTTCCAAGCATTATTCGTTAAAGACATAGATCATTTTCTTTTCCTCCCCCCCCCACCCCCCATAGCCGACGCGTAAGTCCACTGGGCATTAGATGTTTTCTTGATTTGAACCCATTGCTTTGTTGATAGTATTTGCATTAGAGTGTTCATTTAGAGTCTATCCTCTGTCATGTCCCCTCAACCTCTGTATTCAGGCAGTTGCTTTTTCTCGGTGTTTCCACTCCCATAGTTTATCCTTTGCTTATGAATGGTGTTTTTTTCTCCTGGGTCCCTGCAAGTTGTTCAGGGACATTACACCACCACCAATGGAGAAGTCCATTACGTTCGATGATACCACAGTGTGTTTGTCTCTGTGTACAATGTTCTCCTGGTTCTGCTCCTCTCGCTCTGCATCACTTCCTGGAGGTTGTTCCAGTCTCCATGGAACTTCTCCACTTTATTATTCCTTTTAGCACAATAGTACTCCATCACCAACATATACCACAGTTTGTTCAGCCATTCCCCAATTGGAAGGCCTACATCTTAACGTATGTTAAGCATCACAACCTTGAGTCTTCACACTAGGTTCAAGTCCTTTGTATTGGCTTAGAAGTGCATCAATCCTTCTTGGATTGGTTTCTCTTTGGCCCTGTGCAATGGCTCTTTTGTATATCTTGTCCTGGAACCAGACAGAATCATTAAGCAAAGTCCCATAATTTCTTTTTAAACAATTAGTGTCATCATTTTTACAGTCTCAAGCTTTTTGGACATACATTGTCATTATAGCAAATGTATTGTATACTTATATTATTGCTAAATCAAATAGTTAAAGAAAATTTTAATACTGGTGACATGTGCTTCAAATATAAAAAGAAGAGAAAAAATAAAAAAACTGAAATAGTATTTTGCACATGCAAGAAAAATATAGTAAAAGGGTTTTATAAATAAATATATATATATAACTTATAATCTTTGACACTCTGTACCAGATAAGAAAATATAGAATACAAGTCTTCCTCACCAAAATGAGATCCATTTTCTCTTCATATCTGGCCATTATCCACTGTGAGTACAAGGAAATGAATTTTATAAGGTAATAGTTTTTTTTTAAATAAAGAACAATAGTACAAATATGTAGGAATCAATATCCCCAAATTTCTCAATAGTCCAATTAATTACAATAACAAAAAATCCACTATCATATTTTATATAAGTTGCTATATGGCATTTTTAAAAGCCTATGAACTGATAGATATTTGTCACAATTTTTACAAACATAGCAAAACATTCAACCTTGGTAAACATATTTTTAAACAAAGTAAAACTTAATTTGGGTCTAGAACATCATCAAGAAATCTATATATCATTCTGGTGGAAGTAAAGTAGTGAGCTGAAGAGTTATAAATGAGAGATTCTCCCTTTTATTTCTTGGGAAGGTTCTAGGGGAACAATGCCCTGGGATTAAATTCACAGCTTCCATTCACATTTTTATAAATGCTGGAGTTGGGATTTTAATTGTATTTCACTTCAGCTACTTAAATAGGCCTTACCTCGTGTTAGGGGCAGGCAAAATGACCAGAGATTGTTAAGAAAAATTCTAAAAATAGTGTCTAAAGAACCCTTAAAATCAATTTGAGATATTTAGCTCATTAAATTTTTCAAAGGTTGTTATAGCAATTTTCCAATGGAGTTCATCTATCCTCTATATGACAATTTACAAAGTCAAAAATAGAAAAGCTGTTTTGATATGGACTTACTCAATAATGTTTGTTCAGTATGGTTATAGGGGAAAAGCAACAGAACATAACAGTAGTTAAAACCCAGTACATTAAAATGATTCAGTGTAACAGAATAGTATTGAATGCAGTAATATATGAACTTAAAATCACAAAGTTAAACCTTAAACAAAACAATCAGCAAAATGCAATAAAATACAGAGATTTTTATGAAACATGGAGTCTGAAATGCCTTAAAAATATAACCTCGAGTCTCTTTAAAGTTCCTTGGGTTTTTATCCATTTAGAAGCCCCACTGTGATCTCCTGCCCCCAATACACGTGGAAGCTAATTGTAGCCTAAAGACAAATCACACCCCCCCCTTTTTACCAGCTAGTTTTTTATCCTGAAGAAATTGGGTCTGCTACCAGTAGCCTGGGTCCTAAGGTTGGGCCTTGGGCAATGAGCCATGTGGGTTGGAGGCCAGAGTTGCTGGCAGGTCAGGATCAGCTGGACCAGGTGAGCAAGAGAGAGACCAGGAGCAGGAGCCTGGAGCCACAGAAACAGGCAGTCAACAGTGAGATGAGTCAAGAGGCTTGCTAAAGAGCCTTGGAGAAATATGGCTTAAAAAAGTCTAGGCAGTAGCTATTAAAGATGAACTTACACAGTAGAGAAAAGATTTAGAAAATGAGGGTATTTCGTCACAACCGACATGGTTAGCCAAACTTTAACAGTTAAAATTAGTTTCTCTGCTAAAAGTATTATATTTTTAGATGTTTATTAAAGCTTATTAGAATTAAGAATTAAAGAAAATACAGTATTTCCATTCAGGCAACAACATTTTGGTCTAAATTTTGATCACTATCTCTTAGACCCTTCTTTCTCAATTGAATTAACTTTTGAATTTAAATCCTGAGTAGCCTAGAGGCATAGCAATTTTGCAGCCAATCATCAAAAGCTGGAGGAGAAGGATATGAAGTTTTCTTTTTTTTTAAACAATATTTTATTTGGTCATTTCAAAAGATTATTCATTGGAGACAAAGATCATTTTCTTTTCCTCCCCCCGCCCCCATAGCAGAAGCATGATTCCACTGGGTTTCATATGTGTTCTTGATTTGAACCCATTTCCATGTTGTTGGTATTTGCATTAGAGTGTTCATTTAGAGTCTCTCCCCAGACATGTCCCCTTAACCCCTATGGTCAAGCAGTTGCTTTTCCTCGGTGTTTTTACTCCCACAGTTTGTCCTCTGCTTGTGGATAGTGTTTTTTCTCCTAGATCCCTGCAGATTGTCCAGGGAAATTGCAATGACACAAATGGAGAATTCCATTATGTTTGATTGTATCATAGTGTATCATGTTTTCCTGGTTCTGCTCCTTTTGCTCTGCATCACTTCCTGGAGGTTGTTCCAGTCTCCATGGAATTCTTCCACTTTATTATTCCTTTGAGCACAATAGTATTCCATCACCAACATATACCACAATTTGCTCAGCCATTCTCCAATTGAAGGGCATTCCCTCATTTTCCAATTTTTGGCCACCACAAAGAGTGCTTCTATGAATATTCTTGTACAAGTCTTTTTCCTTATTATCTCTATGGCTAGATCAAAGGGCAGACAGTCTTTTATCGCCCTTTGGGCATAGTTCCAAATTGCCCTCTAGAATGGCTGGATCAATTCACAACCCCACCAGCAATGAATTAATGTCCCTACTTTGCCACATTCCCTCCAGCATTTAATACTTTCCTTTGCTGTCATGTTAGCCAATCTGCAAGGTGTGAGGTGATACCTCAGAGTCGTTTTGATTTGCATTTCTCTGATTATATGAGATTTAGAACACTTTTTCATGTGCTTATTAATAGTTTTAATTTCTTTATCTGAAAACTGCCTATTCTTGTCCTTCGCCCATTTATCAATTGGAGAATGGCTTGATTTTTTTTTTACAATTGATTTAGCTCTTTCTTGAAAAAGAGTAGTGGCCATATAATTGCTGGGTTTGTAGCCCAAAGAGATAATAAGGAAAAAAAAATACTTATACAAAAATATTTATAGCTACACTGTTTGTGGTGGCAAAAAACAGGAAAATAAGAAAAGTTCCCCATTGATTGGGTAATGACTGAACAAATTGTGGAATCTGAAGGTGGATGAAATACTATTATGATGGAGGATTTCTATGTGAACTGGAAAGACCTTTAGGTATTGATGCAATGAAAGGAGCAGAACCAAGAGACATTATACACAGAGATGGATACCCTGTGGCACAATCAAATGTAACAGACTTTTCTACTAGCAGTAATACAATGATCTAGGACAATCCAGAGGGACTTATAGGAAAGAACGCTATTCACATCCAGAGAAAGAACTGTGGGAGTAGAAATGCAGAAGAAAAACATATGATTGACCACATTGTTCAATAGGGATATGATTGGGGTTTGGGTGTTAAAAAGTCACTCTATTGCAAATATGAATAATATGGAAATGGGTTTTGAACAATGATACATGTATAACCCAATTAAACTGCTTGTCAACTCCAGGAGGAGGAAGGGAGAAGGGGTGGGAAAAAATCATGAATCATGTAACCTTGGAAAAATATTCTAAATAAATACATATTAAATAAAAAAGAAAATAAAAATAAAGCACGTATCTAGGAGGACTGAAAAGCCCATTCACAGCCACTTACTCTACATCTTGAGAGACACGTGTGCTTAGAAACAGAAACAGGGAGAGACCAAAGTTGGTGGAGAGTCAGTTTAAATACAAATTATGTTCTCCCACTTAGGTGAGGACTCAGGGTGATATTATAGGGAATTCTGAGAACTACCAAGGACTTCTGGGAATTGAAATCTGGGGTTCAAGTCTCCATTTTATAGTATTTTATTTTCATTACTCCAAATTTCATTTACCCCCAACTCATTTTCAATTATATCACACTCATTTCTTGATTCAGTCTTGATTCAGATCTGATTCTGTTAGTCCAAGTATCTCTATTGTTATTTATCAGGAAAAAGCTAAGTAAGATCTTCTACAGTAGGGTCTGATTAGGGAGGAATAGTTTTAAAATTCACAACACAAAGGACAAGACTTTTAATCAATATATCCATAGATCACAGCAAGGGGTACATATGCCATAATGTCACAGAGCTTTAAATGCATCATTGGCTTCAGACAATATATAGTAAAACCTAATGGCAGTAACTAGGGAAAGACAGAAATATAAAATAGGGAATATACATCAAATAGTTGAAAAACATCACTAGCATATTACTAAACATGTCTACTGACATGCCAGCTTCCATTGCAAAATTATAAGAAACAACAATATTATTATAGTGTACCTTATTCATGTAACTAAGAAAACAAACAAACATAAATTTCAAAAACAAAAAAAGATTTTTTTTCTCAAGATGGCTGCTTTAAGATGATTGCTGGGGTCTGTGGTACAATTTAATTGACCCCCTTCAGCAAGCCAAGCCCTTAGAATTTTATGTGGCTTACCCCCTAAGCTCCTAGCCACCTAAATACAGAGTAGAATGATGACTTATACTTTAAAAAATAAAAATGGTAGGATTTGGGGTAAGGGAAAAACAAGGGGAAAACATAAATAAATTCTGATTTATTGTTTGGGAAGGGGAGGAAAGGAATAAGGGTTTAGGAATATACTTATTCATATACTTACTTTAAAAGATTATAACTAGATAAACTATATTACAAACTAAAACATTAACTTCCCAAATATCCCAATCTCACACAAGGAGTCCAGATCAAATAGGACCAGGATCTTAAGTTGTTAGATGCTCAAGTAGATCCAGAGAACTTCTCATGGAAGCTGCCAGCAGCCAGATCCAAAAAACCTTCTTCCTCTGTTGATCACAGAGAAAATCTTCTTCAAACCTTAGGTCCTTGAGAAGAAGCAAACGTTGGGCATAGAATATTGCCAGATCCTAAGGCTCAGGCTCACATGTGACCTTTGGTCACAAGCTACTGTCAATCATTGCCTAACTTTTGCTTTTATCAGTTTTTGCAATAGTTTTTCAAATAGCAAACCTTTTCATTCTTTAACACACTCCAGAAAGCCAAGGGAAAGGGAGTCCCAAGGAATGGGCCTCTCCAGAGGCTTGTGCCTCCAGAAAAGCCAAGGAAAGGGGAATAAGGCTTTGCACTCACCATGTGACAGTGTAAAGGAAGCAGTCTGTGGTCTCTGGCTTGAGCTCCTTCACAGTCAACTTACACCATCATGTCCCACTCACAGGAAGTGATATGAAATAAAAAGGCAGTTCTTTACATCACTTCCTGTGTCTTACATGTACCAATTTTGGCTTAAATTTGGCTTTGGATGGCACAGGTGTTCATTCAATTGTTTTGATTTGTCACTTACTAGCACATGCAGGCCACAGATCTTCTTCCCCCACACTGTAAAGATTAAAATTTAGGGGAGATGGGGAGACTGAGGCAGGTAGAAATTAGTTTCTCTCTGCAAGGAGTATTATAATTTTTTAAGAGGTTTATTAATGGTTAAAGATTAAAGAAAATACAGGATAAGAAAAAACACATGCCTAGGCGAAAGGCCTAGACGAAATAACCTCACATCACGGAAGAGACGCCTCTGCTCCAAAACGGAAGTCCAAAAGAGTAGTCCTGTATTTGTAGTCCTGTATTTGAGTCTATTTTTTACACACTTAATCCTTAAGTGGGGGTGTATACATTTCTGGTTGCTAAAATTCTAAAGACTAAGCAGGGTGGAGTAAATCTAAAATTCATATGACAACAGGACCAGTGTCCTTGAAAGAACTTCTGGGGACTAGTGGAGATTACTTAGCAAGGTTTGACTAGTCGTTGAACATCAAGAGTTCCCCTTGTCTGGCAAACAGACTGTTGCTGCTGGTTCTCATTGTTTCTCCTAGACTAATGGTATCTTAGCCACCAGGCTATCATGCTTTGTTCTCCCTTCAGTATCAAATTTACTGTGATTTACTATTTCTCAAGTAGTTTAATAACTATAGTAAATCAAGGAAGGGGAGAGGTTTGAGACCCTACTGGGTTTTTAGTTTTTCTTCAGCTGAGATGACTCAGCTTCAACTTATCTATCTTTTGAGCTAATCAATGTCTCTATCCTACCTTTACAAGTGGCAAGTGTCCTTCTTGGGAAGGTCAAGACATGGAAAGGGTCTTTAGCATAACCCCCTGAATTTAAGGGATCAGCCCCTTCTTAGGAGCTGTTGGTGTTTGTTCCTCCTCTAATGGATGCTATCAAACCTTCTTTTATTATGATTAAGGGAAATGGGGGCAAGGTTTTACCACAGTTTGGGATCTAGAGCTATAGGTCCTTGCTCTACACTTGACAGAGTTCAGAGAGTAAAGATCCTTCAGTTCTCAGTTTTTCCCAAAACCTTTTTTCTCATTGCAATTCTCACTACCCTACCCATCACATTCCATCCAATGTCTGCTCCATCTCAGTGGGCAGAATTGAAAAAGCCTGACTAATAATTTTCCTTTCTACAATTGTTATATGATGAATGTTCTTTCCCTCACTTTACTGAGACATTTGAGAAAGATTTTAACATCTGGATAACGATTCCTGTAACTATAGGTACAGGACAAGAATGGATGTAAATCTTGTTCTTTCTAAATGTATGGTTATTGTCAGCATTCTCATGCTTAGGAATATATGTTAAAAATGCCAACAAAGTCTTTTTTATCCTTTTCAATACTTCCATTGTGTCACCGCTATCTTTTGTCTCTATATATTTCTCTGTCCTAGATCTCCTTTAAGTCCTGATCCCTTGTTGCAATTTATCCACTGCTCCATATTGAAAAAAAAATGATTCCATTTACCAGGTGCACTTGGACATTCTCTTTCAGTCTAGACTTTTCTATCTTTCCTCTCTCTTAAGGTAGGAATAAAATACTGCTTAGGTGAAAATATGAGGCTGACCATAGACTTAATGAATTCATTATGATTCATTGATAGGAGAAGAAAAGGAAGATGAAAAAGAGGGGGTTGAGGGGAGAGAGAGAGAAAGACTAAGTCTAACCATGCTTTCCCATTTGGCTGCTTATCCCACATTAGCTCCTACCAGCAGCAACAGAGAATTAGAAATAGATTCCTTCCTCATTCACCATTGATATACTTTCCTTGCTCTGCCTTCCATATTGGCATTTCATGCTGAAGTTCTGGCTGATGTCATGGTTCCGGAGAAATTTGGGTTAATGCCAGAAACCTGGCTTATTCTGACTACAGCCATTTAGATTGTAGTCAGGGAAGACTAGGTTGTGGTGTATGCTGGGAAGGTAAATGGATCTATTTTCCTCAAACAATACTATCTCTCTAATACTATGAACACCATAGTTTGGAAAAAAAAAAGTTTCAAATAGTTCTGTCCCAACTTCAGGGAAACTGGTTTGAAAATTAGTTGCTCAAATAAACTTTCCTGCAATTCAGAGCATCTTCAGCTGGAATGGTGAATGTGGATGGAGAATCCCTGTATTCTTAACTTGAAACTTGAAGTTAAAATTCTCTAAAACAAATAATAAAACAAAACAAAACAAAACTTTAACTTCCATCTTAGAATTGATTTAAATATTAGTTATGAAGCATAAGTGCAATAGGAACTAGATAATTGGGTTGAAATGACTTGCGAAGGTCAGAAGAGTCAGAGGACAGATTTGAACCAGGACCACAAATCTGTAGGACTGACTCTCTAACCAAAATCACCTACTTGCACCAAGTTAAACCTCTTTGCATATTTCTTAATTAGATTATAGAATATATCTTTATTAATTAATATTTTTAAATTAAATGGGACAGAGAATGACATAATTTATTATGACTAAAATATAAATTCCATGAAGTACCTCTTTTGTGGCAAAAAGTGTTGGGAAATTGACAAAGAAGCAGGACAAAATTTAGATTTCCATGAACATATTTGCCATATATCTTGATAATATCACAGTGTATAGGCAACTTGAACATTATAGATCACAGCACAGAAATATAAATTTTTGAAGCAATGTATAGTGAACTAGTTTTTATTTTAAAAAGGTGTTAGAGAATTTAAAAATTATATACAATATAATTGTGTGAAATTGAAAATTACCAGCAGAAATAAAATTAGGGCAAAGAGAAAAGACATTAGTGAATAGAAGTGTTTTGAGTCAGGACATGCACTCAGGTATTATTTAACATAGTCTTTGTGACTTTGTGCAGGTCATTTAAGATCTCAGTGCTCCACGTGAGCTTTTAAGTCTAGAAATTATAGTTGATGAAAAAGTTTTTGTTTGAGAATATTTCATAAGTTTCTGTTATACAAAAAAAAACTAGGAAATAAAATTAAATTAATAAAATGGAGACCAATTGATAGGAATTCAAAGGTATGATGAATTTAAAAAGATTATGAACTGTTAAAGTGTTAGGAAATATTGTTCAAAACTATACATAGAAATGAAAAACAAAGCATTTTGAAACCCAGAAAAATAACAAAGATGACAAAAAACATGATAAGTCAGATTTAGACAGATCAAGGAAATACACATAGAGATACATATATCAAGGAAAAATCAAAGATTTAATGTCTTTAAACTTAATATTATTTTAGTAATATTTAAAAATTATTTGACATTAAAGCTTCCTCAAAGGGGAGAGAGAAGCTTTAAGGTAGGAAGATAGAGAAAGGATAGAAGTTTTAGATACCACGAGGGGGATGACGGAGTCGAATTAGAGATATGAGGTGGCAGGAATGAGTCACAAATGCATGCCTTATTAATTGTCAATGAGCCACAGCCAAGTTCCGATCAATGGACTATTCTGAAGGCTTATACCAGTCCAGAGATCCCATTTAATACCACACAGGTCAGAGAGATGATAGAGAAAGATTAAAGATGGAGCCTGGCCAAACTCCAGCAAGGACAGGCATCAGTGCAAGCTAGAAGGGAGGAAGAGGAGAAGAGAGAGAGGCAGAGCTAGCTGGGCCATATTTAATCTCTTTGATATGCAAATATACACAGTACATAGGGATGATTATCATTGGTTAATGACAAGGTATAGGTGTGGTTTCCCTTAACCAGGTGAGCACAAAGAAACTTGTGTTTCCACCTAACCTGGGGGAAGCTGGGGTCAAGGATCAGAGGCTTTCCCAGCCATGTGCAATACCGAGCATGCTCAAGACTGAGCATACTCTCTTCTAAGACAATCTGTACATACCAACTGTTTCCCTTGCCCATAGCTAGGGGTGGACTGCTACAGACATTTATATTCCACATTAGGAAAAAGCCATTCAACAACTGTACAAACTGATTTCAAGTTTCATTACTGACATTGTTTAGCTGTTTTCTGTACTGTCTTATTCTTCATGACTCATTCTACAGTTTTCTTGAGAAAGATAATAGAATGGTTTGTTTTTTTCCTACTCTATAGCTAATTTTTTCTCATGAGGAGACTTTCTCAGTGGCACATAGCTAGTAAATGTCTGAGGCTAGAATTGAATTCAGGTCTTCCTTCTATCCACTTCACCATTTAGCTATCATAAAATGATTTGGAATATATGTAAACTTCATTCTTATTAAAGATATGCTTAACATATATACCTAGAATTAAAAATTCTTAGTAATAATAGATTGTGAAAAATTTTAATTTTTTTTATATTTCTAAACTGGTTTCTGAAATAGTTGTATTGATTCAGACTTCTATGCACAAAGATGCAGAGTCCATGTCTTAAAAAAAAACCCTTCCAAAATCAATTATTTGCATTTTTTTTTAATTTTTGACAATTCACTGAGTAAGAGATGAAAATTTTAAAATACTTTCTTTTGTGTTCCCATAATTATAATTTATTATTGAGACATGCCATGTGGTTTTGTGTATGTGTGTAATTATATACATAGAAAGAGAAATTTATAATTTAATATATAGATAAGTATATAAATATTTGTAATTCTTTTAACAAATAGCTATAATGAATCAAAACAATTCCCTACATAGCATTTTGTACAAAAGTCTTTCTCTCTGCATATTTTCATCTATTCATTTTCTTATTTCTCTTATAGTAAAGGTTAATTTTTATTCTATTTTTTAGTCTTTCAAAATATTACTTTTCAAAATCTTACAATATTTCATTTTTTCTTATTTTTTATCACTCATTCTAGGAAATCTATTTTGACTTGAAGGAAGGAATTTTTATGAGTTTCTTTATAGATGTTTTATTTAATTTCCTTCTGGATTGTTTACTTAGGAATAACTGAGCTAAGTCTAGATCATGTTTTTTAGTGTTCTTATTGTTAATAACTTATTTTTTCAAAAACTTATTCTTTTATTTGGACAAGACTTAAACACATATGGAAATTATAGTTTTTTTAATTTTCTTTTATTAATTTACTTGTCTCTGGTTGCTTCTTTCCCTGTGTGCTAAGTGCTTATTCCTTAAAAATTTCAGAGGTGGTTTGAGTCTGTAATCTGCAAGCTTTCAATGTACCCTACATCCTAAGTGATGTGATCCAAGGGGGAAAAAAAAAACTCTAGAAGCTGCTCTGTTCCAAAATTTGCAAGATCTTGATGAAAGTTTACATCATCATGTGCCCAAATTAAGATACTTATTACAAAGAAAATTTGAAAACATGGTAGTTTAACCAAAATAGAGACTGAAAGTAGACTTATTTTTGTTTGTTTGTTTAGAAAGGCAAACTATTTTTATTCTTTCTCAATATTTTAGAACTTAAGTGAATGAATAGATGAGCTATTCTTTTCTAGTTGTCATGAATAACAAAATGATTCAATTTATTTGCAAATCCTAAGGGTACTGCAAATGAAATGATATGCATTCCTCATTTCTCATATCCAACCATATTTACATAAAAAAACAGAACAAATAGAATGCATATTCAATAGTGAATAAGTATGTCTCCAATTTAAAAAGAAGGTAACACAATTAACATCAGCCATACTTGCAATAGCTTAATTAAACTCAGCCAACAGTTTCAATTTAAAAGAAAAAAGCTCACATTCTTTTTTTTTGGGGGGGGGGGCAGGTACTTTAGGAAAATTTGAAAATATGTTATGTAGTTCTCTGACAGAAGTAAATAGAATATCTCAATAGCCCCATGATATAGTTGTAGTCATTGCCCCAGAAGATAATATTATATTTTTAAATCAAATCTATATCTGTCACAGATACTAAATGAAAGATCTGGATTAAGAGGCTTATATATATTCTCAAGTTGACAGTGAATTTCGTAGTAAAATTGTTCATGATCAATACTGCATGAAAACAGCAGCAGTAATTACAAGAAAAATATGCTTTTTCATCAAACCAAAAAAAAAAAAACTAGTGGCTATTATTGAGGTACTGAGAGGGGAAATGCCAAATGATTTATGATGATTATGACAATTATTTAAAAAGGCATGAAGAGGATAAAAATGGAAGTGAAACTTGGGAAATTGTTTAGGGTACTAGGATATTTAAGTTAAAATATTTTATTCCTTATCTTCCCCATTTAGAAAATAATTTTTTCATTGCTGCAATAAAATCCTTATTCCTCAGACTATATATCATAGGATTAATCATTGGTGTCACAATGGTGTAGAATACAGAGAAGATCTTTTCTATGCTGCCTGAAGAACTGGACATGGATTGAAAATATGCAATTAAACCACAACCATAGAATAAGAATACAACCATAACATGAGAGGAACAAGTAGAGAAGGCTTTGGATCTGCCAGTGGTTGATTGGAGTTTCAGAATAGTGCTGAGGATTCTGATGTAAGACATGAGTATCATCAGAAAAGGAGGCAAAGCAAAGAGGAAACAATCAACATAAAGAAAGAATTCATCCCCAGAGGTATCTCCACATGCCAACTTCAGTAATGGGGGCATGTCACAGAAAATGTGATTGAGTTTGTTAGAACCACAGAAGGGACCCGAGAAAACCTGGTATGTCTGTCCTATCAAGACTGGCATCCCAATAACCCAGGAGCCAAACACCATCTGGACACAAATTCTATGATTCATGATTATAGGATAGTAAAGTGGCTTACAGATGGCCACATAGCGGTCATAGGCCATCACAGCCAGGAGAAAGCTCTCTGTGACTCCTAGAATGAGAAAGAAACAGAGTTGTACAGCACATGACAGTAAAGAAATATTCCTTTTCTGTCTCCAAATATTCACAAGCATTCTGGGGAGGATGTTTGATGTGTAACACATTTCCACAAAGGAGAAGTTTCCAAGGAAGTAATACATAGGTGTTTGAAGAGCTGATTCCACATTGGTGATTATAATGATGAGACCATTACCAAATAAGATACTTATGTAGATGAATAGAAAAACAACAAAGAGAAATCCTTGGACATTGGGGTATTCAGAAAATCCCAGGAGAATAAATTCTTCCATAATAGTAAGATTTGTGATTGCCATTTTCCCTGTATATTTCAAATTTAATAATGGCAAATGTCAATTTTCATCAATTGTACTTGTTTTCTGACTCTGAAATGACAAGTGTATAATTTAGTTTAGATGATGACTGAGATAATTTTAATATTGGTCATTTTTTAAAAATTTATTCAGTTCAGACATTTTATAAGTTATATCTAGATATTAAAAATGTGATTATATTTTTATCTGTCCTAACCCTTCTTTCTTCTCTAGCAATCAACTTTTGATATTTGATATTCTCTTATGAATTTAAAATATAACTACATATTTTCAGAATTGATAATCTGTGGTATACATAATGAATATTTAGATATATAGCACATTATATTAAATTTTAATGGTCCCTCTGAATGCTCATCTATTTCATATTTTGTTTTATAAAGATATTTCTAGATCTAAATTGTTTGACTCTGACTTTTGTTATTATTTTTGAAGAACAAGACCAACTCCATTTTATAATATTCATTTTTCTTGTTCTATTCTCAAAAATAATCTCATCAGTCAAAATTTATATTTAAATTATAATATTTTTTATTCCACAATGAAACTTTTGATGCCAAAAGTTTAAAATTCAAACATAAATATTAGAGCATGGTAAGGACTGACTCCCCCCCCCCACCGTTTGTTTAATTCCTTCTCTTTAATTATTTATTTATTCAGTTCTTGTTATAGAGAAACATTTATGCCATATTTAATATTATACATCCAATGGAAAGAAATATATTCAAAAATATAATTATTTGTGCAAGATTTTGAATTTTGGATAAGCCGGGGAAATATGTATCTCCCACTGTCTAGGCATTTTATGTTATCTGATAGCAAGAATCTTGAGAAAGTCCAGTTAATAATTAATTTTAGGTTTAGAATTGACATTTGATAAACTGAGTTAAATTCTGAGACAAAATGACTCATTTCTTAGAAAAATTAATATGGTGTAAAAATGAGGTCTATACTAGAAATTTTCTAGTAGAAAACACAATATTCATTAATAAAGTAGTAAGAAGTAGTTACAAAACAACTGACATCAGCTCTGTTGCATGTCAGAGAATCATTTGAAACCAGCACACCACCTGCTGAATTATTTCAATAGAGGATGCATTATTGCAATTATCTCCATTCTAGTCTCAGACCTGGAAATAAATAATAGCGATTAATAATTAAAATGTAAATGGGATAAAGAGAATCTCCCTTTTAGTCATCTTACAGGAGCAATGTTTTGGCCACAACTCTTAGCATCTCCTAAAATGAATGTGGGTTTTAAAAACTTCTAAAGGGAAATATAAGAATAAGTAAGTAATCTACCTTCTTTCATTACCACTTTCTTTTTTGTAAAAATAATAATAATGATAATAAAATTAAATTTTAAAATTACTTAATTCTTTCCAGTCTGAGAAAAGCATGATTTATCAAAATAAATCTCTTCCTTTCTATCTTATGTTCATTGCTAATACTCCATTTTATCATTTGTGGAATCAAAATATATCTTGATTTCAATAAGGTTAATGGTAGTATATTGAATACTTTTGAGAGTGAGAGGTTTGATAATTTCCCAAATGCTTTCTGTCCATGATTTTTTAAAATAAAAATCTTTGAAATCTGCCTAACCCAGGTGGTTGAACAGTATAAACCTTCCATGGATCAAGAAATTTCTTTTAGAATTTCATGTGAATGTTTTCTTTATCCCTAGTAAATCTTCACTTTTGAGTACATCTTAGGATTTATCAGTGCCAAGGAACTAAGAAATCATTCAATCATAATCTTACCTTTTTCTGAAGGGATGAAATAATATTCAGATGCTTTTTTTCATTAGCATAATAAAATATTACATACAAATAGCTGTAATTTTTGTAATGTTTTAAGATTTTAGAAATGTATTCCTTCTCATATACAGTGATATTTTCATAAAAACTTTTAAATACTTGAATTAATGACATAATTATTTTCATTTTACAGATGAGCAGAATGAAATTCAAGTAATACAAGTGACTTATACTCGGTCAAAACACTGCTTAAAGTTCTAATTTTAAATGAACCCAGGTTTCTCTTCACATTCTATATTGCTCTCCCTGAATTATTCTGCCTTTCTTTTAAATTTTAATAATTTTCAGAAATATCATTAATGTGTCGCAAAGACCAAACTCTCCACCAATATTCAGAAATGATGACTGAATTGATTGCAGCCAGTTTTCTTAAATAGAAAGAAATCTTGACCAACTCTTCCCCTTGGAGACAGTTCCTCTCCCTGGCCACATTTCCACTCTTTAATGAGGAGCCACATTTAGGATTAATTCACCAAGCCTGCATTAAAAAGATAATATAGAATGATGAAAATAATCCTGGGCTAAAAGTCAGGGGACCATTGCAGTGAAACTGGAACTGCTGCTTTGTAATTAAGTAAGAAATGCTAAAAAGTTTGTAGTAATCACTCTCCACAGCTTCTCTTATATACCTAAACATATGGATTTCAGGATTATGAAGCTATATTTACCTCATAGGGTTTCTGTGTGAAAAGAACTAAGTAAAGAGTGAAATATTCTATTTCTGACATACTTATTATTGACCCTAGGGCAAGATTACATTTAATTTTTCCTTCAAGAACCATGAGATTTAACAACATACACCAGCAATTTGGAAGTGATTTCTTGCCTACCATATAATTTATTTAAATGGCTTTCAAAAATGTTGCTCATTTTTAGAATTTTTATTTTTATTGTCATGTAAAACACCTTCAATACTGATCATTATTTTAAGAGCAGATTCATACATCACCAAAAACCCAAAATAAAACTATGAATACACTAATGTGAAAGAAAACTCCAAATTTTGAGAGTCAAGATGGAGAAGTAGAAGCAGGGAAGCTCTAAACCACCATGAGAATCCTCTCTAACCAACCTTAAAATAAGACCAAAAAACAACATTAAAACTCAAGCAAAGAAAAAAAGAAAAAAAAACACAAAGTGAAGCAACTTTCAAGTAGGGAACAACCTGAAATGTTGGCAAAGACCATCTGGGGCACTGAGGTGAGATGGGAACATAACCAGAAGGAGGTTAGAGCAAGGATTAAAGAGCAATCCAACATCAAGTCCCCCTTCCCTAACCCCAAATCTACTATTCCAGGTTCTGAACCTGGGCCCTGAGCCAACATCTAGATCCTGAGACCCTGCCTGAGCCAGTTATATTCCGAATACAAACCACTATGCACCCCTTAAAGTTCTAAGCAAACTTGTGTTGGAGTCTGGAATTCTAGACCAGGGAAGTCTGCTGCATAGCCAGATCCATGTGGGCCCGAAGCAAGGACAGGATTTCCAGCCCTGACTTATGGTAAGATCATAGATCCCAGTTTTGGACAGCCTGTAGTCACATATCTGGGTACCTTTATCCCTGGAAGGGGCAATACCTAGTGTCCTAATTTGGTGCTGACTGACAGTTACTGATTTCATTGAAGAGAAGAGCAATTAGGAAACAACATATCAAAATCTATGAGATATTTATTGGAAAAGAAATTGAAGGTATTAAAGTGGGCAATGAGGAGAGTAAACTATCACTCTTTGCAGATAATATTATTGTCTACTAAAAGAATCTAGAAATTCAACTAAAAAGCTTGTGGAAATAATCAATTTTAGCAAAGTTTCAGGATACAAAAAAAACTCACATAAGTTATCAGCATTTTGCTAAATTTCCAATAGAACTCAGAAGCAAGAGTTAGAAAGAGAAATTCCATTTAAAATCACTTTAGACAATATAAAATATTTAGGAATATATCTGTCAAGGCAAAATTGGAAATTATATGAACACAACTACAAAACACTTTTTACACTATTAAAACCATATCTAAGCAACTATAAAAACATCAATTACTTGTAGGCAATCTGAACTAATATAATAAAAATGGCAATCCTACCCAAATTAATTTACTTAATCACTGACATACCTATCAGTCTTCTGAGAAAGGTTTTTGTTTTTCATGACATTAGAAAAAGTTATAACAAAATTCATCTGGAAGAATAAAAGAGCAAGAATATCAAGTGAACTAATTAAAAAATGTGAAGGATGGAGTCCTAGCAGTACAAGATCTTCAACTGTCTTATAAAGAAGTGGTCATCAAAACACTATGGTAGTAATTAAGAGATGGGGGTGGTGGATCAATGGATTAGACTTGGGGTAAAAGACCTCAATCTATAAGGTTCAATAAATAAAAAGATCCCAGCTTTTGGAACAAAAACCCACTTTTTGGAAAAAAAAAACTGCTGGGAAAATTAGAAAATAGTATGGAAGAGATTAGGTTTAGATCAACATCTCATACCCTATACCAAGATGGATAAATTGCTTAAATATACAGAAGGAAAGTATGAGTAAATTAGATGAACATATAATAGTATACCTGTCAGATCTATGGAAAAGGAAAGAATTTAAGGCCAAGCAAAAGATAGGAAATATTACAAAATATGAAATGAATAACTTTGATTGCATTAAATTAAAAAGCTTTTGTATAAACAAAACAATGCAAACAAAATTACTAAACAAACAACAAATTAGGGGAAATTGACAACAAAAATCTCTGACAAAGGTCTAAATTCTCAAGTTCATGAGCAGCTAAGTCAGTTGTACAAAAAGTCAAGTCATTCCCCAAATTATAAATGTTCCAGGAGCACACATAAGCTGTTTTCAAATTAAAAAAAAATCAAAACTATCAATAAATACATTAAAAAGTGTTCTAAATCTCTCATAATTAAAGAAATGCAAATCAAAACAATGATTAGGTACCACCTCACACCCAGCAAATTGGCTGACATGGCAGTAAAGGAAAATAATAAATTATGGAGGGAATGTGGCAAATTTGGGATATTAAGCCATTACTAGTGAAGTTGTGAATTGATCCAAACATTCTGGCAGGCAGTTTGGAACTATACCCAATGGGCTTCAATGGAATGCCTATCTATTGATCAATCAAGACCCACTGTTTAATTTTTACCCCAAAGAGATAATATGGAAAAATATTTGAAAACAATATTTATGTCTCTGGCATTTGTGGTTACAAAAATAGAAAAATGAGGGAGTGTCCCTTGATGGGTAAATGGCTGAATAAATTATGGTGCTGATGTAATGGAAAACTACTGTGCTGTAAGGAATGATAAGCTGGATGACTTCTGTGAGATCTGGAAAGACCTCAGGCAATTTATGCTGAGTAAAATGTGCAGAACCAAAAGAACTTTGTACACAGCCAGTAAAACATTGTGACAAAATCAAATATAATGTCCTTTATTACCAGTAGCAATGCAATGATCTCGGCCAATCCCAAAGTACTTATGAGAAAGAGTGCCATCCTCACCCAGAGAAAGAATTGTGGGAGTAAAAAAGCTGAAGAAAACCATATGATTGATCACATGTTTTAATGGCTATGTGGTTGGGAATTTTTACTTTGAATTGCAAATATTAATAATATGGAAATATGTTTTAAACAATGATACATTTAAACCCTGTGGAATTGCTTATCAGTTCTTGGAGGGGGGTAGGGAAGAGGGAAGGGAAAGAATATGAATCATGTAATTGTATAGAATTATTGGTTAATTAAATAAGAGTTTATCAGCTATTAGAGTTAAATAGTATTGGTAGATATATAAGAGAGAGATTAATAAATTGGGTTTCTTTAAATCTGAATGGAATTGCAGAGATGAATTATGGGTAAAAAAGAATTTTTCCAAGGTGCTTTGAGAGTCAGTTAATCCAACAGACTTTATTCTTTAAGCAAACCATTTTCTGCAAGGAGGTTTGAAGGGCTACTCATTGAGATTAGGAAATCTCAGTTTTTTCACATCTAAAATTCATCTATCAGGCCTGAAAGTGAAGGAGATTGTTGGGTGTAATACCAGTGCAAGCACCAGCAGGATTGTTGTGCAGGTAGAGAGACTATGGAGATTTTAAGTTGTAATGTTCATCTAAATATCAAGGAAAAGAAACCTAACTTACTCTTCTGATTTATAAGTTTATAATTTAGAATAGAATAGTTGGATAAGTATTTTGAGCTTTTTAGATGAATGAGGAAGAGAGGATAGGCTCAACTTTGTTGAGGGAAAAAAGGATCCATGCAGATTGGATTTGGTTAAGGGGTTTGAATATTATTTTTGATTTAGAGACCTAAGTATTATAAAAATGCCCTTTCTAGCTATTTCCTTTTTACTATTACTTCCTTTAGCATATACATATGTATATATATATATATATTATTTTTTATATATACTGGCCTAAGATAGTCAAATAAACAGTCTGTTCACACAGGATACAACTATTAGTAATACCATACAATACAAATAATCTATAAGGTTTAGAAATCCCTTTTAACATAATACTGGGAAAATATTCTAAATAAATAATGAATATATTAAAAAATTAAAAGAAGACAAAAAAGAAAAAGGTCAAATGAAAAAGGAGACTCAAAAGCTGACCAAAGAAAACTGTTCATTAAAAATAAGAATTGGGCAACTAGAAGCTAATAATTTTAAGAAAAAAAATCACATTGAAAAAGCAATGCAAATGGAGGTATATGGATATATTTTCTTTGCACAATACTATCTCTCTAATACTATGAATACTATAGTTTCAAATATTTCTATCCCAACTTCAGGGAAATTGCTCAAATAACCTTTCCTGCAATTCAGAGCATCTTCAAATGGAATGGCGAATGTGGATGGAGAGTCCCTGTATTCTTATCTTGAAACTTAAAGTTAAAAATCCCTAAACCAAATAAGCAAACAAAACAAAACTTTAGCTTCTGTCTTAGAATTGATTTAAATATTAGTTACAAAGCATAAGAGCAATAGGAAGTAGATAATGGGGGTGAAATGACTTACCCCAGGTCAGTAGAGTCAGAGGACAGATTTGAACCAGGACCACCAATCTGTAGGACTGGCTCTCTAACTAGAGTCACCTACTTGCACCAAGTTAAAGCTCTTTGCATATTTCTTAATTAGATTATAAAATATTTATTTTATTTATGAATATTTTTAAATGAAAGGGGGCATAGAATGACATAATTTGTTATACCTAAAGTATAAATTCCATGAAGTACATCTTTTGTGACAAGAAGTAATCGGAAAATGAAAAAAAAATTTGGATAACATTTGGATTTAGGTAAACATATTTAGCATATATCTTGGTAATTTCACAATGTATAAAAAACTTGAATATTATAGGTCACAGAACAGAAATATTATTTTTTCAAGCAATGCATAGTGAACTAGTTCTTATTTGAAAAAGGTATTAGAGAATTAAAGGAGGAATAAAATAATTGTGTGAAATTGAAAATTATTGGCAAAAATAAAATTTGGGCAAAGAGAGAACATATTATCTAATGAATAGAGGTCTTTGGAGCCAGAGCATGAGTTCAAGTATTATTTCACCTAGTCTTTGTGACTTTGCACAGGTCATTTAAGGTCTCAGTGTTCTAGGTTATATTTTATGTCTACAGATTACATTTGGTGAATATTTTCATGATTGAGAACTTTTGATAAGGGTCTTTTATCCAAAAAAATCTGGGAAATACAATTAAATGAATAAAATGGAGACCAATTGATAGGAATTCAAAGGACTCATCAATTCTTAAAATGATTATTAAGTATTAAAATATTATGAAATATTGTTCAAAACTATACATAAAAATGAAAATCAAAACACTTGTGAAACCCAGAAAAATAACAGAAATGACAAAAACCATGAAAAGTCAGAATTGGATAGACCAAGAAAATATACAGAGATCTATATATATCAAGGAACAATCCGAGAGTTTGTTTTTAAATTTAATATTATTTTAGTAATATTTTAAAAATTATTTGCCATTTATATTCCACATTTGTAAAAAGCCATTCAACTGAATTAACTGATTTCAGGTTTCTGCTATGAGAAAATAATTAAAAACTACAAAAAATATTTTGTCATTATTGATTTTTTTTAGTTGTTTTCTGTAGTGTCTGATTCTTCATGACTCATTTTTATAGTTTTCTTAGGAAATATAATAGAATGGTTTGTTTTTTTTTCCTTCTCTAGCTAATTTTATGCACGAGGAGACTTGCTTTGTGGCACATAGTAAGAGTCTAAGGCTAGTTTTGAATTCATGTCTTCCTTCTATCCACTCTACCATCTAGCTACCATAAAATATTTTGGATTATATGTAAACTTTATTCCTATTAAAGATATGCTTAACATTTATACCTAGAATTGGAATTTATCAGTAATAATAGATGGTGAATAATTTTTAAGTTTTTTTTTTTATATTTCCAAACTGGTTTCTGAAATAGTTGTACTGATTCAGATTGTTATGCAAAATGATGCAGGGTCCATATCTTAGTAAGAGTCCTTCCAAAATAATTTGTATTTGTTTTAAATTTTTGCCAATACACTGGGTATGAGATGAAAAATTTAAAATACATTGTTTTGTGTTCCTACTATTACAAATTTCTATTAAGATATGACATGTGGTTTTGTGTTTATATATATAGTATAGTGGTAGTCTCTCGTTAATCAAGGATGATGATTGTTTTTGTGCGTTTTCATCTATGATAGATGAGTGTGCACAAAGACACTTGTGCATGAAGGAGATTTAAGTGGAAAAGTCATTGCACAGAGACAGTCCCACTCTCTCGGCGTTGGAAGCCTGGGTCCAGTGGCAGGAAAAATCGTTACACCTGGAGACTTCCTCAGCTGCATTGGATGGCCATGTTGTCTTTTGTGCTCCAACATGCCCTTAGCACTCCACAGTGCTTTGCTGCGTTGCCCTCTCAGCCGTTGAACCTTCTTATTGGTTTCTTCTGCCTGTTCTGCCGAGGCAGTCTTCACATGCTGGGTGAGCAAAGCCCTGGTTCACCAGGGGTCTACGACCTGATGGCTACCCTCACAAGGTTTAGCCGGCCTGTGGAAGCCGTTGCCCGGGGTGTGGCCACTGCCACTGCTACAAGTGAGAGCTGGGTGTCAAGTGAGGGTCAGAGGCTGGAAAGCTGCCTAAGAGGGCAAGCCCTCCAAAGCAGAGATACTACCCCTCCCTGAGCACCCTATATATATATATATATATATATATATATATATATATATATATATATATATATATATATATATATATATATATATATATATACACACACACACAGAAAGAGAAACATAATTTTATATACATATAAGTATATAAATATGTGTAATTGTATTTATATAAAATATATTAGATAGCATAGGGTAAAATGCTATGTACACAGGTATATACATTGCCGTGAATATAGTTTTATTTACATGTATATACATTTTTATAAAGATAAATATTAATATTTTCTAAATTTTATATAGAATATATATTATCTAAATATATAATTGTTAAATATTTATATGTAAAATATGAATTCATTTAAATATTCTATAAATTTATTTAAAGTAATTTATATTTATAAATATTAAATAAAATGATGCATAAATAATAAAATTAAGTAAATGTAACTAATATTACAATAGAGAATTAATCTAAGCAAAGGCTTTTATAAATTTATGCAAATATCACTGAGAGAGAAATGATAAAATATGTACATGGGAGATACACTCAGAAACACAAAAGTGCATAAATCTATGCATAGGTATTTAGTATATATATGTATAGCACTATATATCTATGTATCTTTATCTTTATATACATCTATACGCTTTTAATTTTGTTATGATTTTTACGTATGCATTTTACATTATTTGTTGATTTTATTTTTTAGCCTCTTTTTCCTTTTAATAATATTTGGTAATAGTTTATTATTATTAGTCATTTTTTTAAAAAATAGTTTTAATTCTGTGTTTCATTTCAGTAGTGTGTTTGATTTTCAACTGATCTGTAGTATCCCTGTAATTTTTAATATAACATCTCATTCTATTTTCTGGGGAAAAATATGATCATACAACTCTGTGTTACCAAATAAATTTCAACATTCTTCTCATTTCCTAAGATATTAATTTTAATATGGATATTTCAAAATTATTGAATACTACCCTAGTAAATTATCCAAAGTTCACTATTTTTTAAGTTAATTTTTTAAAATCTTTTTATACTATATTTTCTATAGGCTAATAATTCTTAAATTATCTCTGATTATTTTTTCAGTTAACTTTTTATGTGAAATCTCAATTAATATCCATTTTTCCTGCATTTTTATTTTTAAGTATGTGTATTTTTTATTTACAAAAAATCCAGTTATACTCTCCACATTAAAATTTGGAAGGAGTATATGAATTTATATAATTTTTATACCTTTTATGCAAAGTTCTCAGTTTTTTCTTTTAGGTATTTCTTTTCTACTTTAATTAATTGTATTATTCTACCATTTATTATATTCATATCATAAAAATATTTCATTTGTTTCTTAAACACTTTGTTTCCCTTTAAAATATTTTCTTTATTTGCTAAATTAATTAGCACTTCCCTTCTCATTCTATTAATTCTCATAGTAGTAAAAGAAAATTCTTTAACAAATAGTCATAGTGAATAAAAACAATTCCCTGTATAGCATTTTGTACAAAAATCTTTCTCTCTGCATATTTTCAGCTATTCCCTTTCTTATTTCTCTTTCAGCAAAGATTAATTATTTCGTTATCCTATTTTAAGCCTTTCAAAATATTACTTTTCAGATGTTACAATATTTTAATTTTTGTTTATGTTTTGTACCATTTATCCTAGGAAATCTATTTTGCTTGAAGGAAGGGTTTTTTTTTAAATTTTTTATAGAGGTTATATTTAATTTTCTTCTGGGTTGTTTTCTTAAGAATAACTGAGTTAAGTCTGGATCATATTTTTTAGTTTTTTGGGTTTTTTTTGTTAATGGCTTATTTTCCCTTAACTTTTTATTATATTTGGACTGGGCTGGCACACTTATGGAAATAATAGTTTTCTTTTAATTTTATTTTATTTTTTTACTAGTTTCTGGTTTCTTCTTTCTCTGTGTCCTTGACGTTTTCATTACAACTTTTTAATGTACCCTACATCCTAGTTGACGTGATACAAGAAAAAAAAAACAACTCTATAAACTGCTCTATTCCAAAATTTGCAAGACCCTGATGAAAGTTTGTATCATCATGTCCCCAAAATAAAATACTTATTACAAACAAAAACTGCAAACAATGTAGTTTAACCAAAATCCAGAATGGAAATAGAGTTCTTTTTGCTTTTTGTTTCTTTAGAAAAACAACATATTTTTATTCGTTCTCAATATTTTAGATCTCAATTGAATGAATAGATGAGCAATAGTTGCCATGAATGACAAAATGATTAAATTTATCTATAAATCCCAAGGGCACTGCAAATGAAATGATATGCAATCCTCATTTCCTATATCAAGCCATATTTACAGAAAAAGAGAACAAATAGGAAATCATATCCATTATTGAATAAATATGTCTCCAATTTAAAAGGAAGATAGTACAATTCAAATCAGTCATACCTTCAATAGCTTAGTTAAACTCAGTAACAGTGTTGGTTTAAAACAAAAAGAAAACTAATATTCTTTTTTTGGCCCAGGTACTTTAGGAAAAAGTGAAAGTATGTCATGAAGTTCTGTGACAGAGGTAAATAGAATCACTCAATAGCTCCATGATATAGTTGTAGTCATTGCCCAAGAAGATAATATTTTTACATTAAATTTGTACCTGTCATAGACACTACATGACTTAGGTCTGGAATAAGAGGCTTATATTCTCAAGGTGATGGTGTATTTTGTAGTAAAGCTGTTCATAATCAACAGTGCTTGAATATAGCAGCACTAATGACAAGAAAAATATGCTTTTTCATCAAACAAAAAAATAATAACATGAGTGGTAATAATTGAAATACTGAGAGTGGAAATACCAAATCATTTATGAAGGTTATGACAATTATTTTAAAATGGCATAAAGAGGAGAAAAATGGAAGTGAAACTTGGGAAATTGTTTAGGGTATTTAAGCTAAAATGTTTTATTCCTTATCCTCCCCATTTAGGAAATAATTTTTTCATTGCTGCAATAAAATCCTTATTCCTCAGACTATAAATCATAGGATTAATCATTGGTGTCACGATGGTGTAGAATACAGAGAAGATCTTATCTCTACTGCCTGAAGAACTGGACTCAGACTGAAAATATGCAATTGAACCAGAACCATAGAATAAGCAAACAACCATAACATGAGAGGAACAAGTAGAGAAGGCTTTGGATCTGCCAGTGGTAGATGGGAGCTTCAGGATAGTGCTGAGGATTCTAATGTAAGACATGAGTATCATCAGAAAAGGAATCAAACCAAACAGGAAACAATCAACAAAAAGAAAGAATTCATCCCCAGAGATGTCTCCACATGCCAACTTCAATAAGGGGGGCATGTCACAGAAAATATGATTGAGTTTGTTAGAACCACAAAAAGGCACAGAGAAAACCTGGTATGTTTGCATGATCATGACTGGAATCCCACTGACCCAGGAGCCCACAACCATTTTCATACACATCTTATGATTCATGATTATAGGATAGTAGAGTGGCTTACAAATGGCAACATAGCGGTCATAAGCCATCACAGCAAGGAGGAAGCTCTCTACAGCTGCCAAAATAAGAAAGAAACAAAGTTGTACAGCACATGACAGTAGAGAAATATTTCCTTTCTGACTCCAAAGATTCACAAGCATTCTGGGGAGGGTAACTGATGTGTAACAAATTTCCACAAAGGAGAAGTTTCCAAGGAAGTAATACATAGGTGTTTGAAGAGCTGCTTCTAAATTTGTGATTATGATAATGAGACCATTACCTAATAATATATTTATGTAGATGACCAAAAAAGTAACAAAAAGAAATACTTGGACATTGGGATATTCAGAAAATCCCAGGAGGATAAATTCTTCCATTATAGTAAGATTTATGTCTGACATTTTTTTCTGTATGACCCAAATTTAAAATGACTAAAATCAGTTTTCCTCACTTGGATCTGGATTCTGACTCTGAAATGAAAAGTAAACAGTTTAGATTAGATGATGACTTAGATAATTTTATTACTGGGCAGTTAAAAATATTCATACAGTTTAGATATTTTATGTTATGAAATAATATATATGTATATAATATTTTATTGTATATTAATGTGACCAAATATCTTTTTAGCACTAATAATCAATGTTTTGTATTTGATATTCTCTTCTAAATTTAAAATATGTTATATTGTCAGAATCCTAGTTTTCACAATTGATATTCTGTTTTTTGTGTAAAGAATGTTTCTCCAATACATTATAATCAATGTTAATTTACTTTCAATAGTTACTTTATATTTTGAGTTATGAAGTCATTTCTAGTTCTAAATTCTATGACTCTATGATTTTCATTATAATTGTTGAAGACAACTGCCATCTTGGAATATTCATTTTTTCACACTCTATTCCTAATCAGGGATCATCTTAGATAGAATTAATATAAAAAGCATAATTTATTGATATCATAATGAAACATTTTTCACCATATAGTTTAAATTTTTTACATTAAAGAATGATAATATCCTAGTTGTTCTATTCTGCTGTTTAATTTATTGTCTTCTTTAATCATTTGTATATTCAGCTCAGGCTAAGCAGATATATTGGTGCCTGATATGATAGCTTACATCCATTGCAAAGAAATCTTTGGAAATAAAGTCCTTTGTTGTCAGTCATGAATTTCAGATTAGCTGAGTTACTCTCTTTCCTAATGATGAAGCATTTGTTTAAGTCATTTGATGGCAAGAATGCAGGAATTCAGGGAAATCCCAAGTAATCATCAACTGATTTTAGAATTGGAATTTGATAAACTGAGTTTAGATCCTGAGATCCAATAAATCATATCATAGAAAAATTAAATTGGGGTACAGTTGAGGTCTATGAAATAAATGTCTATGGGAGGAAACATAATAATCATTAATAAAAATTTAATAGAAGTAGATAAAAAACAAGGAGTTTCAGTTTGTTGAATCTATATGTCAAAGAGTCATATGGAACCCCCCACCACACTGAATAACACCGACAAAGGAAAGTATTCTTGTAATGATCACTGTACTAGTCTCACTCAGCAATAAATGATTGTTATTAATAAATTAAGTGGAAGTGAGACATAGAAAGTAGGATAATACATTTTTTTCTAAAATGAAATGTTTAACACATTTGATTAAATTTTCCTATGGAAAATATTGCATTGTTGGGAGCTCCTAATCTTTGAGCAGATATAGATATTTAGTCATCTTATAGAAGAACCATTTTGGCCAGAATGATTAATATTAACAAAAAAATAAATGTGGATTTTAAACACTTCCAAAGGGACATATGTAATTAAGGAGTTAATCTACCTTGATTTCTCAAAATATGAAGGGCCCTTAAGTACCTCATTTTCAATTAAAAATTACATAATTTTTTCAGGTCTGAGAAAATCATAATTGATCACCATAAATTGCCTCCTTTATATCCCTTACTCATTATTCATACTACATTTTATAATTTATGGGAGCAAAAAATATCTTGATTATAGTAGGGGTAACTTTAAAGTAACCCTCTATTTAGAAACAGCTTTATTCTTTTTTATAGAAAGTTTCTGTCCATAATTTTGTTTAAATTAAAATGCTTAAAAATTTGATAATACAAGTGCTTGCATAGCTCAAACATTCCCTGGACCAAGAAGTTGCCATTAGAATTTCATGTAATTGTGCCCTTTGTCCTTAGTTAAGTTTCATTTTTGAGTAAGATCTTAGAATTTATCAGTGTCAGGGAGCTAAGAAATCACTGAATCACAGTAAGACCCCTTCAAAAGAGATATTAAATTTAAGTTTATGAAATATACCTTACCTTTTTCTGAAGAGATAAAATAATACTCAGACACTTTTCCCATTTGTATAGTAAGAGAATACATATATATGCATATACATAGATTTCATTATATAATGTAATATTTTAGAAATATATTCCCTTATAAATTCAGTTCTATTTTCCCAAAAGTTGATTTATACAAGACCTATAGATATAACCATTCACATTATATAGATGAGTAAACCGAAATTCAAGGAATCAAAGTGAAATCCTAGGTCAAACCACTACATACATTTCTAATTTCAAATGAACCCAGTTCTCTCTTTACATTCAACATTGCTCCCACTGCATTGTTTCCTTCCTTAAATATTAATCCTTTTTCAGATACATCAACAATTGTGTGATGAAGACTAAACTCCCTATCAATAACCAGACATGGTGATTGAATTGGATACAGCCAGTACTCTTAAATAGAAAAGATACTTTGACCAACTCTGCTCCCTGGGTTTAGTTCCTCTCCCTAGACACCCTTCTCCTTTTTAATGAGGACCTAGATCCTCTCAATGTAAGATACATTCTCTAAACATCCACTAATAAGAAAGTATAGACTAATGGAAAGCATCTTGGGCTTAGAGTCAGGGGAATGTTGCAGTGAGTTTGGCTCTGTTGCTTTGTAACTAAGTATATAGTAAAGTAACTAAGTATATAGTAAAGTAACTAAGTATATAAACTAAGTATATAAAGTAACTAAGTATATAAAACCAGTAAGTTTGTAGTTATTTCACTTTATGCAGCTTCAATTACACTCCTAAAATCTGGATTTGAGAATTATGAAGCTATACTTCTTTACCTCACAGGACTGCTATGTAAAAAAAGCTTTAAGTAAAAGGTAAAGTGCTCTATTTCTGAAGTTCTTACTATAGACCACAAGGCCAAAGTTCATGATGTTTTCCTTCAAAACTCAGGAGATGTAGGAGACTTCTTGCCTGCCATATAATTTAATTAAGAGGCTTTCAAACACCTTTTGCATATATTCTAATGTCTCTTTGATTGATGATTTCAAAAATGTCTTTTCTCTATAGTACGGGGGGTCTCAACATTCTCTCAATAGTCACATGGTTTGAATTGATATTTTCTATACTTTTCAAAAGTACCAGAGTGCACTGCTATCACAACACACATTCCCATTAGAGATATATGAAATTATAATTTTAAAAATTGACACAACTACTTTATCTTTCTCTACTTTTGACAACATCTAGAAGTACTTGTCAAGCATTACTAATTTTAGCCAGTAACACTTTGGATGGCAAAATCTTTGTATTAATTCTTTATTAGACCTTTAAAATGGAAATTTGTTTGAGTCAATATTGAGACAATGAGGCAGAGAAGTTGGCACAATCTGATGAGCTAAAGATTAAAATTTAAGCATTTGAGTTTGTCTTCACTTCTGACTATTATGAAGCCTATCCTAAATAGATTTATAATATAAGACACAAGAATATAATACATGCAACCTTAGTGACTATTGTGAAAAAGAAAAGAGATGATGAATGTGAAAAATATTTGAAAATTATATTGAGCACACACATATATGTATAATTAGAAATTACTTTATAAAATATATGTCCTTCAATGGAAAGCTATTAAATTCTCAAATAACATCTTCCTCTTTTAAAAAAAAAATCTGGATCAATTATTTAAAATTGTTAGGGTAAGAATCAACCTAAAAAGTGATTAAAAGAATAACGAGACTGACTCACATATTCTCTTTAATCCCTTCTTAAGTTGATTCTTACCGTAACATTTATGGGAATATAGAATCAGAAATGCCAGAGATATCAGTGGTCATCATCTTGTGATGAGTGAATCAAACTTTCTCTATCAATCAGCAATTTTTAAATTAATCAGCCAAAAACTTAAATACCTCTACTTAACACTCAAGTCCTCCAGAGCAGTTACTGGTATGTAAAAAACAACAAAACTTCATCTATAGTGTGAGTAGACATGGATGAAATATATTGCACTTGTGAAGACTAACTTAATTCGCTCTTGCCCATTTTTAGATTCATCACTAGAAGGATTTACATCACACTTACACTTGAGTGGGGGAAATCTGTGACCCACATGTGCAACAGTGGGTGAGGAATCAGAATTGACTGATTGCTCCTGGGCAAATTGTCACATAGAGGATGGATGGACTTCATCAAAACTGGTTACAATTTTGTAACAACCTTTGGAAAATTTAATGAGCTAAATATCTTAAATTGATTTAAGGGGTTTTTAGACATAATTTTTAGATTTTTTTCAACAACTCTGATCATTTTGCCTGCCTCTAACAGGAGGTAAGGTCCATTTTAGTAGCTGAAGTGAAATACTATTATAATTGCCACCACCCACATTTATATAAATGTGAATGAATAGGACATCACAGCCTCATACCAAAGGAGCTGGGAAGTTAATCGCAGGGCTTGGTACCCCTTGATGGCTCCCAAAAGAGGAGCATCTCTCATTTATAACTATTCATCTCACTTTACCCTTTCAGCAAAATGATATCTAGATTTCTTGATGATATTCTAGACCCAAATAAGTTCTATGTTCTTTAAACCTGTATTTGCCAGGGGCAGCTAGGTGGCTCAGTGGATTGAGAGCCCGGCCTAGAAATGGGAGGTCCTAGGTTCAAATCTGACCTCAGACACTTCCCAGCTGTGTGACCCTGGGCAAGTCACTTAACCCCCATTGCCTAGCCCTTACCACTCTTCTGCTTGGAGCCAATACACAGTATTGACTCCAAGACGGAAGCTAAGGGTTTTTAAAAATAAAACAATAAAAATAAAAAAAATGTATTTGCCAAGGTTGAAAGATTTGCTAAATCTCTAAAGTTGTGACAAATATTCATCAATTCATAGGCTTCTTTAAATGTCATAAAGCAGACTCATATTAAATATGATAGTAGGTTTGTTTGCTATTGTAATTAACTGGGTGATTGTGAATTTTGGGGATTTTGGTACTTTTTGAATTTTAAATACCTTTTGTACTACTATTCTTTATAAAAAACTATTACTTTGTGAGATTCATTTGCTTGCACTCACAGTGGATCATTGCCAGGTATGAAGCAGAAATGGATCTCATTTTTGGTGAGAAATCTTGTATTCTATATTTCCTTACCTGACACAGTGTGTCAATGATTATAAGCTACAATTTGAATTTTATAACTCTTTTATTATTATATTCTTCTTGCATGTGTAATATAGTATTTCAGTTTTATTTTTTCTCTCCTTTTTTATATATGAAACATGTCACCAGTATTGAGATTCTCTTCTACTTTTTTGATTTAGCAGTGATATAAGTTTAAAATATATTTGCTATAATGTCAAAGCATGACCCAAAAGCTTAAGCCTATACAAATGATGCCACTGATTGCTTAAAAAAAGTATGGGACTTTGCTTAATGATTCTGTTCAATTTGAGTACAAGAGAAAACAAAAAGGGTCATTACACAGTGCCAAAGAAGCACAAAGCTAAACTGCGTAGTGCCAATCGAGCACAAGGTCAAAGAGACCAACCAATCCATAGGATTGATGAAAATTTTGAGCCATGACAAGAGGACTTGAACATGTTTGGGTTTCAAGGTTGTGGCTGTTTAACATATGTTAAAGAAGGTCTTCCTTGTCCCACATTCTACCAAGTATCTCAAATTTGACTTTTACCTGGCTCCTAAAATCTAGTCCCTATTCTCTCTTTCATAATGTGGCAACTTTCGGTAGTCCTAGCTACTGATTGGGTAAGTGCTTATATCATTTTAATTGGGCTCTGATTCAAGGACCTATTATAGATTTATTTTTCCTTTACTTAGACTTTTTACACATAAGACTTTGGTAGTCTATATTTCATACAGAAATTATGTTTTTTATTTGGATATTTTTTATTTCCCTTACCAATTAATTCATATACCTCATAACTCAGCAATGCATCCCTAAATTATCCCTGTGCTTTTTAATCACCTTCTTCAGGGGGAGAATGTATAATTATTATTATTTTAAATTGTAAAGTTTAAATTCCTTTTGAGAGTAATTTTAGGTTAAGAAACATGCTACCTCATCAAAACCAGAAAGTGAACTGTTTGGAGAAGACACCTTGAAGATGCCTCCACAGACTACAATCTGCACCAGAAGATCCAGAGAAAACTTTGGGATGTGATGATTTGAACTATGTGGGTTTAAATGCATTTGTTTTGAATGCATACTATTATGTGAAAGGGGACTGCCCCCTAACTGGCTTTTTGTCAATGTGACTAGTAATCATTGGTTTTGTTCTCTTTTCCTTTTATCCACAAAATATTGCAATCTTTAAGTTGATTATGTTTTCATGATGGTTTTGGGGAAACTGGTTTCCCAATAGGATCACAGTGAGATTTGTATAAATGGAGATTTTGAACCCTAGACTTCAATCCCCAGAAGTCCTTGGTATTTCCCAGAATTCCCTATAATCTCATCTGGATCCCCAGGTTGGCGAGATCACAATTGGTATTTAACTGGCAGTAATACCTCTCATGCTGCTCTCTGCCATTACAATGATGTCAGAAGTATAGTGGTAAGCTAAGATAAGCACTGGGATTCTGAATTGGCTAATCAGGCATGGGCACATGGTTTTTATTTGTATCTTATTTATTCCTTGATTTCTAATAATCCTTAATAAACCTCAAAAGATATAATATTTTTTATTGTTGGAGGCATAATCTAAATTTTTACATGATAAAACAATTGAAGAGGGAAAAAAAGATTCAGGAAAGACAAGTTAAGAATTATTGAACTAACTGAAAATCATTACCAAAGGAAAAAAAAAAGAGTGGGCATCATTCTACAGGAAATTAATCAAGAAAACTGTCCTGATATCCTTAAACAATAGGGTAAAATATAAATTGCCAGAGCCCACCAATTACTTCCTTAATTAAATCCTCAAAAGACAACTCTAAAAAATATAATAGTCAAGCTCAAGAGCTTCCAGATGAAGGAAAAAACACTTCAAACTGCTTCAAAGTAACAACTCAGATATTTCAGATATCATGGAGCCACTGTCAGGATTACACAGGACCTGACTGCATCTACCCTGAAGGAGTAGAAAGCATGGAATATAATATTCTGAAAGCAAGGGAACTAGACCTACCACCAAGAATTAACTACCCAACTAAATTGACTGTATTCTTAGAGAGGAAATATGATCATTTAATAAAATAGAAGATTTCAAATAATTCTGAAAGGAAAGACCATACTTAAACAGAACTTTTGATGTCCTTATAAAGAACTCAAGAAAATCCTCAAAAAAAGAAAATTAAGAAAGAAAAAAAAATAAGGAACTTAATGAGGTCAAATGATTTGTATCCCTTTATGAAATGATGATATCAGTACCTCTTCAAAACTCAACATTAAGGTAACTAGAAGAAGTATACTTAGAAGGTACATCAGTAAACAGTTTAGGAGAATATATCAAAAATATATGTGTAAAAAAAACTAGGGGTAATACAAAAGAAAAAAACTAAAGGAAATGGGAAAAGAGATAAAATGGGGTAAATATGTATTTCATAAAGAAACAAAAGGATGGGTTAAGGGAGAGAGGAAAAAAAAACTATATATTGGCAAGGATGAAGATATTGGTGACAGGTAATACTTAAATCTTTCACCCATTAGAATTGGCTCAGAGAGGGAAAAATCACATACTTGGGGAAGACAATTGTATCCTGCCCTATAGAGAAACAGAAGGGTAATAAATGGGCTGGTGTTTAGGGGAGCAATACAAGGGAGGGAGAGATTGAGGGTCATTTAAAAGGTAGTATAGTAAGAGTAGAATAATAAGAAGGGAGAGGGCAAGAAGAAGAATAACATTAGGGTTGGGAAAGGTAAGAGACTGACTAAAAGTGAAAAGGTGAAGGGTAGGGTAAGAGTGATAAGGGAAAAGGTAGAAATAAACACAGAAGTCAAATGGAGGGGAATAAAGATATAACAAGCTTTGCTGTGAATGTGAATGGAATGAACTCACCCATAAAAGGAAAGCATATATTCAAATGGATTAAAAATCATAATCCTATCATATATTGTCAACAAGAATCACACTTGATGCAGGTAGTTCTCTACATTGTCTTCATAGATCTGACAAAGGCGTTTGACACAGTGAATAGGGACACATTGTGGGTGATCCTCAGCAAGCTCGGTTGCCCAGCAAAATTCGTCAAATTGATCCAGCTCTTTTATGTAGACATGACAGGGGAAGTCCTATCTGGTGGAGAGACTTCTGATCGCTTCAACATCTCCAATGGCTTCAACATCTCCAATGTCGTGAAACAATGTTGACGTCTTGTCGCTGCGCGTGAACGCCAACACCAGGCCACAACCACACCTCCCCTAACAACTAGTGTCCCATACCCCATGTGCCACAAACTTTGCGCCTCAGTCTTTGGACTCCAAAGCCACATGAGGGTACACCGTAAATGAAACTGCACAAAGACAATAGTCATTCTCGGTCACAGAGAGACTACGACTAAAGGCAAGAGGGTAGAGTAGAATTTACAAGGCTGCAACTCAAACAAGGAAGGCAGGAGTAGAAATTATGGTCTCAGACAAAGCTAAAATATAAAACAGATTGATTAAAAGGAATAAGAGTTAAAATACAATTATATCTTGATGAATGGTAGTATAATTAATGAACAAATATCAGTACTTGACATATATGCATCAAATGGTATAATATCCAGATTTCTGAAGGAGAAACTAGTGGAGCTCAAGGAGGAAATATATAGAAAATCCATACTATTGGGCAACTTCAGGCTTCCTCTATCAGAACAAGATAAATTGAATAGAAAATAAATAAGAAAGAAAGAAGTGAACAAAATGTTAGAAAAATGAGTGTTAATAGATATCTGGAGAAAAATAAATAACAATAAACTTGTTTTCAGCATCATATGGTACACATAAAGAGATTGACTTTTTAAATGTAGGTGTGTTGATTTAGAATCTTGAACCCTAGAGACCATATTTCCCATAATCCCCTTTTCTTTCCCTGTTTGTGCATCTCTGAACATGGAGGGAGCTTTCAGTTGCTTTTTCATGCCCATGTGAGAGCTGGTTCCATGGTGGAAGAGGGAGGAATAGCTTTTTTTTTAATTTTCCTAACTTTACTTCCATATATTTCAAGATAAATATTTAATAAATATTATTAAATATAATACTTGGAGTACTGGATATTAATTTTAATCTTTACATTTTTGGCAAACCATTAAAGGACTCTAGGACTCAACTTTCCTTTTTCCTTTTCTTTAAAGCTTTCAGCCTGGTTACAGCTTAGCAACTCAGCAATTTAAAACTGCTACTGTTAGTTTTCAAACCCTCTGTCCAGTTGCCCAGCTGTAGCCCATTCCTCTACCTCTCCTTACTCCTTCCAAGCCTCTGGCAGCTGTGAATACTTGAGTATTTTTATAGTCTGACTGTCCTGCTGTGCCCAGCTACCTTAATTTAGGTGACTGGGTGGAAAAGCACTCCCCATCCACTTCCTGGAGAGCAGCCATATCAGCTGATTGACCATTCCTGCCTGCAGCTTGGCCAAACTCCTGCTAAGCAGGCTCCCTTGCTGCCTTAAACTACTACCTCAGCCAGGGCACCCTGGGCCCAACATGGTGCTGATGCCTAGTCACACCTGGCTTTACTTCTCCTACCCATGGCCCAAAGCTACTGATGTTTTTTTTTGTTTGTTTTTTTTTTCCTTAGCCAGAGCCATTTCCAGCCTGACCCCTACCCCAGCATTGTTGCAACTTCTGGACTTCTGCTGCCACTTCTGCAGCTTCTCCTGCCGTGATCTCTGTTCCAGCTGGTGAGTATAAGCTTCTCTTTCCCCAGTCAGCTAGAAGGGAAGTCCCCTTTCACTGCTGGGCTGCTGATTTCCCCCCCCCCCCCCCACCCCAGGTTCCACCAGGCTCTTTTCCTTAGCTGGGAAGGTCCTATTCCACTTTTTAACCACTCCTAAATACATCCCTAACACCTCCCAGTTGTAGTGCTGCCTCTAGGCCACTAGAGGTCAATATTGAGCACTGATCTTTTTTCTCCTCTTTTTTCCTTCTTTTTTTCTTTTATTTTCTCCCTTTTCCTCCTTAGCTACACTAGATGGCAGCAATAAATATATGAATAACATGGAATATGGAATATGGAAATGTTTCTTCTTCCCCTATTTTTTAAAATAGTTTGTATAGTATTAGAGCTATTTCTTCTTTGTTTAGTCAGTACTCTTGTGAACCGAAGGGGTCTTGAGGTCTTTTTCTTAAGGAATTCTTTGATGGTTTATTCAATTTCATTTTGGGGACAGACATTTAATAATGTTTTTTTTCTTTTGTAATCTGAGTAATTTATATTTTTGTAAGTATTCATATATTTCACATAGATTGTTAGATTTATTAGCATATGAATAGACAAAAGAACTTCCAAAAATTACTTTTAATTTATTCTTCATTGTTTATCATTTCTCCTTTTACATTTTTGGTACTAGTAATTTGGTTTTATTCTTTCTTTTTTTTTAAATCAAGTTAAATAAATTGTCTTTCTGTGAATTTTGTTTATCCTTTTTAAACCATTTTGCCTATAATGAAAGAGTTTTTCTCATCAATGGATTTTTGTACCTAATTTCACTATATGGACACTTCTGTTTTGGAAGTTTTTAATTTTTCAGGATATTTTTGCCTCCTTTACAAAGTAATTGACTCTTAATTCATGATTTTCTTGAATCACTCGTTTATTTTCCCATTTTTTTCTATTTCTTGAGTTTTTAAAATCTTTTTTGAGGCCATTTAGGAATTCGTTTTTAGGCTTTAGACCAAATTATATTTTCCTTTGAGGTATTGGACAGAGTTCTCTTGATTTTTATGTCTTCCTCTAACATAGTTTTCTGACTTTCCCTGTTACTTGTGAATTTTAGTTTTTCTCCACCCTGCTTAGTCTTTAGAAATTTAGCAACCAAGGGATGTATACATCCTCACTTAAGTGATTAACTGTGAGGAGAATGACCTATAACTGACATATGCTAGCAAGTGACAAATCTGAAACAACTGACAGACACCCTGGTATGTCCTAAACCAAGCTTAAGCTATAATTGGTACATGTGAGATGCAGGGAGTAATATAAAGAACTATCTATATATTTCCTGTCTCTTCCTCTCTCCATGCTCTCTCTTGGAAATATTGGGCTCCCTCGGTGACATTGATCTCTCTAGGCAGTATGGGGAGCTCTGGGAGGCATTTCAGCATGCTTGTAGCTTTTGGCAAGTTTTTGCATTTGTGACTTGGTGGTGAGGTTACTGGGAGAAGCTTTGTAGCATGGTTTAGATGAGGCATCTTCCCTGAGTGACTTTGGTGAATAAACAAAGGTTGATGCCTCTTTTCCTTTACCTCCTGAAAGGAGACCCCTCATCTTGGAGGAGATGTCAAGGCTGAAAGCCGATCTAGAATTAATCTTCCAAGAAGGCCCCTTTCTAGAGGCCTCTGAAATCCTGCCTGTCTCAGAGCAGGCCGGAGAACTCCAATTATCTTTCCTCTCTCTCTTCTTCTGAATTTCTTACTTCTATTGTAATTAAACCTTCATAAAATCCCAAACTGACTTGAGTATTTTATTGGGATTTAATTTAAATCCCTGGTAACCATTAAAATATATATATATTTAGTCAACAACCCTAAAATTTACCCTTATACACCAAAATTCTTTTTTCAGTTTCTTTTTAAGTTGTTTGCTCATTGTTAGTCTTTGTTAATCTTAAAATAATGGTTATAAGTTGGCTCTTCTCCTGGGCTTTGGAGGCACTGATTCAAAATTCATCTTTTTGTGTAGCTCCGTTCAGATCTATTTGAGTGGTGAAGGTTTTAATTTTTCAGTTCTCCCACATATAATCTATGGAGAGGTATATTTCCTGCTCTCCTGCCCTGGGCACTGTTCTGTGAGAAACAATCACTTCTCTCTTCTTTTCTAGAATTGTGACTAGGGCACTAGCTAACTTTAGGCACAAACACACATGTACTAATATTATTACTCATCCTGGTACTACAATGAAGGATTGTGACTCAGATATGGAAATTACATAGAGGTCTGCATCCAATGCTCTCAAAGGGAATCCCATTATTGCCTTTTGAACAGTTATCTTTCCCCCTTAACTTTTGTGGGAAAAGAACTCTAGAAACTATTGCTGCTAATTCAATTGCTTCCATGGTCCTTGCTGGATTTTGGATGTGGGTTCTACCCTTGTGTGCTGCTCTATACAGGAATGGTGGTCATCGTTTAGTATTCAGATAGATTTAGAGAAATTAGGATTTAAGATTAATTATAATAATTCTCTTACCCCTTTTCCTTCCTCCCTTTCCCAAATAATGAACCTGATTTTTATGTTTCTGACTTGTTCATTCTCCTACAAAATCCCACTATTACACAATATAATAATCATTGGGGAGTTTTTCTCTTTTCCTATTATCCCCAAATTATTGTTACCTTTAAGTTGATTATGTTTCCATGATACTTTTGTGGAAACTGGTTTCCCATTAGGATCACATTGGGGTATATGTAAGTGGAGATATTTGAGCCTTTGGACATCATTCCCTAGAAGTCCCTTAATATTTCCCAAAATTCCCTTTTCATATATCCCCATGTTTGGCGTGATTTATTTTAGTGGCTGTAACTCCTCCCTCTCTCTCTTTTAAGACTTGCAATTGGGCTTAATTAGGCAGTTATTTAGCCATAATTATTATCAATAAAACTTTAAAAATATAATATTTAGTTATTGAATATTATTTTTAAAAATCACAGGTATTACCGCACACCTAGCAGATTGCCTAACATGACAGCAAAGGAAAGTAATAAAGGTTGGAGGGCATGTGGCAAAATTGGGACATGAATGCTTTGCTGTTGGAGTTGTGAATTTATCCACCCATTCTGGATGGCAATTTGGAACTTCAAAATGACTTTATTGAAAAATGTTATTTAATGAATTAATTTAGAATATTTTTTCATTGTATAATAATGAAGGTATTGAATTGGATTGAAGAGGTACTGAGGATAAGGAAGGGTAAGTAACAGGGAATGGAGGAGGTGAAAGAAGAGAAAGATTCTGGAAGGTGGCAGAAGTAAAATAGAGAAATACCCTCTGTGGCTGAGAGGCTGTCTTTGAAATTCCCTTACATTAAACCCCTAAGAGAGGTATGTAAACCTTAAAATTTCTTAGATTTGTGAATGTTGGAAATTTCACCATTGGAAGGTTTCATGCTTGTAGGGAATTTCCTACTGATAGTGGGAAATCTATTGGAATGTGAACCCCATTGGCATGGGAGGTTCCTTCTCCTCCTTGCTTGGGACTGCTTTAGGCTAGAAACCTTTTGCTGAACAATGGAAAGGGCTTTGACCTATGCTTAAGAATAGAACAGGAAGTTCTTTGAGTCATGATTGATTTTAGAATTGATACAATAGAGATACTTGGAATGACAGAACCAGGTCTTGGAACTTCCATTCTCCACCCTACTCAGGGTAACAGGATTTAGGAAGGGCTGCAGCAAAAGGATCAAGATTTAATTATTTGAGAATATGACATGTGCAAAGCCACAGACCTCTGGGCGGTCCTGGGTTAAGCTAGAGCCACCATTGGCACAGGGAAGACATGGACAGTGATTGGTAGATGTGAGAACTGAGGGGAGAGAACTTAGATGGTTTACTTAAAGATAGCGGGGTCTGAGGACTGGGAGGTTGGAGAGGTTTTGCTCTGAGAGGTTGTGCTCTGAGAAGCTTGCTCTGAAGGAAGCTGGAGGTGGAGGCCCCTGAGACTGTTTCTCCATTTTGGTCACGTGAGTGATAGGGACTGATCTCTTTTCTTTGCCTCAGCTATCTAAGGGCTTGGGCCTTTTGGCACAGCCTAAACAGAGGGGGTATTTAAGCCCTATTCCCTTCTCTCTCTCTCTCTCTCTCTCTCTCTCTCTCTCTCTCTCTCTCTCTCTCTCTCTCTCTCTCTCTCATACCTTTCTTCCTCCTGTTTGTAATTAAACTCCATAAACGGTTTTCTGCTGACTTTAGTTTTCATTAAGGAATTATATAGCTGAATTCCTTGGTGACCTTAAATTAATATATATCAGTCTTTTAAAGTGATTTCCTTGTCACAGGTACCACTAGGTACAGTTAGGTTAAGGATTCTTAGGGGTAAAACTTATGGTTGGATTGAATATATTCATAGTTGGTTGCCAGGGACTTTAAATTGTAAATCCCAATGAAATACTCAAGTCAGAATGGAATTTTATGGTGGTTTATCTACAATAGAGTAGATATTTATCTACAATAGAGTTCATCTACAATAAATAAATAAATAAAATAAAAGTTTATCTACAATAGAGTAAAGATATTAAGGAAGAAAGAAAGAGAGGAAAATGAGATACTAGGTAAGAATTAAGAGGCACCAGCCAAGGTAGGGGGCAGAGGATTAAAACAAGCAAGACATCCAGTCACTAGGCCTCCTCCAAAATGAGGGGCCTCCTCAGAAACTGGTGCCTACAGAAAGTCAAGGAAAAGGGAGTCCCAAGGGATGGGACTCTCCAGAGGCTTGTGCCTCCAGAAAAAACAAGGAATGGGGAATAAGCTTTGCACTCACCATGCAACAGTCTAAGGGAAGCAGTCTGAGGTCTCAGGCTAGATATCCTCCACAGTCAAGTTACACCACTTAGTCCCTCTCACAGGAAGTGACACAAAATATAATGGCAGTTCTTAATGTCACTTCCTGTGATTCACATGTACCAATAGTGGCTTAAACTTGGCTTTAGAGGGCCAAGGGGGTCAGTCAGTTGTTTCTGATTTGTCACTTGCTAGTACACACAGGTCATAGACCTTCCTCCCCCACATTTAATCCCTAAGTGGGGGTGTTTACATTCCTGGTTGCTAAAATTCTAAAGACTAAGCAGAGTAGAATAAATCTAAAATTCACAGGATGACAGGATCAGTGTCCTTGAGACAACTTCTGGGGTCTAGTGGAGATTACTTAGCAAGACTTGACTTGAAAATAAAGAGTTCCTCTTGTCTGGCAAACAGACTGCTGTTGTTGGTTCTCATTTTTTCACCTAGGCTAATGGCAATCTTAGCAAGCAACTTCTCATTCTTTGTTCTCCCTTCAATATGAATTTGTCTGTGACTATTGCTCAAGTAGTTTAATAAATCAAGAAAGGGGAGAGGTTTGAGACCCTACTGAGTTTCTTGTTTTTCTTCAGCTGAGATTGCTCAGCTTTAACTTCTTCTTCTTCTTAGCTAATCAATGTCTCTATCCTATTGTAGAAGTGGCAAGTGTCCTTCTTGGGAAGGTCAAGGGATGGAAAGGATCTTAAGCATGACCCCCTGAAGTTAAGGGATCAGGCCCTTCTCTGTAGGTGCTGTTTGTTCTTCCTCTAATGGATGACTTCAAACATACAGGAACCTTCTTTTCTTCTGGGTAAGGGAAATGGAGGCAAGGATTTTCAACAGTTTGGAATCTAGAGCTATAGGTCTTTGCTCCATGTATGACAGAGTTCAGAGGGTAAAGACCCTTCAGTTCTCAGTTTTCCCCACAACCATCTTTTCTCAGTCCAACTGTCACTCCCCCACCCATTACATTCCAACCAATGTCTGCTGCATCTCAGTGGGCAGAAATGCAAAAGCCTGATTCATAATTTTCCTTTCCACAATTGTTACACAATTCATCTTCTTTCCCTGCCTTGACTGAGACATTTGAGAAAGATTTTTAAGAACTGGATAAAGATTCCTATAACTATAGGTACAGGTCAAGAACGGATGTAAATCTTGTTCTATCAAAATATATGGTTATTGTCAGAATTCTCATGGTTAGGAATATATGTTAAAAATGACATCAAAGACTTCTTTATCCTTTTCAAAATGTCCATTGTATCACCACTACCTTTTGTCACTGCAAATTTCTCTATCCTAGATCTCCTTCCCTTCCTGATCTGCTGTTGCAATTTATCCACTCTTCCATATAAAAACAAATAATTCAGTTTACCAGGTGCACTGGGACATTCTTTTTCAGCCTAGACTTTTCTATCTTTCCTCTCTCTTAAGGTAGGAATAAAATACTGCTGAGATGAAAATATGAGTCTGATCATAGATTTAATGAATTCATTATGATTCATTGATAGAAGGAAAGGAATATAAGAGAGACGGGTTTGGGGGAGAGAGAAAGACTAAGACTAATCAAGCTTTCCCATTTGGCTGCTTATCCCACAGCAGCTCCTACCAGCAGCAACAGAGAATTAAAACTAGACTGACTGTTTCATCCTCACCCATGATATGCTTTCCTTGCTCTGCCTTCCATATTGACATTGTATACTGACCTCCAGGATGATGTCACGGTGCTGGAGACACTTAGGATGATGCCAGACACCTAGCTTATTCTGACAACAGCCATTTAGAATTGTAGTGAGGGAACACCAGGTTGTGGTATATGCTGGGATGGATCTCTTTTCCTCATGCAATACTATCTCTCTAATACTATGAACACCATAGTTTGGAAATAAGTTTCAAATAGTTCTATTCCAAATTTAGGGAAATTGGTTTAAAATTTAGTTGCTCAAAAAACCTTTTCTGCAATTCAGAGCATCTTCACCTGGAATGGTGAATGTGGATGGAGAGTCCCTGTATTTGTATTTGTATTTTGCCTTGAAATTTTAAGTTAAAAATTCTCTAAAACAAATAAGCAAATAAAACAAAACTTTACCTTCTGTCTTAGAATTGATTTAAATATAATTTTCAAACCATAAGAGCAATAGGAACTAAATAATTGGAGTGAAGTGACTTACCCAAGTTCGTATAGTTAGGAAGAAAAAGAGGACAGATTTGAACAAGGACAAGCAATCCCTAGGCATGGCTCTCTTACCAGAGTAACTGACTTGAACCAAGTTAAACCTCTTTGCATATTTTTAATTAGATTATAGAATATATATTTTATTTATGAATATTTTAAATTAAAGGGGGGCAGAGAATGACATAATTTAGTATGCTTAAAATATAAATTCCATGAAGTACCTCTTTTGTGACAAAAAGAGCTGGAAAATGAGAAAGAAGCTGGATAGAATTTAAATTTACCTAAACCTTTTTTTATCATAAAGACATATTTACCATATATCTTGATAATTTCACAATGAATATACAACTTGAATATTATAGGTCACAGCACAGAAATATTATTTTTTGAAGCAATGTAATAGTGAACTAGTTCTTATTTGAAAGAGGTGTTAGATTATTTAAAAAAAGATAAAAAATAATTGTGTGAAATTGAATATTACTGGCAGAAATAAAATTAGGGCAAAGAGAGAACACATTATCTAGTAAATAGAGATGTTAGGAGCAAGGACATGCATTTAGGTTTTCTCTCACATAGTATTTGTGATGTTGTGCAGGTCATATAAGGTCTCATTGCTCTAAGTCATCTTTTTTAAGTCTATAAATTATAGTTGGTGAAAATTTTTTTGATTTAATACATTTGATAAGATTCTGCTTTTAAAAAAACTGGGAAATAAAATTAAATTAATAAAATGGAAACCAATTCAAAAGAATTTAAAGGTATGATCAATTTTCAAAGGATTATTATCTTTTAAAGTCTTATGAGATAGTGTTCAAAACTATACATAAAAATGAAAATAAAAAATTATGAGACACAGAAAAATAACAAAGATGACAAAAAACCATAAAAACTCAGATTTAGATAGACCAAGGAAATACATACAGATCTACATATATCAAGGAACAATCAGAGAACTTATGTTTTTAAATTGAATTTTATTTTAGTAATATTTTAAAAATTATTTGACATTTATAGTACACATATGTAAAAAGCTATTCAACAACTGAATGGAATGATTTCAGGTTTCTGCTAAGAGAAAAAAATTAAAAAATATTTTGTCATTATTGATGTTGTTTAGTTGTTTTATGTAGTGTCTGATTCTTCATGATTCATTTTGTAGATTTTTTGGGTAAGATAATAGAATGGTTTGTTTTTTTTCCTTCTCTAGCTAATTTTACTCATGAGGAGATTTGTTCAGTGGACATAGCTAGTAAGTGTCTGAGGCTGGTTCATCTAGCTGCCATAATATATTTTGGAATATATGTAAAACGTCATTCTAATTAAAGATATGCTTAACATACATACCTAGAATTGTAAATTCTCAGTAAAAATAGATGGCAAATAATTTTAACTTTTTACATTTATAAGCAGGTTTCTGAAATAGTCGTACTGATTCAGATGTCTATGCATAATAATGCAGGGTCCATTTCTTAACAGAGTCATTCCAATTTTTGTACAAACAAAACTAAATCATTAACTAAAATCAGAAGGGTAGCAACAACTTGGGAAACAATCTTCATAAAAACCTCTGACAAAGGTTTTATTACTCAAATTTACAAAGAGCTAAATCAATCGTACAAAAAATCAAGCCATTCTCCAATTGATAAATGGGCAAGGGAAATGGATAGGCAGTTCTCAGATAAAGAAATCAAAACTATTAACAAGCACATGAAGAAGTGCTCTACATCTCTTATAATCAGAGAGATGCAAATCAAAACAACTCTGAGGTATCACCTCACACCTAGCAGATTGGCTAACATAACAGCTATGGAAAGTAATGAATGCTGGAGGGGATGTGGCAAAGTAGGGACACTAATTCATTCCTGGTGGAGTTGTGAATTGATCCAACCGTTCTGGAGGGCAATTTGGAACTATGCCCAAAGGGCTCTAAAAGATTGTCAGCCCTTTGATCCAGCCATAGCACTGCTGGGCTTGTACCCCAAAGAGATATTAAGGAAAAAGACTTGTACAAGAATATTCATAGCTGCACTCTTTGTGGTGGCCAAAAATTGGAAAATGAGGGGATGCCCTTCAATTGGGGAATGGCTGAACAAATTGTGGTATATGTTGGTGATGGAATACTATTGTGCTAAAAGGAATAATAAAGTGGAGGAATTCCATGGAGTCTGGAACAACCTCCAGGAAGTGATGCAGAGCGAGAGGAGCAGAACCAGGAGAGCATTGTACACAGAGACTGATACATTGTGGTACAATCGAAGGTGAGGACTTCTCCATTAGTGGCAATGCAATGTCCCTGAACAATCTGTAGGGATCTAAAAAACACTATCCACAAGCAGAGGATAAACTGTGGGAGTAGTAAAAATACCGATGAAAAGCAACTCCTTAACTACAGGAGTGGAGGAGATATGACTGAGCAGAGACTGAATGAACACTCTAATGCAAATACCAACAACATGGAAATGGGTCTGAATCAAGAACACATGTGATACCCAATGGAGTCATGCATGGGCCCATAGGAGAGGTGGTGGGAGGGTGGGGAGGGAAGAAAAGAAAATTATCTTTGTTTCCAATGAATAATGTTTGGAAATGACCAAATAAAAATTTTAAAAAATAGTCATTTCAAAATCATTTATTTGTATTTCTTTGAAAGTTTTGCCAATTCACTGCGTATGAGATAAAAATTTTAAAATACTTTGTTTTCTGTTCCCATTATCATAAATTTTATTAAGATATAACATATGGTTTTGTGTATATATATATATACATATTTATACATACATAGAAAGAGAAACATAATTTTATATTCATATAAGTATATACATTTGTGTAATTCTTTTATCTAATAGACATAAAGATTCAAAACTCTTCCCTATATAGCACTTTGTACCAAGTCTTTCTGCATATTTTCATCTATTTCCTTTCATATTTCTCTTTTAGTACTGGAAGAGTGCAGGTAAGGGTGGGTGGGATAGAATACTATTCTTGTAACCAAAGAATAATGTTCTAAATTGACTAAATAAAATTTAAAATATTAAAAAAATTCTTGTTACAAACAAAACTGCAAACAAGAGAGTTTAACCAAAATCCAGAACGGAAGTAAACTTCTTTTTGTTTGTTTGTTTGGAAAGGCAATATATTTTTATTCTTTCTCAATATTCTATATCTTAAGTAAATGTTTAGATGAGCTATTTTTGTCTAGTTGCCATGAATGACAAAATGATTCAATTTATTCGCAAATCCTAAGGGCACTGCAAATGAAAGAATATTTTTTTTCATTGCCCATAGCTAACAATATTTACATAAAAAGGAGAACAAATAAAAATCACATTCATTAGAGAATAAGTATGTCTCCAATTTAAAAGGAAGATTGCAAAATTGAAATCAGCCATACCTCCAATTGCTTAGTTAAACTCAGGCAACAGTGTCATTTTAAAAAAAAAAAAAGCTCACATACTTTTTTTGGCCCAGGTACTTTAGGAAAATTAGAAAATATGTCATGAAATTCTCTAACCAAGGTAAATAGAATCTCTCAATAACCCCATGATATAGTTGTAGTCATTGCACCAAAAGATAATATTTTTAAATCAGATTTGTAACTGCCATAGATACTACATGACTTAGATCTGGAATAGGAGAATTATATATATTCTCAAGGTGACCATCAATTTTGTAGTAAAACTGTTCATAATCAACAAAACCAAATGACTTATGAAGATTATGACAATTGATTAAAGAGGTAAAAAGAGGAGAAAAATGGAAGTGAAATGTGAAATTGTTTAGGGTATAAGAATATTTAAGCTAAAATATTTTATTCCTTATCCTCCACATTTAGAAAATAATTTTTTAATTCCTACAATTAAATCCTTATTCCTCAGACTATAAATCAAAGGATTAATCATTGGTGTCACAATGGTGTAGATTACAGAGAAGATCTTATCTATACTGCCTGAAGAACTGGTCATGGATTGAAAATATGCAATTAAACCAGAACCATAGAATAAGCATACAACCATAACATGAGAGGAACAAGTAGAGAAGGCTTTGGATCTGCCAGTGATTAATGGGAGTTTCAGAACAGTGCTGAGGATTCTGATGTAAGACATGAGTATCATCAGAAAAGGAGTCAAACCAAAGAGGAAACAATGAACATAAAGAAAGACTTCATCCCCAGAGGTATCTCCACATGCCAATTTCAATAAGGGGGGCAAGTCACAGAAAATGTGATTGAGTTTGTTAGAACCACAGAAGGGACCCGAGAAAACCTGGTATGTCAGTCCTATCAAGACTGGAATACCAATAACCCAGGAGCCAAAAACCATCTGGACACATATCCTCTGATTCATGATTATAGGATAGTAAAGTGGCTTACAGATGGCCACATAACGGTCATAGGCCATCACAGCCAGAAGAAAGCTCTCTGTGACTCCTAGAATGAGAAAGAAACAGAGTTGTGCAGCACATGACAGTAAAGAAATATTCCTTTTCTGTCTCCAAATATTCACAAGCATTCTGGGGAGGATGTTTGATGTGTAACAAATTTCCACAAAGGAGAAGTTTCCAAGGAAGTAATACATAGGTGTTTGAAGAGCTGATTCCACACTGGTGATTATAATGATGAGACCATTGCCTAATAGGATACTTATGTAGATGAATAGAAAAAGAACAAAGAGAAATCCTTGGATATTGGGGTATTCAGAAAATCCCAGGAGAATAAATTCTTCCATAATAGTAAGATTTGTGATTGCCATTTTTTCCCTGTATATTCAAAATTTAATAATGGCAAATGTCAATTTTCCTCAATTTGACTTGAATTCTGACTCTGAAATGACAAGTGTATAATTTAGTTTAGATGATGACTCAGATAATTTCAATATTGGTCATTTTATTTTTAACTTATACAGTTCAGATATTTTATGTTATATCTAGATAGTAAATGCTGTATTATATTTTATCTGTGCTAACCCCTCTTCTCTAGCAATCCATATTTGATATTTGATATGCTCTTACAAATTTAAAATATAATTATATATTTTCAGAATTGATGATCTGTGTTATACATAATGAATCTTTACAAATATACATTATATTAAATTTTAATTTCCCCTCTAAATATACATCTATTTCATATTTTGTTTTATAAAGTTATTTCTGCATCTAAATTGTATGAGTATGACTTATTGTTATTAAAGAACAAGACCGACTCCATTTTATACTATTCATTTTTCTTGTTTTATTCTCAAAAATAATCTCATCAGTCAGAATTTATATTGAAATTATATTTTTTATTCCATAATGAAACTTTTGATGCCAAATAGTTTAAAATTCAAGCATAAACATTAAAGAGTGATGTCTGAGCTCCCCCCCACTGTCTGTTTATTTCTTCTGTTTAATTCTGGCCCCAGGAACTTTCCCCCACCTACAGTGCTAAGCCTCCAGTGGTGGCTGGAAACTCTGGGTGGGCAAGGGCACTAGTCCAAGGGGAGTGCCCTACTTGCAGAGCTATGCCAGACTCACGGCTTAGATCAGGGGCAGAGTAGAGGCAGCTGGAGGAGAAGTAAATAGCAGGCAGCCCAGTCTCAGCTGAAACACCTAATCTTGCCCACCCCCCTTCTGGAAGTTTTAGCTTTGCAGATCAACTCCTCCACCCTACCTGAATCTCATCAATAAGGGCAGATAAGAAATCTTCAGAGGGCAAAGGAACTCAAACTTCAACACCCCTCTCACAGAGCCTAAGTGACTGAGCTCCAAGGGCAAAAGCAGCAATAAACTACAGGCAACAACCTTGCTCACAGGGGGAGAAGCCCAGCTTCTTCTCACCTTCTGGTGTCAGCTGGGGGAGATCAGACTCTTTGACCAAACAGCAGAATATCCCAAACTCACAAATCCAGCACAAAATGGGAGGATCAAGACCTCAGACAACTACAGAGGGGAAAAAAGGGGGAAATATGAGTAAAAAACAGAAAAAAGAAAATAGAAATTACAATCATCATCTTCTATCCAGACAATGAACAAATAGCAAATGAAACAGAGGAGGATCAAGGAACAGCAAGCAAAAATACAGAAACTCCAGCAAATTGGACACAGACTTTGTTTTGGAAGAACTCAAAATACAATTCAAAACCCAATTAAGAGAGGCTGAAAACAACTTGGAAAAGAATTTTAAAAGCTAAATAAATCATTGGGAAATGGAAAATAGTGTCTTGAATGCCAAAATTAATCAGCCTGAAAATGACACAAAGGAGATGAAATGTGACCTCCAAAAAAATCATACCAAAAGAACAAGAATAAGCAAAAAGCCAGGGATGAAATTTAGTCTTAAAAATGAGAATACAACACCTAGAAGGAAGTGACTTCACAAAGCAGCAGGAAATTATAAAACAAAATCAAAATAATGAAATAATTGAGGAAAATGTGAAACACCTAATTCACAAAACAGAAGGTTTAGAAAATCGTTCTAGGAGAGACAACTTAAGAATCATTGGTCTACTAGAAGACAATTAGGAAAGAAAAAACCTAGATATCATTCTACAGGAGATTATTAAAAAAAATACTGCCCTGACATCCTAGAGTAAGAGGGAAAAGTGGAGATTGAAAGAATCCACAGATCGCCCCCTGTACTTAATCTCCAACTGAAAATAACCAGGAACGTTATAGCCAAATTCAAGAACTACCAGACCTAAGGCAAAATATTACAAGCTACTAGGAAAAAAGCCATTAAGACATCATGGAACTACAGTTAGTATCATACAGAATCTGGCTGCATCTACACTGAAGAACCAAAAGCCATTGAATATGATATTCTGGAAAGCAAGTGAACAAGGTCTACAATCAATAACCAACTAGCCAACACAACTGACTATATTCTTGCAGGGGAAAGTATGTGGACAATTAATAAGATAGAAGACTTCTAAGCATTCATAAAGATAAGACTGGAATTAAACAGAAATTTTGATGCCCAAAGACAGAACCCAAAAGAATCACCAAAAGGTAATTAAGAAAGGGGGAAAAAAAGAAAAAAAAACTTTTTTTAATGTAACCAATAAGTTAAAATTATTGGTATTCCTATAAGAAAAGAAGATATTGGTAAATTAAAAATTGTTATTGTGACTTTGTTAGCTAGAAAAAGTCTACTTAGAGGGAACAGTGACAAACTTTATAGGAGGAAATGCCAAGACATAAACATTTATCTAGATATATGATGCATTTATATGCATATATATGTATATATATGTAACTAGAGGTATTAAATAGGCTAATATTAAAAGAAATGGGGAAAAACAAAATGAGGTAAATTTATGTCATAAAGGCACACACTGTAGGAGGGGAAAAGAATACCAATACACTGGAAGATTAAAGAGATTGGAGAAAAGAAATATGTAATTCATATGTGCATTGAAACTTACTCAAAGAGGGAAGAACAATCAAATTCATTGGGGCAGAGAATCTATTTGAGCCCTATAGAGAAGTAGAAGACTTTTGGGGAGGGAAACAATTCAAGGGAGGAAGAGGGTTGGGGGGTGGAATAGTTTTAAAAGACCATAAAGAAAATAAGAGGGGAATAAGAAGAGGAGGATAGAAAGGGAAGTAAAATTATGGTGGCAAATAAGGGGACTGTTTAAAAACAAACATTGGTGTAGAAGGAAATATTGAAAGAAGAAAAGGCAAGACTAGGAGTAGAAATTAAAATTCTGGGAAATAAACAGCTGGTAATCATAACTCTAAATGTAAATGGAATGAACTCACCCAAAAAACTCAAGTGAATAGCAGAGTGGATTAGAATCCAAAACCCTATCATATGCTGTCTACAAGAAACACACATGAGTAAGGTAGATATGAACAGGGTGAAAGTAAGAGGATGGAGCCAAATCTATTGGGCATTAACTGATAAAAAGAAGGCAGGAGTCTCAATAATGATATCTGACAAATTCAAAGTAAAAATAGATCTAGCCAAAAAAGACAGTAAAGGTAATTAAATCCTAATAAAATTCAGTATAGACAATGAGGAAATATCAGTACTCAACATGTATGCACCAAATGGCATGACATCCAAATTTCTAAAGGAGAAAATAGTAGAGCTCACGGATGAAATAGAAAGAAAAACTATAATAGTGGAGACCTGAACTTTCCTCTATCCAAACTAGATAAATCAAACCAATAAATGAATAAGAAAGAGTTATGAGATATGAATGAAATTCTAGAAAAAAATTAAATATTGGGGAAATGTGGGTAAGAATAAATAGAGACAAAAAAGGACAGCAACACATGGTACATTCACAAAGATTGACCATGCACTAGGGCATAAAAACATTGCAAAAAAGTGCAAAAGAGCAGAAATAATAAATGCAAACTTTTCAGAACACAATGCAATGAAAATAATAGTAAGGGTACATGGAGAGGCAAATAAAAATTAATTATAAATTAAACAATACAATTCTCCCAAACTGGTTAGTTAAAGAGGAAATCATAGAAACAATTAATAATTTCATTGAAGAAAATGACAATCCTGAGACAACCTTTCAAAATCTATGGGATTCAGCCAAAGCAGTACTCAGGGGGAAAATTATAACTTGAGTTCATATATTAAAGAATTAGAGGGGGCAGAGGTCAATGAATTGGGCATGCAAATTAAAAAACTAGAAAGTAAACAAATTAAAAATCCTCAGATGACAATTAATTGATTTAATAAGTAAGACTAGAAGCAGGTATTTTGCAAAAACAAATAAAATAGACAAATTATTGGTCAATTTAATTAATAAAAGAAAAGAAGTCCAAATTAACAGTATCAAAAATTAAAAGGGAGACCTCACCTTTAATGAAGAGGAAATTAAGGCAATCATTAAAACTATTAGGCCCAATTATATGGCAATAAATATGGTAATATAGGTGATATGGATGAATATTTACAAAAATATAAATTGGCTAGATTAACAGAAGGCACATGGAAAAGTGTTCTAAATCCCCCCTGGTTAGAGAAATGCAAATAAAAAAACAACTCTGAGGTACCACCTTAAACCTAGCAGACTGGCTGATTTGGCAGGAAAGGAAAGTCATAAATGTTGGAGGGGATGTGGCAAAATCAGGACACTAATACACAGTTGGTAGAGTTATAAATTGGTCCAACTGTTCTGGAGGGCAATTTGGAACTATGAACAAAGAGCTTTAAAGGCTGTTTGCAATTTGATCCAGCCATACAACTCCTGCGTTTGCACCCCCAACACACAATAAGTAAAAAGACTAGTACAAAAATATATATAGGTGCTCTTTGTGCTGGCAAAAAAAAAAATGGAAAACAAGGGGGTTTCCATTAATTGGGGAATGACTGAATAAATTGTGGAATATCTTGGTGATGGAATATTATTTTGCTGAAAGGAATAAATTAGAGGATTTCTATGTGAACCAGAAAGACCTCTAGGAACTGACGCAGAATGAAAGGAGCAGATCCAGGAGAACCCTGTACACAGAGATTGATGCACTGTGGTATAATCAAATGTAATGGACTTCTCTACTAGCAGCAATGCAATGAACCAGGACAATCCAGTGGAACTTATGAGAAAGAACACTATCCACATCCAGCAAAAGAACTGTGGAAATAGAAAAGCAAAAGAAAAAAATATGATTGATAACCTAGCTCAATAAGGATATGATTAGGGTTTTGATCTTAAAAGATCACACTACTGCAAATATGAATAACATGGAAATAACTTTTGAGCAATGATTCATATATATCCCAGTGGAACTACTTGTCACTTTCAGGAAGGGGGAGGAAAGAGATGCAGGAAATCATGAATCATGAAAACATGGTAAAATATTTTAAATTAAAAAATCTACTTGTCCCCATTAAAACTTTATTATATTTTTCAAGAGATATCAAAAAAGAAAATCACCTCTTAATGAAACACAACATTAGAATATAAACATAAAAAGGAGCACTTCTAAAATCCTAGTTGCAATTTATTGATTCTCCTTTCTTCATTTTTCCTGAAAATAGTAAATATTTGTTTGTTTTCAGATTAGTGTAGAAGAGATCTTACATCAGTCCTGACAGACTTTCAATAGATTTCAAAAAAATTTTTGGTTCCACACCATGTCAACTTTTAGAAAGTTCATGAGCCATTTAAAAGAATAAGAGTTTGTCATTTGATGTCAATTTTAGTACTTGGGGTTATCTATGTTGATGAGATAGTTTGTAGAATGTGTTGGGAGGGAAAATCATAAAGGAAATATTTCTCAGAAAGATCATGTCCTGTATGTATATGAAGTGTACACACATACATGCACACTCACAAATTTGTCGAGACTTAAAAGGAATGTGAATGATATGTAAAAATGATCTAGAGAAAGGAGAAATTCAGTGGTTTGATTTTTTTAATCTCAGCAGGAAAATATGATATATTGCCCAATTTATAATTGTGGGAACTTTTAGAAAGTGCTTTTCTGACTACTTTTTGATATAAGTGAATATTTAATATTCATTTTGTCTAAAGGAGAAAATGCCTCAGTGAAACCCATATTAAAGAGTAATATCTAAGAATTCTATTATTTCTCATTTAGATAAGGTGAATTCTTATCCTAACGAGATGAACACTATCTCTGATCTCTGTTTGGTACTACATTCTGTCAAACACAGTTACAAAGTTTCAAGGACAGCACACTTACTCACAAATCCCTAGAACTCTCACAACTCTTACTTGTCTTTCTTCTTGTGTCATTCAGTGCTAAAATTCATGTCCTGTAAAATCATCTCTTAAGAGTTTTAAAACATACCTGGCCAAAGAACATCAGCATGCTCAAGAGGTGGGAAGCCAATTTTTAAACATTTAGTGACATTGGAACTTATATCTTGGAAACCTCTGAATTATCTCTACAATATTGGGGAAACTCTTACCTAATTAACCTGAAGGGAAAACTCATTAGTTTTCTCCTTCTTGAATTATATGTTGCCTCAGACTTTGGTGGGAAGTGTAATTGGGAACACATTTAAATGTTTATTCCCAAAGTGTTTTCTCAAATTGGTGGAATATCTTGAAGGAAATTTCAATTTATTTTACCTTTATGAGTTGGTGATGGAGGATGTAGGGGCAAAGATTTACAGAAGGGAGAGAATCATGTTTAGATCTAACAATTTTCCAATTAATTATGAGCCGTTATATACCCACACTTACAATTTTAGATAGAATTTTTGAATTCAACTTCATATAAATTTATTTGGCATTAAAGTTGACACCATATTATAGCCAATTATAATTTTACACATGAAACATACTTTAAAATTTATTACTTTCAAAATAATATGTTCTTTGATTTTCAAAACAAAGACAATAGTCAGCACTGCTGTCCAATGTAACTTACTGTTCTAGTGACAGAAGGAAGGAAGGAAGGAAGGAAGGAAGGAAGGAAGGAAGGAAGGAAGGAAGGAAGAAAGGAAGGAAGAAAGGAAGGAAGGAAGGAAGGAAGGAAGGAAGGAAGGAAGGATAAAGGAAGAAATAAATTATTCTTTGCTGATAGGAGATGGAGAATATATAAATATAATTCAACAACCATTCTGGAGAAAAAAATCAGATTATTATAATAAAACTCAGGTGACAAGAAAGCATCAGGAAAAGCATATGTAAATGTGAGTAATAGAAAAGGCAATTTGTGGGAAAAAAATTGATCCATGCTTTTTGCATTCAAAGAAGGAAAGATGTAATTAAACAGAAATGAGAGGAAAGTATTGAAGCAATCAGGGGCTATTGTGGAAAGGTATACAGACTTGAAAAAGAAAGCTGATGAGAGGGAATTTGTAAATAAAACAATTGGCTACATTATATAATGTTTAAAGGAGACTGTGATTTAGTAAGGCTTGAAGTAAGAGATTTTAATGAGGGATATAAATATTGGTAGATAAGATCTTATCATATTTTTAGCCCTTTCCACTCCATTGAAGTCCAAGTATTTTTTGAATGTAGAAATCTCAACAATGGCACAGAGAATATGGCATTGCTTAACATTAATGTGTGAGACTGTTTTGGCCAACTGAAAATCTTTTTTTTCATTTGAATTAATTTATTTAATCAATTTAGAACACTATTTCTTTGTTACAATAATCACATTATTTCCCTCCCTCCCCTCCACCCACCATTCCTCCAGACAAAATGCAATTTCATTGGCTATTACTTGTGTCCTTGATCAGAAGCTATTTCCATGTTGTTGATGATTGCACTTGGATGTTCATTTAGAGTCTACATCCCCAACCATAATCCCTCAACCCATGTATTCAGGCAGTTGTTTTTCTTTGATGTTTCTACTCCCACAGTTTTTTTTCTGAATGTGGATAGTGGTTTTTCGTGTAGATTCCTCCATAAGTTCATATGCCAAAAATGTATTAGACAAAAGAGAACATATAGGTAGTATGATTGGGAAGTAGGGAATTCCTCAAAATTATGCTTTCTGTTCCAAGCATTGATGGAAATAGACATTGTACCACCTAGATGGGAAATTTAGAGATTGTCCTAAGTATTTTATAATATTTTATCAGCAGAAGATGATTGGGAAAAAAGAAGAAAAAAACATTTCTGATTAAAAAGATGAAAGGAAACCATATTTATTAAGTAAGTATTTGCCAAACACTGATAAGGAAAAGGAATACAGAAAAAAAAGCAAGACATATCCCATAGATATCCTATTCCAATAAGGAGGACAAAAAGCCTTTTTATGATAAAATTAAATTCAAAGAACCAATATTAAATTCTCCCATGAAAAGTTGTTGAGAGTGTGAATTTCAGTAATGAAGGAAAGATAATTCAAATACACAATAAAAGGAGATATAGTATTACATGGAAGAAAATATAAGTATGCCAGTTTGGGAGTTCTGGAGTGAGCCAAATGAGTAATAATGTTAAACAGAATGTTTGGAAACATATTTTGAAAAATTTCTAAGTTAGACAAATTTTATTTTATTTCAGTGGCAATTAAGAATCAGCAGTTTATTAAAATAGTAAGATATGGTTATACTAGTGATTTGGAACAGACATTTAGAAAATGTGAAAGGTGGAAAGGAGATTAATGAGATCTGAGGCAAAGAAAACAATTATAAATCTACTAAAATATTTCAGGAATGAAGAAATATGGTCTTGAGTGGTAATCATGTAATTGGAGACAGTGGGATGGAGATAATAGACATCATGATGGTATAATAGCAAAGACTTGGGGAACTGATTGTAGTGTGATGAGTTTAACATAAATGATTGATTCTTCATATATGATCCTTTCATAAGGCAATTAGAGAGAAAATCATTATTCAAAAATTCTAACCCTTTCCCAAAAGAACATGTTAAATATTTTAATGATCATTTCCATTCTATGACAAAAAATAATATAGTGATCTCCACTTATTAAATTGAGTTTTTACTAGCTTATTTTATTTTTACTAGCTTATGAGTACTTACTAGCTTATTATATTTACTAGCTTATTTACTAGCTTATTTTAGTTACCTCAGTTTCTGCAGAATAATTCAGTTTTCTTAATCATTAAAGGGGATAAATATAAGGTGCTGTGAGTTCCTCTCTAGTTTAATTCCTTCATATGGATAACTACATCATCTAACAGGTTGATATATAATTCTGGATATCCAGTTATATATATCAAGGTCATAACTTTACACAAATTAAACGAATAGTTCATATGCATCCCACCCTCAAAACAATCCTACAGTCACATAACATTCCTTAAGAGGACTTAGTTTTTCATTTAGTGTTAAGACTACACTCCTCACCAGATTCGTGAGAATTTATGTAACTCCTCCTAGCTTTGGGGACTTTTTATTGAATTATTTCAAATTTTTTTTTTCCACTAAGGATGTAGGGAAGAGACAATTAGCAGGATATATCCTTATACCATGTTTCCTTAAAGATAGTTGTATAAATACTATATAAACACCAATACTATTGAGTTAGTAATTTCCACTCAATGCAACACTGGAATTTTTTTTTTGAATGATATCCACAATCCAAAGAGAATATTAATGTCCTTTTCTCTCTTGTAACTAGAGTAAAACGAGACTATGTTTTCCTCTCAAAAATAGGTTCATTTTGTTTAAACCAAGTTGATTGATTTTGTTTTTAATTTTTTCTGAAATTTGATTTATCTTCATTGATAAATTAAGTTGATTAAACAAAATCCTGTCTGCATCTCAATTTTTTTTATTAAAAACCCTGACCTTCTGCAAGACTGAAGGGAGGTAAGGGCTAGGAAATGGGGCTTAAGTGACTTGCCCAGGGTCACAAAAGCTGGGAACTCTCTGAGGCCTCATTTGAACCCAGGACCTCCCTTCTCTAGGCCTTGTTCTCAATCTACTGAAATACTGACCTGCCCCCTAGTTTGTGTCTCTGTTAACAACAGTGCAATGCATATAGCAAAACCAATATTTATTTCATTAAATGGCATAGAATCTAACAATTTGAAATTTCATGACTGTTGGTCATGATTAAGTGTGTTTGTGCATGCACATATGTATATATTTATATCTATATGTAGGTATACACATATTCTATATAAGCATATATTCAAACAAATATGTCATATACATGTATATACATGTGAACACGAACATGTACACACAAAATAAGACTATTAAACTGTAATCCAATGAGTCAAACATGGTAAATTTTCACTGCTTTTAGAAGTATATTATTTATATTTAAAATGGTTATCTTGAAAAGAGAATGAAAATGGCAAAAGTTAGTGAAACAAAATACATATATATATATATTTTGAAAATAACTTAATTACCCCAACATTTATATCAACAAAGATCTCAATTACCAAGACTGAATAGTTAAATGAAAATATAAATTTGATTTATCTTTCTGGTAGAAGATAATAAATTAAACCCTCAGGCAAATAATGAAATCAGAAATGTGGAAGTTGAGGAGTTGAAGAATATTGGAGCTAAACCCCTAGATTATATAATTTAGAGTTGAAGTTTCGGTGACCCCCTTGTTCAATCAACTCAACTCTGAATGCCTAACCTTGAAGAAATGTTGAACTCAATCTCATGAAAAGAGCAGAGCTTCAATCATACCACACAATCCACTTTAAGAATACCTGCGCATGAGAGTTGTAAAAATGGAGACCTGAACTCTGGACTCCAAACCCCAGGAGTCCTTGCTGGCTCCCAGAATGCCCTCTAATCTCACTGAGATTTCCACCTGGGCGAGATCACAAATTATTATTTAAAGGAGTTCCCTGCATACTGAGGCCTGTTTTCTACTTCCTGTGACAAGGAAATCACTTTAAAAGACTGATATATATTAATTTAAGGTCGCCAAGGAATTCAGCTATGTAATTCCTTAATGAAAACTCAAGTCAGCCGTCAGCCTTTTATAGAGTTTAATTACAAACAGGAGGAAGAAAGGAATTAGAGAGAGAGAGAGTGAGAGAGAGAGAGAGAAAGGGGAGAGAAGGGAATAGGGCTTAAATACCCCCTCTGTTTAGGCTGGGCCAAAAGGCCCAAGCCCTTAGATAGCTGGGGCAAAGAAAGGAGATCAGTCCCTATTACTCACGTGACCAAAATGGAGAAACAGTCTCAGAGGCCCCCACCTCCAGCTTCCTTCAGAGCAAGCTTCTCAGAGAACCTCTCCAACCACTCAGAGCCAAAACTCTCCAACCCCCCTCCCTCAGTCCTCAGACCCCTCTATCTTTAAGGAAACCATCCAAGTTCCCTCCCCTCAGTTCTCACATCTACCAATCATTGTCCATCATTTTCCCTGTGCCAATGGTGGCTCTAGCTTAACCCAGGACCGCCCAGAGGTCTGTGGCTTTGCACATGTCTGTTGAAGGTCATATTCTTAAATAATTAAATCTTGATCTTTTGCTACAGCCCTTCCTAAATCCTGTTACCCTGAGTAGGGTAGAGATTGGAATAATTAAATTTTGATCTATGCTGCAGCCCTTACTCAATCCTGTTAGGACTGAATAGGGTGGAGATTGATTCCAAGTATCTCCATTGTAGCAATTCTAAAATCAATCATGACTCAAAGAAATTCCTGTTCTATGCTTAAGCATAGGTCAAAGCCCTTTCCATTGTTCAGCAAAAGGTTTCTGTCCTAAAGTAATCTTAAGAAGGGAGGAGGGGGAACCTTCCATGCCAATGGGATTCACATTCCAATAGAGTTCCCACTCTCAATAGGAAATTTTTCAAGTATGAAATTTCCCAATGGTGAAATTTCCAACATTTATAAGTCTAAGAAATTTTAAGGTTTACATTCCGCTGCCCAGCAGATGTGTCTCTCATGATGTGAGTGAAATTGAATTGGGCCTCTCAGCCCACCTAGCACGTGCCTTTCTTACTTGTATTTTCTTCAATCCTTAACCTTTAATAAACCTCTAAAAATATAATACTTCAAGAGAGAAACTAATTTATACCGTGCCTCAGTTTCCCAAAAATCTTAACTCTTGCAGTTTGGTGTAACCACTTCTGGAAAATGAAACATCTCAATCTTCTGATTCTTTTTCTGATTATTTTCTCTACTAAGTTCAGCTTTTAATAGCTAGTACCTAGAAAAAATTTTAAGCCACATTTTCTCCAAGATGCCCCAGCAAAACTCTAGCCTTGGAGCAGGACTCATTTCTACTAGCTGGTAAAAAATGGCAGTATTGGTGGAGGGGAGAGAGAAAAGGAAGAGGAGAAGAAACAGATTTTACCAATCAGGAACTTAAAGCAATGGGCTATTTAAAAGGATACCTTTTGAATATTCTGGTAATTTCATTGATTTCACCTGCGTGCCAGAAAAAATATTCAGCTCAGTACAAGTTTGACTTTGGAGGGCAGTTGGGTGGCTCAGTGAACTGAGAGCCAGGCCTAGAGGTGGGAGGTCCTGGGTTAAAATCTGGCCTCAGATACTTCCCAGCTGTGGGGCCCTGGATGGGTCCCTTAACCCCCATTGCTTAGCCCTTACCACTCTGCCTTCCACAATAGACATCTAAATGGATAATAAAAGAAAAACAAACAAACAAAGAACTTTAAAGAGACTGGAGGTTATAATTTTAAGGCATTTCAGAATCCAATGTTTTTTTTTAAATCTCTGTATTCTATTGCATTTTACTGTTTGCTTTGTTTAAAGTTTAACTTTGTTATTTTAAATTCATATTTACTGCATTCAATATTATTCTGTTACACAGAATCATTTTAATGTACTGAGTTTTGACTACTGTTAAATTCTCTTGCTTTTCCCCTACAACCATATTGAACAAAGATCATTGTATTTAAGCCCATATTAAAAAAAAAAAAAAAACAGCTTTACTATTTTTGACACTGTAGGTGGACTTTATCAGAACTGGTTACAATTGTTATAACAACGATTGGAAAATTTAATGTGCTAAATATCTCAACTGATTTTAAGGGTTTTTTAAACATGATTTTTTGAATTCTTTTTAGCAATCTCTGGTCATTTTTACCTGCCCCTACCATGAGGTAAGGCCCATTCTAGTAGCTGAAGTGAAATACATTTTATAAACCCCAACCTTCCTGCATTTGTAAATATGTGAATGGAAGTTGGGCAGTTAATCTCAGGGCATTTGTATCCCTAAAAAGCCTCCAAAAAAGGAGCACCCATTATTTATACTCTTCAGCTCACTACTCTACTTCCACCAGAATGATCTCTAGATTTCTTGATGATGTTCTAAACCCATAAGTTTTACTTTGTTTAAAAATATATTTATTACCAAGGTTTAAAGATTTGCTACATTTGTAAAAGAATTGTGACAAATATCCATCAATTCATAGGCTCTATAATGTCATACAGCAACTTATGTGAAATATGATAGTGTGTTTGTTTGCTATTGTAACTATTTCGGCTATTGAGAATTTTGGGGAAACTGATAACTACATATTTGTACTACTGCTTAATTCATTTGCTCATACTCACAGTGGATCATGGCCAGATATGAAAAGGAAATGGATCTCATTTTTGATGAGAAAGCCTTGTATTATATATTTTCTTAGCTGACACAGTGTGTCAAAGATTATAAGCTATATTTTTTGAATTTTTTCAAAACTCTTTTATTATATTTTTCTTGCATGTGCAATATACTATTTTTCTCTCCTTTTTATATTTCAAGCACATGTCACCAGCATTAAGATTTTCTTTAACTTTTTGATTTTGCAATAATATAAGTTTAAGATACATTTGCTAATGCATGCCCCAAAAGCTTGTGACTATTTCTACTCTGCCTCAGTTTCCCCAAAATTTTAACTTTTACAGAGTCAGGATTTATAGCAGCAGTTACAATTCTTTCAAAAGGATTACACTCTTACTGGAAGAATGGGGACTCAGGGCTCTTATTTTCAGTTTAGTAGGTGGGTGGATAAGAGACTAAACCTTTAGGTAAGAATTGGGGCATGTAGGTAATGCAGTAGGTAGATCAATCTGCCAGGATTTAGGAATACTTAAATTCCATTCTAGTCTCAGACACTTACTAGCTGTGTTACCAGGGCCAATCAAAGTACCCTATGTGACTCAGTTTCCTTATCTAGAAAATGAAGCTAAAAAGACATTGCAAACCCCTTCAATATCTTTGTCAAGAGAACTGAAAATGGGATCAGAAAGCATCAACATTTAATCAGTAAAATGAGTAAATAGCAATAGCCTTAATTATTCTCACTTTTCCTGGGTGGACTGAAGACTAAGGGTTTAGCTCTCTGTACTTGAGACATAACTCTTTCACTTTAAACCAAGAAATGTTGGCTCCATGAATAGAGAGCTGGGCTGAGATGAAAGGTCCTAAACTCAAATCTGGCTTCATATCCTTTCTAACTGTGTGATCCTAGGTAAGTCACTTAAGCCAAATTGTACCCAGCTCTTAAGATTCTTCTACATTAGAAGCAATTCTTACTATCAATTCAAAGGGAAAATGTAAGGGTTTTAAAGAAAAAGAAATAGGGACTTTGTCCTCAACCCCAAGAGAGAGTAGGCTTGAGTGATGTCATGCTGATCCTAAGAGAGGATATATGAGATGTGAACTCCACATATGGAACAAAGAGTTAGTGGTTTTACTGAGATACAGTAAGGGGGAGGAGATGAGTCCAAGACTAAGGTATAAAGAACTAGAGCTCAGGTACATTTACTCCATTCAGGTGAGGGGATCTCAGGTTCATAAACCAGGTGAAAAATAGGGTCCAAATGATGTCATTGTAACACCACTATAAGGAGAACAATAAGAAAGGCTAAGATGATCCGAAGCTCTGAATGTGGAATTAGAAATGTGCTGAGGGATCAATTAAGTGTCTCAGTGGATTAAGCATCAAGTCTAAAGATGGGAGATACTGATTTTAAATCTGGACTCAGACACTTCCTAAATGTATAATTCTGGGCAAGTCACGTAACACACATTGCTTAGCTCTTCTTGCTTTTCTGCTTGGACCCATTACATTCTATTGCACCACAGTGTATCAGTGAGTATACATAATGTTCTCCTGACTGCATCAATTGCTGGATGTCATTCCAGTACACATGGAATTTCTCTAGTTTATTATTCCTTTGACAAAAATAGTATTTCATCACCAACAAATACCACAATTTGTTCAGTCATTGCCCAATTCGAGGGCATCCCCTCATTTTCCATTTTTTTGCCACCAAAAATAGGACAGCTATGAATATAATTGTACAAGTCTTTTTCATTAATATCTCTTTGGGGAACAAACCCAGCAATGCTATGGCTGGATCAAAGGGCAGACAGTCTTTTAGCACCCTTTGGTCATAGTTCCAAATGTCCTGCAGAATGGCTAGATCAATTTACAACTCCATCAGCAATGCATTAATATCCCAATTTAACTACATTCCCTCCTACAATTGTTACTTTCCTTTCCTGTCATATTAGCCAATCGGCTTTTGATTTGAATTTTTCTGATTATAAGAGATTTAGAAATTTTTTCATGTGCTTAATAGTAGTTTTGATTTCTTTATCTGAAAATTGCCTATTCATGTTCCTTGTCTATCAATTGGGGAATGACTTCATTTTTTGTACAGTTGATTTAGCTTTTTATGAATTTGAGTAGACTTTTGTCAGAGGTTTTTGTTATGAAGATTTTCCCCCAATTTGTTGCTTCCCCTCTAATTTAGGTTGTATTAGTTTTTTTTTTTATAAAAACTTTTTAATTTAATGTAATCAAAATTATTTATTTTACATTTTGTAGTTTTTGGTTGTTTTTTTTTTTTCTAACTCTTGCCTGGTCTTAAAATATTTCCTTTCCTAAAGGTCTGACACTGTGTAATATTCTGTGTTCTCCTAATTTACTTATAGTTTTATTCTTTATATCCAAGTCATTCACCCATTCTGAGTTTTTCTAGGTGTAGGATGTGAAATGTTGATCCAAACACAATCTCTCCCATACTGTCTTCCAATTTTCCAAGCAGTTTTTATCAAATACTGAGTATTTGTCCCAAAAGACAGGATCTTTGGGTCTACCATAGTCTGTCTTGCTGAAATCACTTACCACAAGTCTATTCCACTGATCCTCCTTTCTGTCTCTTAGCCAGTAACATATTTTTAATGACAACTGCTTTATAGTATAGTTTGAGATCTGGGACTGCAAGTTCTCTTTCCTTTGCATTTTTTCACTATATCTCTGGATATCCTTGATCTTTTGTTCTTCAAATTGAACTTTGTTATGTTTTTTCTAATTCAGTAAAAACGTTTTTTGGAAGATCAATGAGTATGGCACTAAATAAGTAAATAACTTTGGGTAGGATTGTCATTTTTATTATTTTAGTTCATCCTACCCATGAGCAATTAATGCTTTTCCAATTATTTAGATATAGTTTCATTTGTGTGGAAAGTGTTTTGTAGTTGTGTTCATATAGTTCCTAAGTATATATAGAAATACTGATGACTTATGTGGGCTCATTGTGTGTCCTGTAAATTTGCTAAAATTGCTGATTATTTCTACTAGCTCTTTAGTTCATTCTCTAGGATTCTTTAGGTAGACCATCATATCATCTGCAAACAATGATAGCTTGGTCTCCTTATTGCCTATTTTAATACCCTCAATTGCTTTTTCTTCTCTAATTGCTACTGCTAGTGTTTCTGGTACAATGTTGAATAGTAAAAGTGATCATGGGCATCTTTCTTTCCCTCCTGATCTTACTAGGAATCCTTATAACTTATACACATTGAAGATTATATTTTCTGATGGTTTTCGATATATACTGTTTATTATTTTTAGGAAAGGCTATTCTATTCCTATATTTTCCAGTGTTTTCAATAGGAAAGTTTGTTGTGGTTTGTCAAAGGATTTTTCTGGATCTATTGAGATAATCATGTGATTTTTGATGGTTTGCTTTTTAATATGGTCAATTATGTGGATGGTTTTCCTAATATGAACCATGCTTGCATTCCTGGTATGAATCCCACCTGATCATAATGAATCACCTTCGTGATCCCTTCGTGGACTCTTTTTGCTAGTATTCCATTTAAGATTTCTGCATTTTTGTTCATTAAGGAGATTTATCTATAGTTTTCTTTCTCTGTATATGGTCTGCCTGGCTTTGGAATAAGTACCACATTTGTGTCATTCAGGGAATTTGGTAGAACTTATTCTCTGCTTATTCTGTCAAATAGTTTGTATAATTTTGAGATTGTTTGTTCTTTAAATTTTTGATAGAATTCATTTATCAATCCCACTGGTTCTGGGAAATTTTTCTTAGGGATTTCTTTGATGATTTGTTCAATTTCTTTTTCTGAGATGGGGTTATTTTAAGTATTCTATTTCTTCTCCTGTTAATCTAGACAATTTATATATTTTTAAATATTCATCCATATAATGTAGATTGCCATATTTATTGCCATATTTGGGCATAACAATTTTTAATGATTGCCTTAATTTCCTCTTCATTAGAGGTAAAGTCTTCCTTTTCATCTTGAATACTATTAATTTGTTTTTCTTCTTTCATTTGTTTATTAGGTTGACCAGTACTTTGTCTATTTTCTTTTTTTTTTCAAAGTACCAAATTCTAGACTTATTTATTAATTCAATAGTTCTCTAGCTTCAATTTTAATTTCTCCTTTAATTTTTAGGATCTCCAATTTAGTTTTCATCTGAGGATTTTTTTATTGTTCACTTTCTAATTGTTTTCATTTGAAAGCCCAATTCATTGACCTCTTCTCCCTAATTTGTTAATATATTAACTAAATGATATAAATTTCTCCTTGAGTACTGTTTTGATTGAAGCCCATAGATTTTTTAAATTAATTAATTATTTTTTAGTCAATTTAGAACATTATTCCTTGGTTACATGAATCATGTTCTTTCCTTCCCTTCCCTCTCCCTCATCTTCCTGTAGCTAACATGCAATTACACTGGGTATTACATATGTCCATTCCATAGATTTTGAAAAGATGTCTCATCATTGTCATTTTCTTCAATGAAATTATTAATTGTTTCTATGATTTTTTAACTAACTGATTTTGCAGGATCACATTACTTAATTTCCAATTATTTTTTGATTTGCCTCTCCATGTACCCTTTCTAATTATTATTCTATAACATTGTGATCTGAAAAGGTTGCATTCATTATTTTGGCTCTTTTGCAATGGTTTGCAATATTTTTATGCCCTAGTGCATAGTCAAACTTTGTGAATTTACCTTGTACTTCTGAAAATAAGGTGCATTCCTTTTTATCCTTATTTATTTTTATCTACATATCTATCAACTATTTTTCCCTAAGATTTCATTCACATCTCTTACCTCTTTCTTATTTTTTTTGTTTCATTTATCTTGATGCAATAGAAAAAGATTCATGTCTCCCACTAGTATATTTTTTTCTATCTATTTCATCCTTGAGCTCCACTAGTTTATCTTTTAGAAATTTAGAGGCTATGCCATTTTGTGCATACATGTTGAATACAGATATTTTCTCGTTGTCTATACTTCCTTTTATCAGGATGTAATTACCTTCCATATCTCTATTTACTAGATATATATTTTACTTTGGCTTTTCCAAATATTTTGATGGCAAACCTTGCCTTCTTTTTCTCAGTTGCCACCCAATAGATTTTTCTCCATCCACTTCCCTTTACCCTGTGTGTGTCTACCTTCCTCATGTGTGTTTCTTGTAGACAACTTATGGTAGGATTTTGGTTTCTAACCAAATCTGCTATTTGTTTTCATTTTATGGGTGAATTCATTCCATTTACATTCAAAGTTATTATTACCAGCTGTATATTTCCCAACACTTTGATTTTCACTCCCAGCACTGCCTTTTTTTTCTTTCACCATTTCCTTCTACATCAGTATTTTGTTTTTAATCAGTCTTCCTATTTCCCACCCTTATTTTGCTTCCTTCCTCCCCCATATTATTCCCCTCTTATTTTTCTTCAGGGTCTTTTTAATCTAACCCCCACATTCTGCCTCCCTTGTATTACTTCCCTCCCCACCAGTCTGTTTATTACCCTTCTACTTTTCTAAAGGGAGAGAATCAATGCTCTGCCCCAGTGGATCTGATTGTTCTTCCATCTCTGATTCAATTTCAATGCATGTAAACATGAAGTATTTCCTGTCTACAACTTCTTTACCCTTTCCGTGTTATTCATATTCTACTCCACTCCTGCCATGTAATTCTTGATTATATATAAATTTATCCCATTTTGTCCTTTTTCCCATTTCTCTTAGTATTAATCTCTTTTTACCTCTAGTTACATATTTAACTAGAGGCAAAAAGATTAAAAGAGCTAAAAATATTGTCTTTCCTTGACTTGTTTTCTAGATCTTCCATTTGCTTGATTAGATGTTTCATATTTTCCTCAATTTTTTTCATTCTTTTGATTTTGTTTTATAGTTTCCTACTTCCTTGTGAAGTCATTTGATTTTAGTTGTTGGATTCTAGTTTTTAAAGACTGAATTTCATCCGTGGTTTTTTGTTCATCCTTCTCCTTCTCTTCTGATTTTATTTGGAGATCATCTTTCGTTTCCTTTGCCTCATTTTCAAGTTGACTAATTTTGGTTTTCAAGACACTATTTTCTGTTTCCAGATGATTTATTTTGCTTTTTAAGTTCTTTTCCTAGTTATCTTCAGCCTCCCTTAATTGTTTTTTTTAATTGTATTTTGTGTTCTCCTGAAGTTTGTGTCCAATTTGCTGGAGTTTCTGTGTTTTTCTTTTATGTTCCTTGATTCTCCTCTGTTCCATTTGCTCTTGGTTCATTGCCTGGATAGAAGCTGTCAATTGTAATTTCTCTTTTCTTTTTCTATTGTTTACTCATATTTTCCCATTCTTTACCCCATATAGTTTCCTGTAGTTATGTGCTAGATCTGTGGATTTGGGCTACTCTGTTTTGCAGGGCCTTCTTCTCTATTCTACTGATTGATCAGGTTAGTCAGATCTTCCCCTGGTGATAACAGAAGCTGAAAAGGAGCTGTGCTTTCTGCCCTGTTTTCAAGGTTGTTGCCTCTAGTGGTTGTAACCTTTGCCCTTGGAGCTTAGTCAGCAAGTCACTCAGAGAAGTCTATGCAGGAGGTGTGTTGGAACTTGAGCTTCCCTTCCCTATGAAAAGTTCTTATCTGCCCTATTGATAGATTGAGCCAGGGTGGACTTTATCTGCAAAGCTAGATGTGCCCTGAGGCCAAAACTTCATGAAGGTGGGGGGGGCACAATATGGATCACCTTGTTGAGCCTAGGTTGAATGCTCTGCAATTCTCCTCCAGTTTCCTCTACTCTGACTGTGTTCAATGCCCTTGAGCCTGGCTCAGTTTTGCCAACAAGGAACTCCCTCTGGACTAGTGCATTGCCTGCCAAGAGATTCCATCAATCACTGGAGGCTCAGTATTATAGGTGTAGGAGGGGTCCTGGGACTTTCCTTCTTCCCTCCTCTTAAACCCACATGTTCTAGAGTTTAGACTTTTTGGAGGCATACTTTTTTTAAGTTTGGTCTATGAGGAGGGTTCCCTAGCTCTGTCCTGTTGATAGATTTGTTTTTCAGTCCCCTTGAAGCATTATATTTTTGATTTGTGAGGAAGGGTTTGCAGAGGTCTGAACTGTTGCTATCTCTAAGCCTTAATCTTGACTTTTCCTCCCAGAGCAGAGTTATTAAAGGTAATAATGTTTTTTTTTTTTAACCCAGTGGCTGAGACCTTTGTCTTTATCAAACCCTATGCTTCTGAACTCTTTTACTTATATATGTTGTGTACCTAATCCATTCCATTGGACAACTACTCTATTTTTTTCTTATCTCCCTTTTCCTCTTTCAAAGCAGGAGTGAAGTGTTTGTTTAAGAGAGATTGAGTCTCAGTCCCAATTCTGATTTAAACTGACTGTGAACAGAGAAAAGAGAATTAAACTTTCAGTTTCCCAGGAAAACTTATGGCCAAGTGAATTGTCTTGAAGGGAATTTCCATACTAACAAAGTAACCTAAAATGATCCTACTCTATTCTCTTCCTCCAAATGGGAGTGAAGAAAAAATTATTTTGTTTCAGCAAAGGAATCTTCAGGAGCTACCTTTTCTAATGACATAATTTTGTTAGGAAAGTGAAGACAAGAGAGCATTTAATTTGGTAAACATTAGAGGAAGAATACATTATTTTTCCTTCTTTTATTGCTTTTGAGTACAAATCAAGATATTACTATAACTATACATTACAAAGTTTTTTTAGTTTTCAAAATGTTTTATTAAAATAATCTTTGCATTTTGGTCCATATCTGAAAAAAATTATTAGGGTTTTCTTTCACTTTCAAAAGATTCTTTTAATCAGAACTTAATAGAAAGGTATTTCATCTCTTTTCTGAATTTTGATGATTAAATTGAATTCAGAAATGAAATAAAGGAAAAACAGAATGGCAAACAAATGTAATCCAAGAATGAATGTTATATTTACAAAAATGCTCATGCTTACCTTTCTCAGATAAGATAAAATAATAGGCAGTAACCTTATTCTTGTATATATATATATATATACATATATATATATATTTGAAAATAGATTAATATTATCATTAATGCTACCACTAATGATAATAATCAGTTTTCACAAGATACTTTGAGATTTGTAAATTACTTTAGATACCTCAGATTATTTGATTCTAACAACAGTGTTGGGAAGTAGGTCCCACAGTTTTTATGCCAATATTAGAGAAGAATTAATTGTAGCACACAGATTTTAAGTGACTTTCCTAAACAACTTCATTACTTGGCTTTGAATCCCCTTATTTCTTGCATCCTTCTCAGACTTCTTTATATAATGCTATGCCTTCTTTCAATTAAAGTGTCAGACATGTCTCGGTTCAAAAATGTTGAAGAACCAACTACCTTTCTTCTAAAAAATCTTTCTTCTAAAATCAATTACAACTCATTAAGCAGTATTTTTTTTCTTGCACTATTCTGTAGGGACAGCTCCTTCTCCATGTCACTTTTCACTTTTCAATTAGTGGCTATATCTTCTGACTTTAAGTCCTATTTTCTAAACACGCATTGATGAGGCTATTTCAAAATGGAAAGTGTCCAGGACTTAGAATCAATGGACCATGATCAATTTTACCTCATTATATGACTATTAATCATTCATTATGATTCAGATTTTCATCTGAAAAATTCATATTCAAAGCACACCTTCTCAGCTTACTGTATTCTTGCAATAAAAATAGTTTGTAAAGAATTGTCTTATTTTTATGGATTAATGATTATAAATAATTATAGCACTAAAATTATTCACTTTGATTTCATTAGATTAACAAGGCAAAATATCTTTTAGATGAAAGAAATAAAAGAACTGTGCAGACATCCTGATCCAAGGAATCTGAGTTTTTATTTGTGGACACTAAGGCCAATGTCAGAGGTCTGCAGGAACATGCCCAGTCTGTGGTCTGAGACAATGTTCTTGATGCTGACAATTTTTTTTTATAAGCTACTGGAAGTTACTTTACAGAAATGACTCACAGGACCAAACATTCAGAGCACTGTATTAAGGTAATGATTTGAGCATTTGTTGAAAAGGTAAATAAATTCCACTAAAAGCATTATGAACAGGTCAAATTGCTTCTTCTTTCATTTCTCAGATCACTTGGTTATGACAGTGCCAGAGTAGTAGCTCATTTTCTTCTAATCATGTCCTCCAGGGTGTGTGGCAAAGAAAGGGGAAGTATTCTGGCACTTCCATCATTGCAGAGGCTATTAATACTATTTTTATTCTGATTATGTCTTATTCCAATTATACAGTTACTACTTATCAAATTATTATAGAGGAATCCTTATGTGATTAATATTACTTAATTAAATTTGTCTTATAGATGGAACAAATTAAGAATGAATGAAGGAAAAACAACTTTATTTAACATATACAAAATTATTAAAATGTTTGAGCTGCAAATACTAAAGTGAAATAATCCCCCTCTCAAGGAGTCAGATACTTATAGGATACCACAATGTTTTGTGACAAGGAAATCACTTTAAAAGACTGATATATATTAATTTAAGGTCGCCAAGGAATTCAGCTATGTAATTCCTAAATGAAAACTTAAATCAGCAGTCAATCTTTTATGGAGTTTAATTACAATAGGAGGAAGTAATTAGAGAGAGAGAAAGAGAAAAGGGAGAGAAGGAAATAGGGCTTAAATACCCCTTCTGTTTAGGCTGGGCCAAAAGGCCCAAGCCCTTAGATAGCTGGGGCAAAGAAAAGAGATCAGTCCCTATTACTCATGTGACCAAAATGGAGAAACAGTCTCAGAGGCCCCCACTTTCAGCTTCCTTCAGAGCAAGCTTCTCAGAGCACACACCAACCACACCGACCAACTTCTCAACCAACCCTCCAGTCTTCAGACCCCCCTATCTTTAAGGAAACCATCCAAGTTGCCTCCCCTCAGTCCTCACATCTACCAATCACCTGTCCATCAATTTCCCTGTGCCAATGGAGGCTCTAGCTTAAACCCAGGACCGCCCAGAGGTCTCTGGCTTTTGCACATGTCTATTGAAGGTCATATTTTCAAATAATTAAATCTTTGATCCTTTGCTACAGCCCTTCCTAAATCCTGTTAACCTGAGTAGGGTAGAGATTGGAATAATTAGATTTTGATCTAGGCTGCAGCCCTTACTCAATCCTGTTAGGACTGAATAGGGTGGAGATTGATTCCAAGTATCTCCATTGTAGCAATTCTAAACTCAATCATGACTCAAAGAAATTCCTGTTCTATGCTTAAGCATAGGTAAAAGTCCTTTCCATTGTTCAGCAAAAGGTTTCTGTCCTAAAGTAATCTTAAGAAGGGAAGAGAAGGAACCTCCCATGCCAATGGGGTTCACATTCCAATAGTCAAGACCCACTATCAATAGGAAATTTTTCAAGTATGAAATTTCCCAATGGTGAAATTTCCAACATTCATAAGTCCAAGAAATTTTGAGGTTTACAGTTTTTAGAAAGTTTCAACTTCCAGTCAGATATAAACATACTGCTTTTTTCTGGTACAGAGGAAAAGTAGAATGTACTAAATTCCCTTAAAGTTGTTTTCTCTGCTAAAAACACATCTATATTAGATGTTGAATCTTATTATTTATTAATCTATTTATATTTATTTTATTTATATATGCATTCATTTCTTTTCTTATTCATTCTTTTTTATTCAATTATTTTCATTTACATGAGGCTTTAAGGCTTGGGAAAGACATCAGAAGTATTATTTTTTACTAGTAATAAAAATGAGAGGCTCTTACCATTATTATTCCCATTTTATAGATGCAGAAATAGGAAAACAAAATTTAAGTAATTTTTCCATTGTCACAGAGCCAGTATGTTTATGAGGTCTAATTTGAATTTGTCTTTCTTACCCCAAGTCCATCATTATACCTATTTGACCATCTGTCCTATTACTACTTTACAATTATTGTCATCCCTCTTTATCTCATGGTTCTCTTATCCTCGCTTTACTTTTTTGGTTATATATATATATATACATATATATATATAATATTATAATTTTTATATATATATATGTATATATATATATTTAATTCTGGATCATGGACTTTTTGCTTTATCATGGGATTTTGTTGCAGATGAATATCATACTGTACACAATGGAAATGCAATACATCACTATTTCACAGTTTTTCAACTCTCATGGGGTTCTCAGGAATGTAACTCCGGTGATAGTTGAGGGATCACTATATCCAGAACTGTGGCAGTAAGGCATTATTTTTACCCTGTTTGTTGATGTCTCTGACTGGTAAAGTCACTTGAAAGTTCAGATATTTATATGGATGGTTACTTTGAATGCAGTTGTATACCTTGAGCTGAAAGCACAGTGGTATATAGGTGATGGGTAAATTTGTGGGTCATTCTTCTTAAAGTTTCTAGGCCTACCTTCTGAATTAACAATATTAATTTGGAAGGATTTAGGATGGACATATAGGGATTAACATATAAATATTTTGATTTTATTTTTCAGACAGGGTTGAAATGAGGGAGAGGGAGATCTGAAAGCTTAATCCCTATTTTAAGCCACTATCTAATAATTCTATTTTAACTACAATAAACTCCTATGGGCCAGCCCAACAGAAAGTTTAGAGATATTACATATAAAGTCTTTTGGAAAGTAGAGGCTGAAGTTCAAATGAGTAGTCCTAGGTTTTCCAGAGAATGACTGGATCACCCAATATTGTCCCTTAGTCCATGTAAGGGTATTGAAAAACCCCTATCCACTCCTGTTTCAGAGGGCTACTTGTAGTATGACCCAGAGATGTTCACAGGAGTACAGATCAGCAAACTCCAGCTTCTTCCAACCCCCAAGAGAGACCAACAGTCTCTTCAACAGTTTGCAATCTTTCCCCTGCCAGTTGTGAAAATTCTATGCCTGTCAATCATTCTCATGCATTAAGTATTATATAGCAACAGCCGCCCCTTTGCACAAAGCATAAATCATGTTGAAAATACTATTTGGACATTTGTGCACAACCTAAATTACTTACAGTTTACCTAAACTAAGATATCTACCTAAAACAACAAACAACCTACACTCAACTATTTTAATCTATCTATGAATTTTATCAAGGAAAGGGGAAAAAGAATTAAAAAATAAAAAAAATAAAACTACAAATTTTGAACATATGCAAAATTACAACAAGCAAATAACATCAAAACCAAAAGATAAACACAACTTCTATGCAAACATTAAAGTCATAAATACTACTCTTATCAACTAATACAGAAAATTCTATTACTATTAGAATGCATTAACATCCAAATTAGAGAAAAAAAAAACTTTGAAAATTACAATAAACACAACATTGCTCTTCCCAGTTATTGTTGGTCAACTATTGGTGGTGGAGCCAATATCTAACCACTTCTACATGAGAGTTATGCCCAATTCTCCAGTGCTTGCTTTGTTGTGTAATTTTAAACACAGGATTGCAAATAAGAGAAGCAAAGTCTCCAAGCCAAAAAGAAACAAGTTCTTTTAGAGGGGGGGGGCAATCTCAATAAAACCAGACTTCTGGTCATGACCAAAAGAGCCAGAGCACTGTGGCAGATCTTCCTATATTTGCCAAGAATATCACACTTTATATATCAGTACAAAAATAATCTCAAGACAATAGTTATACCCAAATAAAAACAGAGACACAAGTAAGCAATGTTCATTGTTTGAGGCAAATATGAAGTCCTTCTCATTGGTACAAGAAGTCACTTGATAGAATAGGGGAAGTGGGGGACCCTGAACCCTATTTTCTAAATCTGATGATATAAATGATGACCATTGGGTAGTGCTGGGTGTTATCAGGCTTTCAATCCAAGGTCAAGCCTGGTGACATATACTAGATCACAAGTTCAAGACCATATTTGTTGAGGGTGCATCATATAAACATTTAAAGGTTATGAGTGAAACTGAGGATTATGCTGACAATGATTAACTATGCTAAAGCAATGCTTTACTTTGGTTCAAAACCTTAAAAACATTCTAAAATAATCACAAAGGGCCTACTAAAATGATCACTTATACTAACATTATTCAACTATCTTAGCATTACAATTATGATCATCTAAGGACTATTGCTAACATTAAAATCTAATCTTCATATTAATGGGTAGAGAATTTTTCACTTACAGCTTCATCAGTAAGACTATAGGAAGGTGCAATGGTCTACATGGCTCTGCTTTTTTCACATCAATTGGTTCCAACATTGTCAAATGGAACTGAGACAAAAAAATTGTCAAGCTGGACTTTCCTCCTTCATACCTTCTTCTATTTCCCCCTCAATATATTTTATCTCCAACATGCTCTAACTATAGAGGGTTATACAAGGTTTTTGAGATATAGTCTGGCTTCTTCATATATTTGCAAGAACTCTTGATTACAAGTGGAGGGTTTTAGTTTTAATCCAACCTCTGTTTTCAATGATTATACATATGAGGTCAGGACCCCTCTCTCGGCCTCAGTTTGATGTTTTATTAAATCATGAATGGAATAAATTTGAACTAGAAAAAAATTACTCCTCTCTTCCTTTCTAGTACAAAGTGGCCTCAAAGCCTTTAACATCCAGTGCAGAGTATACCCTTAGAGCCTTAATTGGATCCTTTCTTAAATGTGGTGATTGAGCTAGTTAACTTAAGTCATTCTTTCTATCTTAAAATGGCCAGATGATGTAATGAGAACAATGTTGATACTCAGAAAAGATCAGAGGCAAAAGGAATATCCCATGACTCTAAGCATTGCTATACATTAACCTACTTGTTATGTCTACATGTAAAGTCTTGAATCAGTATATACTTACTTCAAACATGGACAAGAAATCTTGTAACCAAGGTCAATAAATGAGTACTGAATGAATGGAATGGAATAACAGTATTACAACTACATATTGTTACCATAAAATTAATTTGTAAGCAGACAGAGTTAGAAGAAGGACTTCAAAGTCCCCCTTTCATCCTGTCCTAAAATCAAAACATTTACTATAAATTCTTCTCAATTCAGGCATTCCCTGACTTCTTTAAAACTTTACCTAGAAGTTGGGAACCAGCATTACAAGAAAATATTTTACAAACATGAAATACTAGTTAATGTCAAATGAAGAGTTATTTTAATACAGTTAGCAGGGACCATGCAAAAAGACATTTGTACAAAAGCTAATGGAGAGTCCAGATGGGAGACTAGATATGGCCCTAATATGAGTAAAGACCCAAAGAAAAATAAAGAGGAAATCATAAAGAACAGTTTCAATAAGTCTAGATAAATATAATCTGTACTGCGGTGTGGTGTGATGTATAAAATATGTATATATACTTTGGCTGTTTTATTATAATATAATAACATTTTAGTTAGTAGTTACTTAGGAACATTAGAATAGACCCGTCATCTTCTCCCCAAAATATTGCAACTAATTCAATTCACAAGTACAAGAGTACAGTCTCAGTGTTCAAAGTCAAATTTGTTAGCATCCACTAGATTACAAGGCAGATGAAGTTTAAATTTACTCTGACAACCTGATGAAGATATTAAAATTTCATATTTCACATGGTTGATCATTTCAAGTCGGAAATTCATTAAATTAAGAAGGGAATCATAGTACAATTAAAAAAAACTGGTTCTGGGTAAGTATATCTGAATTCAAATATGAGTTCTGCCATAGACTACTTGTGTGTCCTCAGACAAGTTTCTAAAAATTTGCTGGGATTCAGTTTTCTTATTTTTAAGGTGGGAGATAAATAAGATGATCTACATTGTCCTTTCCAGCTCTAAATTCTATTACTGTTTTAATCAATCTGAATTTTTTTCCTTTCACCACAGAAATGCATCATCACTTATCCAGATGCTAGGAGGAAATTCTAGGGCAAAAGACGATAATATATTTACAAGAGAAACTTTTAAGTCCTAAATTTCGGTTTAATAAATCATTTTTCCTGGAAAAGCACTGTGGTGTGTTTCTAGATAATATTTATTTTAATGATTTGTGATTTCAGTGGCCTAGAATATCAAAATGAATCTGCAGTCTCATATGGAAATAAAGACACCAAATATAAACTGAAGCTCTTGGAGTCACAGAATCCAGTGGCCTATATATGATAACAAATTATGAGGGGACAAATGGGAGGTAGCAGATCTATTTTTAATATATTTGAAGAGCTCTCTTGTGAATTAAAAAAAAGTTCTTTTTGAGTGAAGAAGTGAGACATGGGTGTATGAGAGGTAAAATGTTTTACTTAACCTTGGTATAAGGAAAAATTACACATAATGAGAGCAATTTGGTATTACAAAGGATTCCAGTAAGGCTACATTTCTTTAACCATATACCATCTTATTAGACTTGCTTAAAATAATCAGAGATGTCCATTTTTTTTCCCTCAGAGGCAATTTAGGCAGTATTTTTTGGGATTACCTCTTCTAAAAAATATCTGTTCATATCCATTTCCATTTGTCAACTGAGAGATAGTTCATATATTATAAATTTGTCTCAGTTCTCTAAATATTTGAGAAATTAGGTCTTTATCAGAGAAAGTTGCTTTAAAAAATTTTACTGGCTATCAGTTCGCTGAACCACCCATTTGCCTCTCCAAAGTTGAATCTTTGGGCTGAATCTGCTCCCTGACATGCAGGTGAAGTCAATGAAATTACCAGAAGAGTCAAAAGGTATCCTTTTAAACACCCCATTGCTATAAAGTTTCTGTTTGAAAAAATCTGTTTCCTCTCTCCCTTTTTCTCTCTCCCCTGCTCTGATCCCTCCTCCTGTCCCAGTCCATGTGGAGCCCAGGCTGCCTATATGGAGACAACTCCCCCCCCCCCCCCGTTTTGTTACCCTCCAAGGATCTGTGTTTGTTGGGCAGGCAGGTCACCAGGTGATTACAATCTTGGTTGAATCAGGTGGGCCAGGTGAGTGAGAGAAAGTCCACTGGGCCAGGACCAGAGCCAGAGTGCAGACAAGCAGGGCCGAGCTGAGCGGGCAGCTGGGATGGGGCCGGGTGAAGCGGCTGTCTGAAGTGGATGGCAGCGGCAGGCAGGCAGGAGCTGATCAACAGCTTTGGGAGGGTAAAAAAAGACAAGCAGGGCTGGGAGCTCGGGCACCAGGTGAAAGGCAGCAAGAGGAGGAGAGGGCCGCAGTCAGGAGCTGATCAAGATAGTTTTCTAAAAAGCATCTTGGAGAAACGTGGCTTAAAAAAAATCATTATCCAGGCTAAAAAATTTGAGAAGTTCTCATCCAATCTAGTAGTTGCCAACTGTAAAGATTAAAAATTAGGGGAGACTGAGGCAGGTAGAAATTAGTTTCTCTCTGCAAGAAGTATTATAGTTTTTTAGAGGTTTATTAACGATTAAAGAAATTACAGGATAAGGAAATCATGCCTAGGCCAGAGGCCTAGACAAGACTTCACCTACATTATGGAAAGAGCCACGTCTGCTACAAAACGGAAGTCCCATAAGAGACCCAAAAACCTTTGCCACCAGGTTAAATACCTTCTCGATCTCAGCCCAGGTGAGATTACAAAGCATTCTGGGGAAGTGGAGCAAGGAATTATGGGGATTGTAGTCCTGTATTCGAGTCTATTTTTTACACAGTGAAGAGGCCATTTCCTATCAGGATAGTCATCTACATGACAAAGGAGATCACTAACAGAAATGCTTGCAGTTTGGAAATGTTAGAAAACCCAGTAGAACAAGTCCCATTATGAGAGTGTAATTTGATTCTGATTCCCCCCTCCCCTTTTTTCCATTGGTAGAAATAGTAAATTAAGTACTAGCCAATCATTTTCTTTCTCTGGTATTTTATTTCCTACTCTGAAAAAAAAGTAAATTGTTTGAATTAAATCATGGGATCACACAACTGAGTGTTGAAAGGAATTTTGATGTCTATTTCCAAACTCTCTGCAAAAGGAATCCTAAATACTACATACCTGATAAGTGACCAATCAGCCTCTGAACAGAGAACTCTGAGGAAAGGGAAAACAGCATCTCTTGAGGAAAGACTAATTTTTCTCCATGTAACTTCTGCTCAATGTTCCTAATTCTCCCCTTGGCATAACAGGAAAAAAAAAAGTGTGATTCTAACCCTTATGTCAAGAATTTACTCAATTGAAAAAAAAACTATCTTGACTCTCTTGTGTAATAACTAATCACATTCCAATTTCAAATCTGAGCCATTAACAAAGACTTAACTGAAATACCTCAGCATTTTTTTGAGAACTGAAATATGATTTAGGTTGTACAATGGGACTCTTCTTTAATTGCCTAGATGGCTAGGAAATAGTTATGTTTCAGTGTTAATTTGACAGTAAGTCTCCAAATGTGTTCATGTCCTAAGAATCTCCCCTTGAACTTTATAACTATTAATATTTTTTGAATGTGAGAGAGACATTGCAAATGACACACATATATGTATGTATAGATATATATGCATTAAATATTTATATGTTTGCACATTTCATTAATATATGTGTGACTTCAAATAAATATTTATAGACCATGTGCTATATATATATTTATATGCACTCAAACAATGTACATGCACATATCTCCTCACATGTTATTGTATACCTATACACGTAGACAAATACAGTGCATTCATATCCTACCTGTATAAATTTATAGTTATATGCATGTATGTATACACATATTTATGTACACAATACATTATAGTTGAAATTTTAGAGTCATAAATACACACATTCTTTATTAATCCTTTCCTTCTAAGAACAAGTCAAGTTTCCCAGGTGCTGTGAAATTATGTTTTTTTCCCCTGATTATTGCAACCCCAAGCAATCACATCTTCATCTAAATCTCTAGAATATTAGTATTTTCTACTACATATTTTTAATTTACTATCTATTCTTTATCCAGATACATTTCATTTTTCATGTCAATAGATTATAAATACCTTGAGAGCAAGAACATAGTCTTAAATATCTTATGGCCTCACATAATGTCTTACATGTAATAGATGTTTGGGAGATGCTTGTTAGTTAATGTAGTGAACTGGTTTTATGGTAATATTTCTTGATCATTGGGTAGATTCATCAATTCAGAGCACTGACTTTCCAATAGAAACAAGAGTCTCTATATTTGGTGATTAATTTCTTTGCATTACATTCATAATTTTGATGGAGTCTAGAAATGGTAATAAATTAAGTTACCAAAGTATTAATGCAGCCAATTATCATATATTTACCAACTGAGCATCTAGATGAAGCTTGATAACTGAGGGAATGGAATAGATAAATATGAAAATAATAATAGTAGTAGTAGTAGTCTCTCCATGATCGAGAATGACTATTGTCTTTGTGCAATTTCATCTACGATGTACCCTCATGTGGCTTTGGAGTACAAAGGCTGAGGCACACAGTTTGTGGTACATGGGGCATGGGACTCCAGTTGTTATGGGAGGTGCGGTTGTGGCGTGGTGTTGGCTTTCACGCGCAGTGGCAAGACGTCGACGTCGCTCATCTTCAAAGGTGGTGGCGGCATGGTGAATGTTGGTTTGCCAGCTGCTTCTGACAGAGGCAGTGAGTTCTAGTTGCTTTGGTGTAATGCCAGCCCACTTCAAGTTGGACTTTAGCTGATCCTTGAATCTTTTCTTTGGTCAGCCTTGTTTCCTGAGTCCAGATGACAGTTCACCATAGAATACCTGTCTTGGTATTCACTGTGGGTCAATGCAGATGACATGTCCAGACCATTGTAGCTGGATTTTGAGGACCATGACTTCGATGCTGGTGGAGTTGGCTCTGTCGAGGACTTCCTGGTTGGTGATACAGTCCTGCCATCAGATCCTCATGATTGACCAGTGAGAGCGTTGGTGGAATTGCTCCAGCTGTTTCATGTGCTTCCAGAACAGTGTCCATGTCTCTCAACCGTACAGGAGCGAGCTGAGGACCACTGCATTATACACTTTGAGCTTCATCACAGTGCTTACACCTCTGTGTTGAAGGACTTTGCAGCACAGCCATCCAAGTATTTGGCTAGCCTCTTGGATCCTGGCATTAATCTCATGGTCTAGGGACCCGTCGTTGGTGATGGTGCTGCCCAGGTACTTGAAAGTGTTGACGTTAGAAAGTTGCATGCATTTGATTGTAATGCACGGCTGGTTAGTTGGCCTCCCTGGTGCAGGTTGGAATAGCACCTCTGTTTTGCTGAGGCTGATAGGCCAAACAGTTTTGTTGCGGTGTCGAACCTGTCCACAATGGTTTGGAGATGATTTTCTTGGTGGGCCATGAGAGCACAGTCATCTGCAAAGAGAGCTTCCAGGATGAGTCTCTCTGTTGTCTTTCTTTTTGCAGTCAGGCATTGAAGGTCGAATAGTGAGCCATCCAGTTGGTATATGGTGTAGACGCCCAGGTCTAGATCCATCACAGCATGTCGTAATACTTGGGTGAAAAATAGGTTGAATAGTACCGGAGCGAGGACATAGCCTTGTTTCACACCATTGGAGATGTTGAAGCCATTAGAAGTCTCTCCACCAGATAGGACTTCCCCTGTCATGTCGACATGAAAGAGCTGGATCAGTTTGATGAATTTTGCTGGGCAACCGAGCTCGCTGAGGATCACCCACAATGCGTCCCTGTTCACTGTGTCGAATGCCTTTGTCAGGTCTATGAAGACAATGTAGAGACTCAGGTTCTGCTCAAAGCATTTTTCCTGCATTTGCCTCACTGTGAAGACCATGTCAATAGTGCTGCTATCTGGTCGGAAGCCACGTTGTGATTCAGGCAGGTTATGCTCTGAAACAGATGACAGGAGTCTGTTGAGTATAACACGGGTGAGGCTTTTTCCAGTAGTGGAGAGTAGTGAGATGGCTCTGTAGTTGTCACAAGCTGCTCGTGAGCCTTTGTTCTTGTACAGGGCTACGATGGAGTTATCTATGAGTTCTGGGGGCATGTCTTCCTCTTCCCATATGCTGGTCAGCACTATGTGGAATGCCTGGAGTGCCTTTCCATTTAAGGCCTTGTACACCTCGGTTGGGATCCCGTCTTTACCGGGTGCCTTGCCTGTACTCATTTGTTTAATGGCTTTTTGGACTTCCTCTGTTGAAGGAGGGACGTCAAGTTGTTCAATGGTGCGGTTTTGGGGGATCTGGTCAAGGGTGCTTTGGTCGACTGAAGAGGGTTGGTTGAGAAGCTGACTGAAGTGTTCTTTCCACCTGTTGCTAATGCCTTTTTCATCTTTTATGAGAGTATCACCATTAGAGGATAGCAAGGGAGTGGTGGTGGGTTTTAATGGCCCCTAGACAGTCTTGAGGGCACTGAAAAATTGTTTGTAGTTTTTCATATCAGCAAACCACTAGATTTCTTCTGCCTTTTTTTCCCACCATCAGTCTTGCATATTCCTGATCTCACGCTGCGCCGTAGCTTGGAGAGACTTGAATCTGTTCTTTTTAGGAGCAGAGTTTGGGGTATTTTGCCACTCCATAAAGGCTTTGTTCTTCTTGCTCAATAGGTCTTCAATAGCAGTGTTGTTCTCGTCGAACCAGTCCTGGTGGTTGCGTTGTTTTGGGCCTAGGCCTGCCTTTGATGTTTCCTTCACTGCATCTCTGAACTGGTTCCATTTCTCGGTTGAGCTTCCAGTGAGTGGTCCCTTGGCAGACAGCTTGTTGTCCAGGAAGGATTGGAATGTTTGCAAATAAGATAGATCTCTAAGACGACTCATGTTGTAAAATGTGTGAACTGTCTGGGCATGTTTTGGATGGTGAGGCGCAATGAGCATTTGAAGAGCCACTCTAACCAATCAGTGGTCTGTCCAGCATTCAGCTCCTCTCATGGCTCTGGTGATCTGTACATCTTGGATGTCTTGCTGGCGTACAATGATGTAGTCAATGAGATGCCACTGTTTTGATCTTGGGTGCATCCATGTTGTTTTATATTTGTTCGCCATTCTGAACACAGTGTTCGTGATGGTAAGTTCGAACTCTGAGCATTTGCTGAGTAGCAGTAGGCCATTGTTGTTCATTTTGCCCACACCGTGTTTGCCGAGCACTCCTTTCCATCTTTCATGGTCCTGGCCAATGTGGGCGTTGAAGTCTGCCAGTAGTATCAGCTTGTCATTTGTGGGCACTGAGTGCAGGACGGCACTCAGGTAAGAGTAGGACTGCTCGATGGTCTCCTCTGTGCTGGTGGGTGTTGGGGCATATGCGCTGATGATTGTGGCATACCGGTCTTTGCTGAGAGGCAAATGGATCTTTATGAGCCTCTCGCTGATGCCCACAGGCAAGTCTGGCAGCTGTTTGAGCAAACTGGTCTTGATGGCCAGGCCAACACCATGGATTCTGTCTTCATTTGAGGCTCTACCTTTCCAGAAGAAGGTGTATCCAGTGGTGGGTTCACTGAGTGATCCCTCTTCTGGTAAGCGTGTTTTGCTTAAGGCTGAGATGTCGATGTTATATAGTGCCAGTTCTTTACCGATTAGAGCTGTTTTTCTCTCAGGTCTTGGGGTATTCTCTCTATCAAGTAATGTCCTGATGTTCCATGCTCCCAGTGGGAGTTTCTTTGTATTTTTTATTTGATTTCAACCACTTAAAGGAGATGACCTGCCAGCCACGGTGTGCTGACCGGGTGTTTGTAGGGCAGGCAATGTTTGGGACACCTTTTCTAGTCCCCTCTCATGATTAGGGTGAGCAGTGCTGTCCTAGAGAGGGCTGCTCAGTCACCCAGGATGCTGCCGAACATCCCTGCTGCCCACAGGGCCGAGCGACCACTGGTCCATGGGCCACCTACATGCAGGATAGTGACTACAACTGCCAGTGGTCACCTCCACCTGTTGCGTCACCACTCCCCCATCGCTGCAAGTCTTGAAGAGGGTGGACGGGGTTAGGATAGATGAGTGTGCACAAAGATACTTGTGCGTGAAAGATATTTAAGTGGCAAAGCCGATGCACAGAGACAGTCCCACTCTCTCTGCATTGGAAGCCTGGGTCCAGTGGCATGAAAAATCGTTACACCTGGAGACTTCCTCAGCTGCATTGGATGACCATGTTGTCCTTTGTGCTCCAATACGTCATAAGCTGTGACAAGGAAATCAATTTAAAAGACTGATATATATTAATTTAAGGTCGCCAAGGAATCAGCTATGTAATTCCTAAATGAAAACTTAAATCAGCAGTCAATCTTTTATGGAGTTTAATTACAATAGGAGGAAGTAATTAGAGAGAGAGAGAGAGAGAAAGGGGAGAGAAGGAAATAGGGCTTAAATACCCCTTCTGTTTAGGCTGGGCCAAAAGGCCCAAGCCCTTAGATAGCTGGGGCAAAGAAAAGAGATCAGTCCCTATTACTCACGTGACCAAAATGGAGAAACAGTCTCAGAGGCCCCCACCTTCAGCTTCCTTCAGAGCAAGCTTCTCAGAGCACACAGCAACCACTCTGGCCAACTCCTCAACCACCCTGAGTCCTCAGACCCCCCTGATCTTTAAGGAAACCATCCAAGTTGCCTCCCCTCAGTTCTCACATCTACCAATCACTGTCCATCAATTTCCCTGTGCCAATGGAGGCTCTAGCTTAACCCAGGACCGCCCAGAGGCTTTGCACATGTCTGTTGAAGGTCATATTTTCAAATAATTAAATCTTTGCTCCTTTGCTACAGCCCTTTCTAAATCCTGTTAACCTGAGTAGGGTAGAGATTGGAATAATTAAATTTTGATCTAGGCTGCAGCCCTTACTCAATCCTGTTAGGACTGAATAGGGTGGAGATTGATTCCAAGTATCTCCATTGTATCAATTCTAAAATCAATCATGACTCAAAGAAATTCCTGTTCTATGCTTAAGCATAGGTCAAAGTCCTTTCCATTGTTCAGCAAAGGGTTTCTGTCCTAAAGTAATCTTAAGAAGGGAAGGAGAAGGAACCTCCCATGCCAATGGGATTCACATTCCAATAGTCAAGACCCACTATCAATAGGAAATTTTTCAAGTATGAAATTTCCCAATGGTGAAATTTCCAACATTTATAAGTCTAAGAAATTTTGAGGTTTACAGTACAACACTGGGTATGTGTTTGATTATGTATATGTGTTTCCATCTGCCAAAAAAAATTGAAATTGGTTCGAGTTACAAGAAAACAATTATTGTAACCGCCAAGTTCAAAGTTTTACTTAGAATGATTTCCCTCCAATCTTTGAATTTTGGTCAGATTCTGGACTGTAGGAGTAGAAGGGAATCATTCTCCCATAGCATCTTTTTAAAATTATTTGAGAGAACATTAAGCCATCACCCTACTTCATTCTATACTTTGATCTGTCCACTTTTCTGAAAACCATGGATTACCCATATGCCTCTTCTTTCTAAGCTATGACTCAATTTGATTTCATAATGACTGTTTTTAAACTATATCAGTCACCTGTATCTGCTATATATAGGACCTCAAAAATCATTTATAAGCATTTGTTTAATATTCTCTCAATACATACCATACAAAATTTAGATTTAATCAGTTTTCTCACCCTTCCCTTGTCTATGTTTTTGTATAATAGACTGTTATTTGTTGACTTCTTCACTGCAGTCTCTTTTCAACATAACGAATCAATTAGCAAGCAGATTGTGATTAATTTAATTTTATTTTAATATGGAAATTATTCTGTAATTTGAAAAATATTTTTTAAAAAGGTATAAAGTTTTTAAAACTATAAATACAGGGAAAAAATAGTGTAATATAAATCTTGTTTGTCTCCCAAAAAGGATCGTTATTATCCAAATTATAGGAATACACATAACAAAATGACTACAAAGTTTTCTTTATCTTTTATAAAACTTCCAATATATCACTGCTATTTTCTATCTATGCAAACTACTCTCTCCTAGAACTCTGATCACATAATTTAAATTTATTTAAATTTGATTTTTTAAATTTGATTTATTTAAAATTTTGATTTTATTTTTTAATTTAATTTTAAATTTAATTTTTTATTTAAAAATTTAATTTAATACGTCAGGTGAACTGGGCATGTTTTTTCCCCACCTGGATTTTTCCATATCTTTAATCTCCCCTATGGTAAGAGGAGTTTACTCTCTCTCTCTGACATTATGGTTGGGAAATAAGCTTCAACTATTTCTAACTATATGGGAGGAATTAGTTAAATTTAAATTGCTTAAAATTTGTTGCTCAGCTAACCTTTCCTGCAATCAAGGGCATCTTTTTTTGGAATGGTAATCATGGGTTGGTAGTCACTACATTCTTTTCTTTTGAAAATTTTATTTAATTAGTTGATTTAGAATATTTTCCATGGTTAAATACTCATTTTTTTCCCTTTCCCTCCTCTCAACCCCTTCCCATAGCTGATATGAAGTTCCCCTGGGTTTGACATGAATCACTACATTCTTACCATGAAATTTGAAGTTAAAACTCTTTCTTTTCTTATCTTCTATCTTAGAATTAATATGAAATATCATTTAAAAAGCATAAAAGCAGTAAAGGATAGATAATTGGTATTAAATGACTTACCCAGGGTCACAAAGTTAGGAAGTGTCAGAGAATAGATTTGAATCAAGACCACCTTGGCTCTCTGTCCACTGAGGTACCTTATCAACTCCAGGTTAAACTTTTATTTTTCAATATTTCTTAGTTAGAGAGTAGAATATATATTTCTTCATATGAATAGACAACTAAAATGGTGCAGAGTATGAAATTTATGATAAAATATAAATTCCTTTAAGTACTGCTTTGGGACAAGAAAAATTGATAAAATGAGAAAGCAGCTTTAGCTGGACATAATTTAGATATAGATCAGCATATATACAACCTGCCTTGATAATTTCAAAATTTTAAAACAACATATGGTGAGCTAATTCTTAACTTAAAATGTATGGAGAAATTAAAAAAACACAATTCTGTGAAATTGAAAAGTCCTGGCAGAAATAAAATCAATGCAGAGAGAGGAAATATTATCTAGTGAATAGAGGTCTGCAGCCAAGGAATGAGTTGAAGTCTGCTTTAGGTTGGTGGTTTTGGAGATGGGATAGGATGAATTATATTGGGCTGGTATCTGTTTGTTAACTGTGAGTGGGAAGGCCAACAGAAACTCAAACCAGGGCAGAGCCTGATCTGAGGTCAACACACAGACCTCTCAGTAACTGGGAAAGTATTTTAATTGACTAGGGAGAGGCTGGAATGGACATAGGGTATCCCTGACACTAATTTTCTCTAACTAAAATCCCCAGGATCTAAATTTCTCCTCAAGGATGGGTCTTCATGGAATTGGTCTACACTATTCCTCACCTCAATTACCTAAAATTTTCAGCCCCTGCTCTAGATAATTCTACACTAAAATCCCTCTTAGTTGATATTAAGGTACATATCAGTGCTAAGCTTGACAGGGCCCAGGGAAAGATCCCAAGTCTGGATGGACTTAGATCTCCCACTCACTGACAGCTGTAGTAGACAGAGATATTGAGTAAGGCTAGCATCAGTTCAAGGATCTTCTTTTTCATGAAACACAGGACTTAGCAGGAAGGACAGGTAAAGGTAATCTACTAGGTAGCTTGGCAGCAAAGCCTCCTAAATGCTTGTAGTCAGCAAAGCCCCAGAGACACTCCAATTGCTTCTCAGTTTTTCATATCAATCCTCTTTTCAACATTCCAGAAGTCTTTCCTTCTTTGTCTCCTGCATCCATCCTCTGCATCTGTCCCCTGTAGACCACCCTTTCATGCTATAACCCTCTCTTATTTGTAATGTCTTATCTCCTATAAGTCATGGAACCTTGGGCAGATTATTTAAGGTCTCAGAGCTCTAAGTAATTATTTAAACTTATGATTTACAGTTGGTGTATCAACTTCGGATCAAGAGCTTCTGATATGTGTCTGGTATCCAAAACAACGAGATGTGAAGAGTAAAATTTGAGGTTGAGATTGAATATATATTTTTAGTGGTTGCCAGGGATTTAAATTCTAAATCCCAATAAAATACTCAAACCAGAATGGCATTTTATGGTGGTTTATTTATAAGAGAAGGAAGAAATTAAGAATGAGGGAGAGAGAGAGAAAAGGGAAGATCTGCTAAAGCCTGGCCTGAGCCAGGGTGAGTTCAAAGACATCAGCCAAGGGGCCTTCCCAGAAGATTAAAACTAGCTCAGCTTCAAGCCACAAGGCCTTCTCCAAGATGAGGGGCCTCTTTGGAAGTTGGTGTCTTCAGAAAGGTCAAGGGCTTTCCCTTGAGACTCACCCTTTCCACTCACGACATGGTCCTTTCAAGGAAACTCTCTGAGGTCCCATGCTCCACCAAGTCAAGTTCCACCACAAAAGCCAAAAGTTCCTCTCACAATAAGTGATGTGATATATAAAGGAAGTTCTTTACATCACTTCCTGTGTTTCACATATACCAATGGTGGCTTAAACTTGGCTTCTGACAGCCCAGGGGGTCAGTCAGTTGTTTCTGATATATCACTTGCTAGCACATGCAGGTCATAGTCCTTCCTCCTTCATACTTAATACTTAAGTGGGGGTATATACATTCCTGGTTGCTAAAATTCTAAAGAATAAACAGGATGGAATAAATCTAAAATTCATACAGGGAACAAATATAAGTATATAAAATGGACAACTAAAACTATAAAAACATTGAAAAGTCAGAGTTAGAGGGACCAACAAAATACATGCACTGTATATGTACACATAACCAAGAACAATTAGAAAAAATTTTTAAAACTAATATTTCTATTTAGCAATATTTCTTTTTAATTTTTAATTCTAAATTCTCTATTTCTCTAGAGCTCCAATATCACTTATTGTGGTAGCAAGCAAAATTACATAATTAATACAGGAGAAGTAATAAAACATATGTTTCCATATTAGACCCTCCTCACCCTTAAAAAGAAGAAAGAAAAAAAAAAGCAGGCCTCAAACCATACTCATAGCTCATTAGTTCTCCCTTTGAAGGTAGATGAAATTTTTCATCATAAGTCCCTTGGAAATTATCTTGATCAATGTCATAATTAGAGTAGCCAAGGCTTTTTCAGTTAACCATCAATATTTTCTTAACTCTGCTTATTTTTCTTGTTATTTTTTTTGGTAATATGGCTAATAAGGAAATATGTTTTGCATGACATTGTCATCTCCATTGTGTAGGAGGAACTCTAGGAAAGGAGAGAACTCAAATATTTTTTAAAAAGTGCAAAAAGAAAGATTAAAGAAGGTCTCCAATTTTGTTAATCTAGCTCCCTGAGTGATTATTAATTGTGACACAAAACTTAGAGGGAAAAAAAGTTAACATAATTCATTTTTCTGGTTAAAGAAGTATGCTTACATTTCTAATTTGAGTCTATCTCCATAAAAAGGATGATTTTTACAACTATTTGTAATGTGTTAATAAATTATCATATCCAAACATTAATTTTTAATTTTTAAATTTTTAAAAATTTTTTTTTAAATTATTTTGCTTACACTGTAATTGAGGTAGATTTTGGTGATTCCCTAAGATTAGGACAAAAGCATGTAGAATGAAAACAAACAAACAAACAATTTCTCCTTCATAAGGTTTGGAGGCAACAACACTTCAACAAGAGGTATAACCAAAATATGTGTCCATGGGACTTATTGTTCTTAGTAAAATATATCAGATTCTGTTTGAATCGATGAATCTATCCATGGCCAATAAAAACATTCTTCTTTGTCCATTAAGCATCACTAGTAAAAAAAAAAAGATTAAATATCTTGTTCCTAACATTTCCTAAATTTTTTTCAAGACACATATTCTCAGTATCTCACTGAGATATCTAATATATAAAATAATATTTTAAAGGGAGAAATAGAAAAAGAAATAAAGCAGTCTGTAATTAAATATGAATTATTCAGTATCTCTGGGCCTCTTCAAAGGGAAGATCTTGAGTTGTATTATAACATTTATTAACTGGAACTTCAGTTCCATTGTCATACTAAAACATTCTTTTTTTTTGGTTGTTGTATGGTGATGGTTGTTAATTCGATTGGCATAGTAGCCAATTTGTTTATTATTTCTGGCTTTTCTTATATAATTTTAATCAACATCAATACATGTGTGCTTCTACATGTTTCATGGCTCCAACTGCCTCTCCTGAGAACATTCCAATGAAATTTTCACCTTGATTGACAGCTCTTCAGTTCTCAGTTTTCTGCCATTGCATGCATGTAAATTCTCTCTTGCATGCATGTCTAATCTATCTTTATAAACCATACTGGAAGGCAATTTGGAACTATGCCCAAAGAGCGCTAAAAGACTGTCTGCCCATTGATCCAGCCATACCCCTGCTGGGTTTATACCCCAAAGAGATCATAAGGAAAAAGATTTGTGCAAAAATATTTATAGCTGCATTTTTGTGGTGGCAAAATTTGGAAAATGAGTGAATGCCCTGCAATTGTGGAATGGCTGAACAAATTGTGGTATCTGTTGGTAATGGAAAACTATTTTGCTCAAAGAAATAATGAACTTGAGGGATTCCATATGAACTGGAATGACCTCCAAGAATTGATACAGAGTGAGAGGAGCAGAACCAGGAGTATATTGTGCATAGAGACTGATACACCATGGGACAATTGAACATAATAGACTTCTTTACTAGCAGCAATGCAATGATCCAGGACAATTCTGAGGGACTTATGCAAAAGGACACTATGCACATCCAGAGAAAGAGCTGTGGGGGTAGAAACATGGAAGAAAAACATTTCCTTGATCACATAGTTCAATGAGGATATGATTGGAGAAATAGACTAAATGACCACTCAATTCCAAATATTAATAACATGGAAATAGGTCTTGAACCATGATACGTGCAAAACCCAATGGAATTGCATGTTGGCCACCTGGAGGGGGGAGGAGGGAAGGGAAAGAACATGAGTCATGTAACCATGGAAAAGTATTCTAAATTAATTAGTTAAATATTTTTTAATTAGGGAAAAACACACAAAAATAAAGACAAATTGGAAATCCTAAAAATTAAAGGAGAAATTAATAAATTTGAAAGTGAGAGAACAATTAAACTAATAAGTAAGACTTTTTTTTTCAAAAATCAAGTGAAATAGATAGAATATTGGTTAATTTGATTTAAAAAAAGAAAGAAGAAAATCAAACAATAAGTATCATTAATGAAAAGGGTGAACTCACCACAAGTGAACAGGAAATTAAACAGTCATCAGGAGCTCCTTTGTCTAATTATATGACAATAATTCTTATAATGTAAGTGAACTACATGAATATTTACAAAACTGTAAATTGCCCAGAATAGCAAAAGAGGAAATAGAATACTTAAATTACCCCACCTCAGAAAAAGAAATTTTACAAGTCATCAATGAATTCCCTAAGAATAAATACCTAGGCCAAGATGGATTCACAACTGAATTCTAACAATCATTTAAATAAGAATTAATCCTATTACTTCATAAACTATTTAGGAAATGGGCAAAGAAGAAATCACACCAAAATCTTTTTTTTTCATGAAACTAATATGGTACTGTTACCTAAGCCAAGAAGAACAAAAACAGAGAAAGGAAACTTCTAGGCAAGGTGACAGAAAGGGCTAAGGGAGGGCATCACAGGACAAGGACAAGCAAACTTTGGGACGGAGCAGTGCTATAGGGTTGTTGCGAGTGTGTGAGTTTGTGGAATCTGAAATTATTATTAAATGTTCAGGAAATTTTCAGCTACCACTCAGGAGAGGTATCACAGAATATAAATGCAATAAGAAAGAAACAAATTCATGCCCATATATTTTCATTAAAATCTACTCCTATTTTCTAGACCCATGAAATATGAGGGGAAAATTGTGTATTTACAGTTCTGTTTATTTTCACCAATTTGGCTTAACAAATTTTCAATACTAAGAAGAATGAGAATAAAATGGTAAAGAATAAGATAATTAAAGTGAAATTTTGGTTTGTGATATGAAGTTCCAAATTTAATACTAGTTCTCCAATTTTTTTAATCAATGTGATCTTTGGTATCATTTAAATTAAATACCACATAAAAACACATATTCTTGCATGCCTGTAAGGTTAATGCATTCCTGTGTGTGTTTGAGTATGTATTTGTACTCTCATCTGCAAGAAAATAAAGTTGAAGTTATAAGATAACAATTTGAAAAGGCACTAAGTGCCAAGTTTTACTTTGTAAGTGAGCCCTTCAAACTTTGAATTTATTGAAAATTTGTATTTAATTAATTAATTTTGAATATTTTTAATCATGTAATAAATGAAGGTATTGAAGAGGACTGCAGAGGTACTGCGGATAAGGAAGGGTTGGTAACAGGGAATGAAAGAGGTGAAAGAACAGAGGGATTCTGGAGGAAGGGAGAAGTAAAATGGAGGAATATCCTCTGGCTGAGAGGCTGTGTTTGAAATTCCCTCACACTCAACCCCCAAGAGAGGTACCCTTGGGAACGGTTAGTTTAAGGACTGTTAGGGGTAAAACTTACAGTTGGACTGAATATATTTTTAGTTGGTCACCAGGAATTTTAAATTCTAAATCCCAATGAAATACTCAAGTCAGAATGGAATTTTATGGTGGTTTATTTACAATAGAGTGAAAATATTAAGGAAAAATGAAAAAGAGGAAAAAGAGAGAGATACCAGGCAAGAGGGCCCAGCCAAGGAGGAGAGGAGCAGAGGATTAAATCTAGCAAGGCTTCCAGCCACTAGGCCTCCTCCAAGATGAGGGACCTTAGGAATATACTTATTCTTATACTTAATTTAAAAGATAATAATTAGCAAAACTATATTACTGAGGTAAAACATTAACTTCCCAAATATCCTAATCTCACACCAATAGTCCAAACCAAATAGGGCCAGGATCTTAAGTTGTTAGATGCTCTAGTAGATCCAGAGAACTTCTCACTGAAGCTGCCAGCAGCCAGATCCAGAAAACCTCCTTCCTCCATTGATCACAGAGCAAATCCTCTTCAAGCCTTAGGTCCTTGAGAAGAAGCAGCTGTTGGGCATAGAATTTTTCCAGATCTGAAGACTCAGGCTCCCATGTGACCCTTGGTCATACTCTACTGTCAATCATTCCCTAAAATTTCTATTTCTCAATTTTGCAACACTTTTGCAAATTGCAAACCTTTTCATCCTTTATCACACTCCAGAAAGCCAAAGGAAAGGAAGACCCAAGGGATGGGCCTCTCCAGAAGCTTGTGCCTCCAGAAAAGCCAAGGAAATGGAAATAAGGCCTTGAACTCATCACATGACAGTCTAAGGGAAGCAGTCCTAGGTCTCATGCTTGAGCTCCTCCACAGTCAAGTTACACCACCAAGTCCCTCTAACAGGAAGTGACGTGAAATATAAAGGCAGTTATTTATTTACTTCCTGTATCTTACATGTACCAATTTTGGCTTAAACTTGGCTTTGGACAGCCCAGAGGGTCATTCAGTGATTTGTTACTTGCTAGCACAAGTGGGTCATATACCTTCCTCCCCCACTCTTAATCCTTAATTGAGGGTGTATATATTTCTGGTTGCTAAAATTCTGAAGACTAAGCATGGTGGAGTAAATCTATACTTCACAGAATGACAGGACCAGTGTCATTGAGAGAACTTCTGGGGCTAGTGGAGATGAATTAGCAAGACTTGATTAGTAGTTGAACCTTAGGAGTTCCCCTTGTCTGGCAAACATAATGACTGTTGCTGCTGGTTCTCATTGTTCATCCTAGGCTAATGACTATCTTAGCCACTAGCCCCTCATTCTTTGTTCTCCCTTCAATATGAATTTTACTGCAATTTAATGTTTCACAAATAGTTTAAAAACTCTAGTAAGTCAAGAAAGGAGATAGGTTTGAGACCCTACTGAGTTTCTAGTTTTTCTTCAGCTCAGATGGCTCAGCTTCAACTTATCTATCTTTTTAGCTAATCAATGTCTCTATTCTACCTTAACAAGTGGCAAGTTTCCTTCTGGGGAAGGTCAAGGGATAGAAATTTCAGCATGACCCTGTTAAGTTAAGGGATCAGCCCCTTCTCAGTAGCTTTTGTTGTTTGTTCTCCCTCTAATGGATGCTCTCAAAGCTTCGTTTCTTATGAGTAAGGGAAAAGGAGGCAAGGTTTTTCCACAGGTTGGGATCTAGAGCTATAGGTCTTTGCTCCACACTTGGCAGAGTTCAGAGAGTAAAGACCCTTCAGTTCTCAGTTTTTTCCAAAACCCTCTTTTCTCAGTCCAACTGTTACTCCCTCACCCATCACATTCCAACCAATGTCTGCTCCATCTCAGAGGGCAGAAATGCAAAACCCTGATTCACAGTTTTTCTTTCCACAATTGTTACATGATTTGTGTTCTTTCCCTGCCTTGACATTTGAAAAATATATTTAAGAATTGGATGAAGATTCCTGTAACTATAGGTAGAGGACAAGAATGGATGTAAATCTTTTTCTTTCAAAATATATGTTTATTGTCAGCATTCCCATGGCTAGGAATATATGTTAAGAATGCCAACAAAGTCTTGTTTATCCTTTTCAAAACTTCCATTGTATCATTGCTATCTTTTGTCTCTGCAAATTGCTCTGTCAAAGATCTCCTTTCATTCCTGATCCCTTGTTGCACTTTACAATCATCATCCTCGGTTACCGAGAGACTACTACTATATTTAAAAAAAAACAAATGATTCAGTTTACCAGGTGAACTGGGACATTTTTTTCAGTCTAGAATATTCTATCTTTCCTCTCTCTTAAGTTAGGCATAAAGTACTGCTTAGATGAAAATATGAGTTTGAACATAGATTTAATGAATTCATTATGATTCATTGATAGGAGAAGGAAAGGAAGATGAGAGAGAGGAGGGTCAAGGGAGATAGAGAGAAAGACTAAGACTAATCAAGCTCTCCCATTTGGCTGCTTATCCCACAGCAGCTCCTACCAGCAGCAACAGAGAATTATATGTAGACTGACTCCTTCCTCCTCACCAATGATATACTTTCCTTGCTCTGCCTTCCATACTGGCATTGTACACTGACCTCCAGGCTGATGTCACGGTGCTGGAGACACTTAGGATGATGCCAGACACCTAGCTTATTCTGACAACAGCCATTTAGACTATCCTCAGGAAACTCCAGGTTGTGATGTATGCTGGGAAAGTGGATGGCTCTCTTTTCCTCACATAACAATATTTCTCTAATACTATGAACACCATAGTTTGGAAATAAGTTTCAAATAGTTCTGTCTCAACTTCAGGGAAACTGGTTTGAAATTTCATTGCTTCAATAACCTTTCCTGCAATTCAGAGCATCTTCAACTTGAATAGTGAATTCACATGGAGAGTCCCAATACTCTTACCTTGAAATTTTAAGTAAAAATTCTCTAAAACAAATAAGCAAACAAAACAAAACTTTATCTTCTGACTTAGAATTGATTTAAATATTAGATACAAAACATAAGAGCAATAGGAACTAGATAATTGGAGTGAAGTGACTTGCCCAAGTTCATAAAGTTAGGAAGAATCAGAGGACAGATTTGAACCAGGACTACCAATCCCTAGGCTTGGCTCGCTAACCAGAGTCACCTACTTGCACCAAGTTAAACCTCTTTGCATATTTGTAATTAGATTATAGAATATATATTTTATTTATGAATATTTTGAAATTACAGGGGGCAGAGAATGACATAATTAGGATGCCTAAAATATAAATTTCATGAAGTACTCTTTTGGGACAAAAAGTGTTGGGAAAATGAGAAAGAAGCTGGATAGAATTTAGATTTATGTAAACATATTTAGCATATATCTTGACAATTTCTCAATTCACAAATTCAAAAATATATACAATTTGAACATTATAGATCAGAGCACAGAAATATTATTTTTAAGCAATGATTAATGAACTAGTATGTATTTGAAAAAGGTGTTAGAGAATTAAAAAAAGATAAAAAAATAATTGTGTGAAATTGAAAATTACTGGCAGAAATAAAATTAGGGCAAAGAGAGAACACATTATCTAGTGAACAGAAGTGTTTGGAGAAAGGACATGCATTCAGGTATTATTTCTTGTGACTTTGTTCAGGCCATTGAAGGTCTCAGTGTTCTAAGTCATCTTTTAAGTCTACAAATTATAGTTGGTGAGCATTTTTTTGATTGAGAACAATTGATAAGTTGCTTTTATATAAAAAAAAACTGGGAAAAATTAAATGAATGAAATGGAGACCAATTGATAGTAATTCAAAGGTATGATCAATTTAAAAAAGATTATTATCTTTTAAAGTCTTATGAAATATTGTTTAAAACTATATATAAAAATGAAAATGAAAACAATTGTGTAACCCAGAAAAATAACAATGACAAAAACCATGAAAACTCAGATTTAGATAGACCAAGGAAATACACACAGATCTACATATATCAAGGAACAAACATAGAACTTATGTTTTTAAATTTAATATTATTTTAGTAATATTTTTAAAATTATTTGACATTTTATTACACATTTGTAAAAAGCCATTCAACAACTGAATGAAATGATTTCATGTTTCTGCTATGAGAAAAAAAGATTTAAAAATATTTTGTCATTATTGATGCTGTTTAGTTATTTTCTATAGTGTCTGATTCTTCATGACTCATTTTGTGTTTTTCTTGGGTAAGATAATAGAATGTTTTTGTTTTTTCCTGCTCTAGCTAATTCTACTCATGAGGGGACTTGGTCAGTGACAATAGCTAGTATGTGTCTGAGGCTGGATTTGAATTCAGGTCTTCCTTCTATTTACTTTACCATCTAGCTGCCATAAAATATTTTGGAATATATGTAAACTTCATTCTGATTAAATATATGCTTCACATATATTTCTAGAATTAGAAATTCTCAGTAATAATAGATGGTAAATAATTTTAACATTTTTATATTTATAAACAGGTTTCTGAACTAGTTGTACTGAATCCAATTTCTTAACAGAGTCCTTCCAAAATCAATTATTTGTATTTTTTTGAAATTTTTGCCAATTCACTGGATATGAGATGAAAATTTTAAAATACTTTGTTTTCTGTTCCAATTATCATAAATTTTTATTAAGTTATGCCATATCTTTTGTGTATGTATATGTCTATATATACAAATATATAGAAAGAGAAACTTATAATTTTATATACACTTAAGTATATAAAAATGTGTAATTCTTTTAGCAAATAGTATAGTGAATCAAAACAATTCCCTACACAACAATTTGTACAAATGTCTTTCTGCATATTTTCATCTATTCTCTTTCTTATTTCTCTTTTTTAAAGGTTAATTATTGTTTTATCCTATTATTTTAGCCTTTCAAAATGTTACTTTTCAGAATGTTACAAAATTTTAATTTTTCATTTTTTGTGTCACTTATTCTAGGAAATCAATTTTGACTTGAGGGAAGGACTTTTTTATTATTTTATAGATGTTTTATTTAATTTTATTCTGGATTATTTTCTTAGGAATAACTGGATTAAGTCTAGATTATATTTTTAGCATTTTTATTGTTATTGGATAGTTGTTTCAATAAATTATTGTTATAATTGGATGTGGCTTGCACACTTATGGAAATAATAGTTTTTTAAATTTTCTTTTATTTATTTACTTATCTATGGTTGCTTCTTTCTCTGTGTGTTGAGTGCTTATTCATTAAAAATTTCAGGGATGGGTTGGATCTGGAATCTGCAAGCTTTCAGTGTACCCTACATCCTAGGTGATGTGATCCAAGAAAAAACTCTAGAAGCTGCTCTGTTCCAAAATTTGCATGACCCTGATGAAAGTGTACATCCTCATGTGCCCAGATTAAGATACTTATTACAAACAAAAACTGCAAACAAGATTGTTCAACCAAAACACAGAATGGAAATAGACTTATTTTTGTTTGTTTGTTTAGAAAGGCAACATATTTTTGTTCTTTCTCAATGTTTTGAACTTAAGTGAATGAAGAGATGAGCTATTCCTTACTAGTTTCCATGAATGACAAAATGAATCAATTTGTTTGCAAATCCTAAGGGCATTGCAAATGAAAGGCTATATATTTTTCATTACTCATATCCAACCATATTTATATAAAAAGGAGAACAAATAGAAATCATATCCATTAGTGAATAAGGATGTCTCCAATTTAAAAGGAAGATTTCACAATTAAAATCAGTCATACCTCCAATAGCTTAGTTAAACTTAGTCAACAGTGTCAGTTTAAAAAAATGCTAACATTCGTTTTTGGGGGCCTAGGTACTTTAGTAAAATTTGAAAATGTCATGAAGTTCTCTGACAGAGGTAAATAGAATCACTTAATAGCCACATGATATAACTGTAGTCATTGCCCCAGAAGATAATATTTTTAGATTAAATTTGTACCTGTCATAGATACTACATGACTTAGATCTAGAATAAGAGGCTTATCTATATTCTCAAGGTGACCATTAATTTCATAGTAAAACTTTTCATAATAAACAGTGCTTGAAAACAACAGCAGTGATAATAAGAAAAATATGCTTTTTCATCAAACAAAAAAAAAGAAAAAAAACAAAACAGTGACTATCATTGAGATACCGAGAGGGAAAAATGCCAAATGATTTATGATGATTATGACAATTGTTTAAAGAGGCAAAAAGAGGAGAAAAAATGGAGGTGAAACTTGGGATATTGTTCAGGGTACAAGGATTTTTAAGCTAATATATTTTATTCTTTATCCTCCCATTTTGAAAATAATTTTTTCATTGCTGTAATAAAATCCTTATTCCTCAGACTATATATCATAGGATTAATCATTGGTGTCACAATGGTATAGAATACAGAGAAAATCTTTTCTATGCTGCCTGAAGAACTGGAGACGGATTGAAAATATGCAATTAAACCAGAACCATAGAATAAGCAAACAACCATAATATGAGAGGAACAAGTAGAGAAGGCTTTGGATCTGCCAGTGGTTGATGGGATTTTCAGAACTGTGCTGAGGATTCTGATGTAGGACATGAGTATCATCAGAAAAGGAAGCAAAGCAAATAGAACACAATCAACATAAAGAAAGAATTCATCCCCAGAGGTATCTCCACATGCCAATCTCAATAAGGGGGGCAAGTCACAGAAAATATGATTGAGTTTGTTAGAACCACAGAAGGGACCAGAGAAAACCTGGTATGTCTGTCCTATGAAGAATGGAATCCCAATAACCCAGGCGCCAAATACCATGTGAACACATATCCTCTGATTCATGATGATAGGATAGTAAAGTGGCTTACAGATGGCCACATAGCGGTCATAGGCCATCACAGCAAGGAGAAAGCTTTCTGTGACTGCTAGCATGAGAAAGAAACAGAGTTGTGCAGCACATGACAGTAAAGAAATATTCCTTTTCTGTCTCCAAATATTCACAAGCATTCTGGGGAGGATGTTTGATGTGTAACAAATTTCCACAAAGGAGAAATTTCCAAGGAAGTAATACATAGGTGTTTGAAGAGCTAATTCCACATTGGTGATTATAATGATGAGACCATTGCCTAATAGGATACTTATGTAGATGAATAGAAAAAGAACAAAGAGAAATCCTTGGACATTGGGGTATTCAGAAAATCCCAGGAGAATAAATTCTTCCATAATTGTAAGATTTGTGATGGCCATTTATCCTGTATATTCCAAATTTAATAATGGTAAATGTTAATTTTCCTCAATTGTACTTGATTTCTGACTCTGAAATGACAAGTGTATAATTTAGGTTAGATGATGACTCAGATAATTTCAATATTGGTCATTTTATTTTTTAATTCATTCAATTAAGGCATTTTATAAGTTATATTAAGATATTATATGCTATATCATAATTTTATCTGTCCTAACCCTTCTTTCTTTTCTAGCAATCAACATTTGCTATTTGATATGCTCTTCTAAATTTAAAATAAAATTTTATATTTTCAGAATTGATGATCTGTGATATATATAATGAATCTTTACAAATATAGCATTATATTAAATATTAATGTCCCCTATAAATGCTCATATATTTCATATTTTGTTTTATAAAGTCTTTTGTAGATTTAAATTCTTTGACTACGATTGTAGTTATTATTATTGAAGAATAAGACCAACTACAGTTTACAATATTCTTTTTTCTGGTTTTATTCTCAAAAATAATCTCATCAGTAAGAATTAATATTGAAATTATATTTTTTATTCAATAATGAAACTTTTATGGCAAATAGTTTAAAATTCAAACATAAACATTAGAGAATGTTAATGTCTGACTTTTATCCTCCACTCTTTGTTTATTCCTTCTCTTTCATTATGTATATACTCAGCTCTGGTTGGACAGGTACATCAATGCCTCATTTAACAGTCTACCAATGGGAAGAAATATTTTGGAAAATACAATTCTTTGTGCAAGATCTTGAATTTTGGATAATCTGGGAAAATCTGTATCTCCACTGTACAGGCATTTTAAGTTATCTGATAGCAAGAATCTTGAGAAAGCCCAGTTAATATTCAATTAATTTTAGTTTTAGAATTGACATTTGATAAACTGAGTTAAATCCTGAGACAAAATAATTATTGTCTTAGGAAAATTAATATGGTGTAAAAATGGGGTCTACACGAGAATTTTCTGCTAGGAAACACAATATTCATTAATAAAATAGTAAGAAGTAGTTACAGAACAAGTGACATCAGCTCCGTTGCATCTGTCAAAGAGTCATTTGAAACCACCATACTAAATCATTGTGATAAAGGATTCATTATTGCAGTGATCTCTAATCTAGTCTCAGACCCGGAAATAAATAATAATATTTTTATTATTTAATTACTTTAAATTTAATTAATTTAAATAAATAAATAATTTAATTAATAATTATAATGCAAATGGGACAAAGAATGTCTTACTTTTAGTCATCTTACAGGAATTATGTGTTGGTCAAAACACTTAATATCTCCCAAAATGAATGTTGGTTTTAAAAACATTAAGGGAAATATGAGAACAAGTTAGAAATCCACCTTCTTTCAATACCATGTTCTTTTTCATAAGAATAATAATAATGATAATAAAATTAAATTTAAAAATTAATTCTTTCCCATCTGAAAAAAGCATGATTTATGAAAATAAATCTTTTCCTTTCTATCTTATGTTCATTGTTAATACTTCATTTCATCATTTCTGGAATCAAAATATATCTTGATTTCAATAGGGTTAATGGTAGTATATTGAACACTTTTTAGAGTGGGAGATATGTTTTGTTTTGTTTTTTCAAATGATTTCTTTCCATGATTTTGTTTAAATAAAAATTTTTGAAATTTGCATAACCCAAGTGGTTGAAAAGCATAAACCTTCCCTAGATCATGAAATTTCTTTTAGAATTTCATGGGAATGTTTCCTTTGTCCCTAGTAAATTTTCACTTTTGCATAAGATTTTAGGATTTTTCAGTGCCGGGGAATTAAAAAATCATTCAATCATAATCTTACCTTTTCTGAAGGGATGAAATAATTTTCAGATGTTTTCTTTCATTAGTATAATAAAATATTACATACGAAGAGCTATAATTTATGTAATGTTTTAAGGTTTTAGAAATGTAGTCCTTCTCACATACAGTTATATTTTCATAAAAGCTTTGTAATATTTGAACTAAAGACATAAGTATTCTCATTTTACAGATGAGCAGATTGAAACTCAAGTAATACACGTGACTTGTACTAGGTCAAGTCACTGTTTAAATTTCTAATTTTAAATGAACCCAGTTTTCTCTTCACATTCTACATTGCTCTCCCTGAATTATGCTGCCTTTCTTTTTAATTTTAATAATTTTAAGAAAAATCACTAATGTGTTACAAAGACCAAACTCTTTACCAACACTCAGAAATAATGATTGAATTGAATGCAGCCAGTGTTCTTATATAGAAAGAAATCTTGACCAACTCTGCCCCTTGGAGACAGTTCCTCTCCCTGGCCACATTTCCCCTCTGTAATGAGGAGCCAGATCTAGGATTAATTCACTAAGCCTCCATTAAAAAAAAAAGATAGAATGATGGACAGAATCCTGGACTTAAAGTCAGTGGACCATTGCTTTGTAATTAAGTATGTAATGTTAAAAATTTGTAGTTAATCACTCTCCACAGCTTCACTTATATACCTAGAATTCTGAATTTCAGGATCATGGAGCTATCTTTATTTACCTCACAGGGTTTCTGTGTGAAACACACTAAGTAAAGAGTGAAATGTTCTATTTCTGAGGTTAATATCAACTCTAGGACAAAGTTACATGGAATTTTTCCTCAAGAGCCAGAAGATCTAACAACATACCCCAGCAATTTGGAAGAAATTTCTTGTGTATCATATAATTTAATTAAATGACTTAAATCTTTGCTAATTTTTAAAATTTTTATTTTTATTTTCATTCAAAACACTTTCAATATTGATCATTTTTGTAAGAGCAGATTCATACATTAGCAAACCCCCAAAATAAAACTATGAATACACTGATGTGAAAGAAGTCTCCAAGTTTTGAGCTTCAAGATGGACTAGAAGCAGGGAAGCTCCAAACCACCATGAGAATCCTCTCCAACCAACCTTAAAATAAGGCCATAAAATAACAAGATAAAAATACAAGAAAAGAAAAAAAGAAAAAGACACAAAGTGAAACAACTTTTAAATAAAGATCAACCTGAAAGATAGGCAGAGAACATCTGGGACTATGAGGTGAGATAGGAGCACAACCAGCAGGAGGTTTGAGCAAGTATCAAGGAGCAATCCAACAGCAACCCCCTTTCCCCTAACACCAAATCTAATATTCCAGGTTCTGAACCTGGGCCCTCAGCCAATATCCAGATGCTGAGACCCTGCCTGAGCCAGTATCTGTTCAAATACACCCCCAATACACTCCCCAAGTTCTAAGCAAACCTTTGTTTGAGTCTGGAATTCTAGGCCAGGGCAGTCAGCTACATAGCCGATCCATGTGTGTCCAAAGCAAGGACAGGAGTTCCAGCCCTGACTTGTGGTATGTACATAGATCCCAGTTTTGGACAACCTTTAGACACACAGCTGGGTTCTTTGATCTCTGGCAGTTGTAATACCAAGGGTCCTAATTTGGTGCTGACTGACAGTTACTGATTTCATTGAAGAGAATGACAGTGGGAAGACAATATATCAAAATCTTTGGGATCCTTATTGGAAAAGAAATTGAAGGTATTAAAGTGGGCAATGAGGAGACCAAACTATTACTCTTCTCAGATGACATTATGGTCTACTTAATGAATCCTAGAAATTCAACTAAAAAGCTAGTGGAAATAATTAAGAATTTTAGCAAATTTTCAGGATACAAAAAATATCTCACATAAATTATCAGCATTTCTTTACATTTCCAATAGAACTCAGCAGTAAGAGTAAGAAAGAGAAATTCCATTTAAAATCACTTTAGACAATATAAAATATTTAGGAATCTATTTATCAAGGCAAATATAGGAATTATATGAATACAACTATAAAACACTTTTTACAGTATTAAAACTAGATATAAGCAAATAGGAAAACATTAATTACTTGTAGGCATGATAAACTAATATAATAAAAATTATAATCCTACACAAATTAATATACTTAATCACTATCATACCTATCAAACAATTGAGAAATTTTTATGGAATTAGAAGAAATTAAAACAAAATTCATCTGAAAGTACAAGAGAGCAAAAAAAGAAAATGAACTAATGAAAAAAATGTGAAGAAGGAAATCCTAGCACTACAAGATCTTCAACTGTATTATAAAGAGGTGATCCTCAAAACACTATGGTACTAAGAGATGGGGTGGGGGGTAGATCAATGGAATAGACTTGGGGTAAATGACCTCAATCAATAAAGAAAAAGATCCCAGTTTTGGTACAAATACCCACTTAAAAAAAACTGCTGGGAAATTAGAAAACACTATGGGAGATATTAGGTTTAGATCAACATTTCACACCCTATACCAAGATAAATTAAAAATAGACAAATTGCTTAAATATACAGAAGGAAAGTATAAGTAAATTAGGTGAGCATAGAATAGTATACCTGTCAGATCTATGGGAAAGGAAAGAATTTAGGACCAAGCAAAAGATAGGGAATATTACAAAATGTAAAATAAATATAACTTTGATCACATTAAATTAAAAAAGGTTTTGTACAAACAAAAACAATGCAAACAGAATTATAAGATGAACAATAAATTGGGGGGAGATTGATAACAAAATCTCTGATAAGGGTCTAATTTCTCAAGTTTATGAGCAGCTAAGTCAGTTGTACAAAAAGTCAAGCCATTCCCCAATTGGTAAATGGTCAAGGAGTACAGATAGGCAGTTTTCAGATAAAAAAATCAAAACTATCAATGAATACATGAAAACATGTTCTAAATCTCTCATAATTAAAGAAACACAAATCAAAACAACGCTGAGAGAGGTACCACCTCACACATGGAAAACTGGTCAATATTGCAGTGAAAAAAAATAAATTATGGAGGGGAGGTGGCAAAATTGGGAAACTAAAGCATTTCTGGTGAAGTTGTGAACTGATCCTAACATTCTGGAAGGTAATTTGGAACTATACCCAATGGGCCTCAAAAGAATGTCTGCCCTTTGATCCATTGAGACCACTGTTTGGTTTGTATCACTAAGAGATAATAAGGAAAAATATTTGAAAAAATACTTATAGCCATCCTCTTTGTTGTCATGAAAAATTGGGAAATGAGGGAGTGTCATTGATTGGGGAGTGGCTGAATAAATTGTGGTATCTAATGAGGTTGGAATACTACTGTTCTGTAAGGAATGATGAACTGTAAGACTTCTGTGTGAACTAAAAAGATTTTAGTGAATTGATGCTGAGCAAAATGAGCAAAACATTGTACACAGCCAGTAAAACACTGTGGCACAAACAAATATAATATCCTTCTTTACTAGTAGCAATGCAATGATCCAGGCCAATTCCAAGTTGTAAAGATTAAAATTATGTGGAGGCTGAAGCAGGTAGAAATTAGTTTCTCTCTGCAAGGAGTATTATATTTTTATGAGGTTTATTAAAGGTTAAGGATTGAAGAAAATACAGGATAAGAAACACATGCCTAGGCCAGAGAGGCCTAGACAACATAATCTCAAATCATGGAAGAGACGCGTCTGCTCCAAAACGGAAGTCCAAAAAAAAGACACAAAAGCCTTTGCAATCAGCTTAAACCCCTTCTCGTCTCAGCCCACATGAGAATTCAAAGCATTCTGGGGAAGTGGAGCAAGGGCTTCTGGGGATTGAAGTCCAGAGTTCGAGTCTATTTTTACAATCCCTCATTTGATTGTTATTGGGGAGAGAAGTTTCCCCCAAAAGGATCATGAAAACATAATCAACTTAAAGATTACAATAATTTGAGACTGAGGAAAAGAAAAAAAAAACAACCAATAATTGCTAGATGCATTGAAAAAAGCCAGTTAGGGGGCATTCCCCTTTGGTATGAAAGTATACATACAAATAAATGTTCAATCAACTACACCCAAAGTTCATTTTTGTGCAGCTTGTGCTCTAGAGGCATCTTCATTATGTTTTCTCCAACAGTTCAGTTATGGATTCAGGGAAGTAGCATCTTTTTTACCTAAAATTCTTCTCAAAAGGAATTTAAACTTTGTAATTTAAATAATGATATTTTTTTAAATTCCCCCGTTAAGAGGGTGATTGACAAATACAGGATCACTTAGGGATACATGGCTGAGGTATGAGGTATATGAATCAATTGGTAAGAGAAATTAACAAAAACATCAGAAAAATCCAAAAGAAAAGAAAAATTTCTGGATGAAAATATAGACTATCAAATCTTATGTGTAAAAATTCCAAGTAAAAGAAAAATAAATATATAACAGGTCCTTGAATCAGGGCCCAATCAAAATGATCTAAGCAATGATGCATTTACCCAGTCAGTAGCCAGGACTACAGAAAGGTACCACACTATGATAGGCAGAAAAGGGGACCAGATTATAGGAACCAAGGTTTCAGGGATACTCTTCTGTATTTTCAGAGTGAGTGTGGACACAAGAAAGCCTATGTCTACCAATGATAAACACAGTAACCTTGAGTCATCACACTAGGTTCAAGACCTTTTATTGGTCTAGAAGTGCATCAGTCCATCCTGGATTGGCTTTTCTTTGGCTTTGTGCAAGGGCTCTTGTGTGTATATCTTGTCCTGGAATCAGACAGAATCATTAAGCAAAGTCCCATAATTTTTAAAAATAATTAGTGGCATCATTTTTATAGTCAAGCTTTTTTGGGGTATACATTGGCAAATGTATCTTAAACTTATAGTACTGAAAAGTCAAAAAGTTAAAGAAAATCTTAATGCTGGTGACATGTGCTTCAAATATAAAAAGGAGAGAAAAAAACAAAAAGTATGTGGCACATACAAGAAATATGTTAATAAAAGTCTTTAAAAATTAAAAAATGTAGCTTATAATCATTGACACACTGTGTCAGCTAAGAAAATAAAGATTACAAGACTTTCTCACCAAAAATGAGATCCATTTCCTCTTAATATCGGGCCATGATCACTGAGTAGAAGGCAAATGAATTGAACATGGTTAAAATTTTTTTCATTTTTAAAAATACAGTAGTACAAATATGTAGTTATCAATATCCCCAAAATTCTCAATAGCCCAATTAATTACAATAGCAAACAAACACACTATCATATTTCACATAAGTTGCTGTATGGCATTTTAAAACCAATGAATTGATGCATATTTGTCACAAGTTTTTACAAGCATAGCAAATCTTTCAACCGTGGTATTTAAACATATTTTTTTAAACAAGGTAAAACTTATCTTGGGTTAAGAACATAATCAATAAATCTATATATCATTCTGGTGGAAGTAAAATAATGAGCTGAAGAGTATAAATAAAGGGATTCTCCTATTTTGGAGGCTTTTTTTATGGGTACAAATGCCCTGAGATTAACTGCCCAACTTCCATTTACTTGTGTGAAGGTTGGGGTTTATAATTGTTTTTCAATTCAGCTACTAGAATGGGCCTTACCTCATGGTAGGGGCAGGCAAAATAACCAGAGATTGTTAATAAAAAAATTACAAAAATCATATTTAAAAAAAACCCTCAAAATCAGTTGAGATATTTAGCACATTAAATTGTCCAGAGGTTATTATACAATTGTAACCAGTTCTGAAGTCCATCTATCCTCTATGTGACAATTCATGAAGGCAAAAATAGAAAAAAGCTGTTTTTTTTCTTATATGGGTTTATTCAATAATATTTGTTCAATAGTTATAGGGGGAAAACAACAGAATTTCAAAACTCAGTACATTCAAAATAAATTCAATCAACCTTCAGTGTAACAGAATAATATTGAATCCAGTAATATATGAATGTAAAATCACAAAGTTAAACCTTAAACGAAAAATGCAATAGAATACAGAGATTTTTATAACCATTGGAGTCTGAAATGCCTTAAAATATAGCCTCTAGTCTCTTTGAAGTTCTTTAGGTGTGTTTTGTTGTTGTTGTTGTTTGTTATTTTTAATTATCCATTTAGATGTCTATTGTCCAAAGGCAAATTGATAAGGGCTAAGTGATGGGGGTTAAGGGATCTGCTCAAGGCCCCACAGCTGGGGAGTATTGAGGCCAGATTTTAACAAAAGACCTCAGGTCTTTAGGCCTGGCTCTCAGTTCTCTGAGCCACCCATTTGCAACTTCAAAGTTAAAGTTGAATCTTTGGGCTGAATCTTCTCTCTGACATGCAGGTGAAGTCAATAAAAGGATCAGTGCAATTAAAAGACATCCTTGTAAAATAGCCATGTTTTTATGTTCCTGCTTGAAAAAGTCTTCTCCTCTCCCTTTTTTTTTCTCTCAGTCTTCTCCTCTGATACCTCCTCCTGCCCCAGTCCACATGGAGCTCAGGCCACCCACATGGAACCAATGCCACCTGTTTTGTTAACAGCTGGTAGAAATAAAGACCTGGTTGATGAGCTGGCTGGGGTCGCGCTTGTGGATCTGGGGTGCAGAAACAGGCAGGCAGAGCTGGGAGATCGGGCACCAGGTGATTGCAATATTGGTTGAATCAGGTGGGCCAGGTGAGCGAAAGAAAGACCATTGGGGTGGGCAGGGCCAGGACTAGGTGAGGAAGGAGAGAGGTCAGGATCGGGGGCTGCAGGCAGGAAGAACCAGCCATCCGAAGTGGATGGTGGCTGCAGGCAGACAGACAAGGCCGGGAGCTTATGGCTGTCATGAGCAGCAGGTTTGCAGGGGTAAAAAAAAAAAAAACCTCAGCCAGAGAAACATGTATCAAAAAAAAAATTTCTAGGTACTAGCTATTAAAGATTAACTAAAGATCAGAAAAGAATCAGAAGATTGAGATATTTCGTTTTCCCGAAGTGGTTACGCCAAATTGTAAAGATTAAAATTTAGGGGGAGACTGAGGCAGGTAGAAATTAGATTCGTTCTGCAAGGGGTATTATATTTTTATGAGGTTTATTAAAGATTAAGGATTAAAGAAAATACAGGATAAGGAACACATGCCTAGTCCAGAGAGGCCTAGACAAGATAATCTCTTATCATGGAAAAGATGCGTCTGCTTCAAAATGGAAGTCCAAAAAAAAGACACAAAAGCCTTTGCAATCAGCTTAAATCCCTTCTCGATCTCGGCACACATGAGAATTCAAAGCATTCTGGGGAAGTGGAGCAAGGGCTTCTGGGGATTGAAGTCCAGAGTTCGAGTCTATTTTTACAAAGTGACTTAAGAGAAAGTGTGCCATCCACATATAGAAAAAAAATTGTGGGAATAGAAAAGCAGAAGAAAAAACATATGATTGATTGTTGTGCAAGTAGAGAAAGCCTGTGAAGATTATAAAATGTAATTTTCATCTAAACATCAAGGAAAAGAAACCTAACTTATTCTTCTGATTTAAATATATATATACATATATGTATATATATATACATATATATATATATGTAATTTATAATAAGTTAGTTGGAGAAGTATTTTGAGGTTTAAATAAATTAGTAAGAGAGGTTAGCCTCAACATTGTTGAAGGAGAAGGGGATCCATGCAGATCAGATTTGGTTGGGGGATTAGAATAAGATTTATTACATTAGCGACCTATATATTATAACAATTTCCTTTCTAGCTATTTCCTTTTATTATTCCTTCTTTAGTATTATAATTCATAATAATTTTTTCATATATACTGGCTTGAGCTAGTCAAATAAACTGTCTGTCCCCACAGGGCACAATTATTGGCAATATCATACAATACCAATTATCTATAAGATTTAGAAATCCCTTATAACATAATCATGGGTAAATATTCTAAATAAATAAATGAATTTATTAAGAAAATTAAAAAAAGAAGACAAAGAAGAAAAGGGTCAAATGAAAAAGGGGGCTCAAAAGCTGTCCAAGGAAATCATTTATTAAAAATTAGAATTGTGCAACAAGAAGCTAATAAGTTCATGAAAAATTAGAAAACAAAGGAAAATCTAAAGAATAAAAAATAAAAACAAAAAAAGCATGAAATATAACATTGAAAAGATAATAGAACTGGAAAATAGATCCAGGATAAAAAGTTTTAGAATTATTTGGTTACCTGAAAGACATGAATAAAAAAAAATACCTGGACAAATTGATACAAAAAATTCTTTTTTTTCTTTTTTTTTCTTTTTTTCTATTTTTTCTATTTTCTTTTCTTTTTTTAGTTTTTTATATATTTTTAAAAATAATATATGATCATTTCCAAGCATTATTCATTAGAGACAAAGATCATTTTCTTTTCCTCCCCCCCCATAGCCGACACATGATTTCACTGGGTATCACATGTGTACTTGATTCGAACCCATTGCCATGTTGTTAGTATTTGCATTACAGTGTATGTTTAGAGTCTCTCCTCTGACATGTCCCCTCAAAAGCTGTAGTCAGACAGTTACTTTTCTTCAGTGTTTCTACTCTCACAGTTTGTCCTCTGCATATGGATACTGTTTTTCTACTGGATCCCTGCAGATTGTTCAGGGACATTACACCGCCACTAATGGAGAAGTCCATTACATTCGATTATACCACAGTGTATCAGTCTCTGTGTACAATGTTCTCCTGGTTCTGCTCCTTTCACTCTGCATCACTTCCTGTAGGTTGTTCCAGTCACCATGGAATTCCTCCACTTTATTATTCCTTTTAGCACAATAGTATTCCATCACCAACATATACCACAAATTGTTCAGCCATTCCCCAATTGAAGGACATCCCCTTGTTTTCCAATTTATGGCCACCACAAAGAGCGCAGCTATGAATATTCTTGTACAAGTCTTTTTCCCCATTATCTCTTTGGGGTACAAACCCAGCAGTGCTATGGCTGGATCAAAGGGGAAACATTCTTTTACTGCCCTTTGAGTCTAGTTCTAAATTGCCCTCCAGATTGGTTGGATCAGTTCATAACTCCACTAGCTATGAATTAATGTCCCCACTTTGCCACATCCCCTCCAGCATTCATTACTTTCCATAGCTGACATGTTAGCCAGTCTGCTAGGTATGAGGTGATACCTCAGAGTTGTTTTGATTTGCATCTCTCTGATTATGAGAGATTTAGAACACTTCTTCATGTGCTTATTAATAGTTTTGATTTCTTTATCTGAAAACTGCCTATCTATGTCCCTTGCCCATTTATCAATTGGAGAATGGCTTAAGTTTTGTACAATTGATTTAACTCTTTATAGATTTGAGGATTTAAACCTTTGTCAGAGGTTTCTAAGAATATTTTCCCCAATTTGTTGCTTCCCTTCTGATTTTAGTTAAATTGGTTTTGTTTGTACAAAAGCTTTTTAATTTGATGTAGTCAAAATTTTTTATTTTACATTTTAGTGATTCTTTCTATGTCTTGCTTGGTTTTAAAATCTTTCCCCTCCCAAAGGTCTGACATGTATACTATTTTGTGTTTACCCAATTTACTTATGGTTTCCTTCTTTATGTTTAAATAATTCAGTCATTTTGAATTTATCTTGGTGTAGGGTGTGAGGCGTTGATCAATTCCTAATCTCTCCCACACTGTCTTCCAATTTTCCCAGAAGTTTTTTATCAAATAGGGGATCATTGTCCTAAAAGCTGGGATATTGGGGTTTATCTTATACTGTCTTGCTGAGGTCCCTTGCCCCCAGTCTATTCCACTGATCCTCCTTTCTGTCTCTTAGCCAGTACCAAATTGTTTTGATGGCTGCTGCTTTGTAATATTGTTTGAGGTCTGGGACTGCCAGGCCCCCATCATTTGTGTTTTTTTTTAATTATTTCCCTGGATATCCTTGATCCTTTGTTATTCCAAATGAACTTTGTTATGTTTTTTTCTAAATCAGTAAAGAAATTTTTTGGGAGTTCCACAGTTATGGCACTAAAGAGATAGATAAATTTGGGTAGCATGGTCATTTTTACTATATTGGCTTGTCCTACCCATGAGCAGTTAGTGTTTTTCCAATTGCTCAAGTCTAGTTTTAGTTGGGTGGAGAGTGTTTTGTAGTTGTGTTCATATAGATCCTGTGTTTGTCTTGGGAGATAGATTCCTAAGTATTTTATTTTGTCTAAGGTGATTTTGAATGGGATTTCTCTTTCTAATTTTTGTTGCTGAACTGTGTTGGAGATATATAGAAATTCTGATGACTTATGTGGGTTTATTTTGTATCTTGCAACTTTGCTAAAGTTGTTGATTATTCCAATTAGCTTTTTGGTTGAATCTCTAGGATTCTTTAAATAGACCATCATGTCATCTGCAAAGAGCAATAGCTTAGTCTACTCCTTGCCTATTTTGATGCCTTTAACTTCTTTTTCTTCTCTAATTGCTACTGCTAGTGTTTCTAGTACAATGTCAAATAATAGAGGTGATAATGGGCATCCTTGTTTCACTCCTGATCTTATTGGGAATGCATCCAGTTTATCCCCATTGCAGATGATATTAGCTGATGGTTTTAGATATATACTGTTTATTATTTTTAGGAATGATCCTCCTATTCCTATGCTTTGTAGTGTGTTCAATAGGAATTGATGTTGTATTTTATCAAAGGCTTTTTCTGAGTCTATTGAAATAATCATGTGATTTTTGTTGATATGGTCGATTATGTGGATGGTTTTCCTCATATTGAACCAGCCCTGCATCACTGGTATAAATCCTACTTGATCATGGTGGATGACCCTTCTGATCACTTGATGGAGTCTTTTTTCTAGTATCCTATTTAAGATTTTTGCTTCTATATTCGGGACTATACCGAATGGGACTATAACAACTCTGAGGATCATTTACAACTATACCATTATAGGGAGGCCATCTTAACAGCCATGAGAGATTGTGCAGACAGTAGAGTGGACAGAATTTGAAAGAATTTAGCAAAATGAGGAAGAGACACCCTCTACATTCATGGACAGAATAATTGAGTTTGGGGCTTGATACCTGGATTTTAACCTTTCTAAAGAAAATTGCATAAGACAAATTAGAAGGCACTTTGTCAATAACTCTTGCAAAGTGATTAGAGATTATTTTAGAACACATTTCCCAAGATGGCCATAGATGGATCTTGAAGAATTGAGAAAAATGGCTTTATATGTTTCAGAGAAACAAAGAAAAAGAGGAAGAGATTAATGATTTCCTGGAGAAAATTGAGAAATGATTTACATATTTAACAGAGAGAATTGTTAAACTGGAAAAAGGGCATAATACTCAACTAATGGCACTTGCCCCCTCTCCAAGAATCTAATTATAGATCAATTACCTGCCAATTCTGTGAGAAGAATGGCCACAGAATGATAGAGTAAAGAACTTTATTTGAGGCAATCAGAAGTAATATGCAGTTTAACAATAACTACAGAAATTATAATTATAGAAATAGCTATAATAATTATAATGAAAACCACAACTTTAGGAAAGATAACTATAGGAATAGATATGGGAAAATAATAACTTAAACCAAATGATTCCACAACAATATAACTTAAATGGTGCTCATCCAAAAAATACTCAGGGTGCTAATGCACCACAGGGGGATGCCCCTCAGGAGGGTGCCCAAGGAACTTCCTAAATACTGTGAAGATATCCGAGGAGGACTGGGGCACAGGAATCAGAGGATACGACCTTTGATTTTACAGTCCTTGATGTCCTACAACCCCTTGTCCCTATCTAAAACCACCCCTATACCGATGAGCCCCATATTACCATAAAGGTGGGTAACATCTATTATGATTGTCTTTTGGACATTGGAGCTTCCAGGTCATTATTAAAGAGTACACCTGATTTTCATTGCTATTCCATTGGCTCAGAGAATGTAATGGGAGTGTCAGGAATACCCAAAGAGTTAAAATCTTTCCCCTAGAATGATGTCTGTACGACCCCTTTTGATGCCTGACTCCCCTTTAAATTTGCTGGGGAGGGACCTTCTATGCAACCTCAGAACCACAATAACTTGCTTCTTAGATGGTTCCTTATCATTGGAAGTACCCAAGAAATCTTTAAAATTACTCCCTATACTTCTCTCAGAGAGTGAGGAGGGGAAAAAGCATCCCACCTTTGTAATACCTGAAGATATACTGGAGTCTCGTTGGGCCACCTCTTCTTCGGATATAAGCTTATTTAAGTCAGATGTTCCTGTGCAGATATAAACGAAATCTAGCCCACCTCCTTCCATTCCTCAGTATACCCTCTCAAAAGAGGCAATTGAGGGTATTGCCCCAGTAATAAACTCATTAATTGACCAGGGAATAATAATGCCATGTAAATCTGAATACAATTCACCTATACTGCCCATTAAAAAACCAAAAATACTGCCCAATGGTAATTTCTCCTTACACCACAAAGAGCACAGCCATGATTATTCTTGTACAAGTCTTTTTCCTTCTTATATCTTTGGGGTACAAATCCAGCCGTGCTTTGGCTGGAGCAAAGGGCACAAGGTCTTATAGTACCCTTTGGGCATAGTTCCAAATTGCCCTCTAGAATGTGGTTTGATCAACTCACAACTCCACCAGCAACACATTAACTTTGCCACATCCCCTACAGCATAAATTATTTTACATTGCTGTCATGTTAGCCAATCTGCTAAGTTTGAGGTGATACCTCAGAGTTGTTTTGATTTGTATCTCTCTGAGTATAAGAGATTTAGAACACTTTTTCATGGGCTTATTAATAGTTTAGATTTCTTTAACTGAAAATTGCCTATTCATGTCCCTTGCCCATTTATCAGTTGGAGAAGGACTTGCTTTTTTGTACAATTGATTTAGCTCTTTGTAAAATTGAGTAATTAGACCTTTGTCAGAGGTTTTTGTTATGAAGATTGTTTCCCAATTTCTTGCTTCCCTGCTAATTTTGATTGTATTGGTTTTGTTTGTACAAAAACTTTTTAATTGGATGTAATAAAAATTATATATTTTACATTTTGTGATTTTTCTAAGTCTTGCTTGGTTTTAAAACTTTTCCTTTCCCAAAGATCTTATATGTATACTATTCTGTGTTTATGAAAATTATTTATAGTTTCCTTCTTTATATTCAAGTCATTCACCCATTCTGAGTTTACCTTGGTGTAGGGTGTGAGGTGTTGATGAAAACCTAATCTTTCCCATACTGTCTTCCAATTTTCCCAGCAGTTTTTATCAACTAGTGGATTTTGGTCCCCAGAACTGGGATCTTTGAGCTTATCATAGACTGTCTTGCTGATGTCACTTACCCCTAGTCTATTCCACTGAATCTCCTTTCTCTCTCTTAGCCAGTACCATATTGTTTTGATGATCACTGCTTTATAGTATAGTTTGAGATCTGTGACTACAAGGCCTCCTTACTTGACATTGTTTTTTCATGATTTCCCTGTATATCCTTGATCTTTTGTTCTTCCAATTAAACTTTGTTATGGTTTTTTTTTTTTTAATTCAGTAAAAACGTTTTTTGGAAGTTCAATGGGTATGGCACTAAATAAGTAAAAAATTTGGGTAGGATGGTCATTTTTATTATGTTAGCTTGTCCAACCCATGAACAGTTAATGTTTTCCCATTTGTTTAGATCTAGTTTTAATTGTGTAAAGTGGTTTGTAGTTGTGTTCATATAGTTCCTGTGTTTGTCTTGGTAGATAGATTCATAAGTATTTTCTATTGTCTAGGGTGATTTTAAATGGAATTTCTCTTTCTAATTTTTGCTGCTGAGATGTATTGTGAAAATATAAAAATGCTGATGACTTAGGTAGGTTTATTTTTTTATCCTGCAACTTTGCTAAAGTTGCTGATTATTTCCACTAGCTTTTTATTTGATTCTCTAGGATTCTTTAAGTAGACCATTATATCATCTGCAAAAAGCAATAGCTTTGTCTCTTTTTTGCCAATATTCATACCTTCAATTTCTTTTTCTTCTCTAATTGCTAATGGTAGTGTTTCTAGTACAATGTTAAATAATAGAGGTGAAAATGAATATCCTTGTTTCACTCCTGATCTTATTGGGAATACATCAGTTTATTCCCATTGGAGATGATGTTGGCTCTTGCTTTTAGATAAATACTGTTAATTATTTTAGAAAATGACATTTTAGTCCTATACTTTCTAGTGTTTTCAATATGAATGAGTTTTGTATTTTGTGAAAGGCTTTTCTTGCATCTATTGAGATAATCATGTGATTTTTGTTGGTTTGGTTGTTGATATGGTCAATTGTGTGAATGGCTTTCCTAATACTGAACCATCATTGCATTCCTGTTATAAAACCCACCTGATCATATTGAATAACCCTAGCAATCACTTGCTGTAGTCTTTTTGCTAGAATCATATTTAAAATTTTTCCATCAATATTCATTAAAGAGATTGTTCTATAGTATTACTTTTCTATTTTTGACCTGCCTGACTTTGGAATCCATACCATATTTGTGACATAAAAATAATTTGGTAGATCTCCTTTGCTTATTTTGTCAAATACTTTGTATAATATTTGGGTTAGTTGTTCTTTGAAGATTTGATAGAATTTACTTGTGAATCTGTCAGGTCCTGGGGATTTTTTGTTAGGGAGTTCTTTAATGGATTGTTCAATTTCTTTTTCTGATATGGGGTTGTTTAGGTATTCTATTTCTTCCTCTGTTAGTCCAGGCAATTTATATTTTTGCAAATATTCATCCATATCACCTAAATTGCCATATTTGTTGTCATATAATTGGGCAAAATAGCTTTTGATTGTTTTTGATAGAGGTGAGGTCTCCTTTTTCATCTATGATATTGTTAATTTCAATTTTTTCTTTCCTTTTCTTAAACTAGATTGATCAGGACTTTGTTTATTTTGTTTGTTTTTTGAAAATCCCAGCTTCTAGTCTTATTTATTAATTCAATAGTTCTTTCACTTTTCATTTTATTAATTTCTCCCTCAATTTTTAGGATCTCTAATTTAATTTTCTTCTGGGGATTTTTAATTTGTTTGGTTTTAAGTTTTTTGATTTTCATGAAAAATTCTTTGACATCTGGCCTCCCTGATTTGTTAATATATGAATTCAAGGATATAAATTTCTCCCTGAGGACTGCTTTGGCTTCATGGCATAAATTTTGAACAATGTCTCATCATTGTCATTTTCTTCAATGAAATTTTTAATTGTTTCTATGATTTGTTCTTCAACCAATTTTGGAGAATCATATCATTTATTTTCCAGTTAATTTTAGATTTGGTTCTCCAAGTATGCATACTGATTGTTATTTTTATTGCATTATGATCTGAAAATGTTGCATTTATTATTTCTGTTTTCTGCTTTTGTTTGCCATGTTTTTATGCTCTAGTACATGGTCAGTCTTTGTGAATGAACCATGTGCTTCTGAAAAGAATGTGTATTCCTTTCTGTTGCTGTTCATTTTTCTCCATATATCTATTTACTCTAATATTTCTAAAACTTCATTCACATCTCTTACCTCTTACTATTTTTTGTTTGATTCATCTAAATTTGATACTGTTAAGTTCACGTCTCCCACTACTATAATTTTACTATCTAATTTTTTCCTTCCACTCCACTAGTTTTTCATTTAGAAATTTGGATGCTATCCCATTTGGTGCATACATGTTGAATACTGATATTTCCTCATCGTCTATACTTATTTTCATTAGGATGTAGTTACCTTCCCTATTCCTTTTAATCCATTCTATTTTTACTTTGGCTTTGTCTGATATCATGATTGCAACTCCTGCCTTCTTTATCTCAGTTGAGGTCCAATAGGTTTTCTCTAACCTTTAATTCTAACCTTGTAAGTGTCTACCTGCCTCATGTATGTTTCTTGTAGACGACATATAGTTAGATTTTGGTTTCTAATACATGATGCTATTTATTTTCATATTGTGGGTGAGTTCATGCCATTCACATTCAAAGTTATGATTTCCCCTTGTGTATTCACCAGCATTTTATCATATCCTAGTTCTGTCCTTTCTTCTTTTGCTATATCCTTTTAAACCAGTGGTTTGCTTTTAATCAATCCCCCTAATTCCCACCCTTAATATGCTTCCCATTCTGCACCCTCCCTTTTTGTTCCCTCCTTTTTATTTTTTTTAGTCTAAGTTCCCTCACCTCTCTCTTTCCCTCCCATTTTGTACCTGGTGCCCCCTTAGTTTTCCCTTCTCACTTTCCCCGTAGGAAAGGAAAGAATTCAATGCCCCAATGGACCGAGATGCTCTTCCCTCTCAGAATTAGTTTTACTGAGAGTAAGGTTTAAGTATTACCTATTAGCACTCTCTTCCTCTCCTCCTTATAAGAGAATTCTTCCCCTCTCCTTCCCATGTTTCTCTTTGTGTGATGAAGATTATCCTTTTTATCTCATTTCTTCATGTATCTCTTGGTGCCATCTTAAATTCCCCTCTCCCTTTTTCTTTTTTTGCATATCATTTTATATCACTTATTACCCCAATCTCTTCCTGTGAATGATTTTTCTAATTACTCTAATAGTGAATATACTTTTTGCAAGTTACAATTAAAATTTCCCCATATATTAAAATAGACAATTTGATTTTATTGAAGACCTTAAAAAAGCAAATTTGAAAAAAAAAATTACCCTTTCCTCTGTCTTTCTTATTTACCTTTTCATGTTTCTCTTGATCTTTGTGTTTGGATATCAAACTTCACACTTATTTCTGGTCTTTTCTTTACAAATACTTGGAAATCTTCTATTTTGTTGAATGCCCATACTTTCCCCTGAAAGTATATAGTCAGTTTGGGTGGATAGGTGATCCTTGGTTGAACACCCAATTCTCTTGCCTTTCTCAATATCATATTCCAAGCCTTGAGGTCCTTTAGTGTGTAAGCTGCCAGATCTTGTCTAATACTGATTGGTGCTCCTTGATATCTCAATTGTCTCTTTTTTGTCTTCTTGTAAAATTTTCTACTTAATTTGGAAGCTCTTGAATTTGGCCATTACATTCCTGGGTGTTGTCTTTTGATGATTTTGTGTAAAAGGTGGTCTATGAACTCTTTCAAAGTCTATTTTGCCCCCTTGTCCAAGAACATCAGGGTGGTTTTCTTGGATAATTTCTTGTAGTGTGATTTCAAGATTTCTGTTTATTTCTGGGTTTTCAGGTTGATCAATGTTTATCAAATTGTCTCTTTGTGATTGGTTTTCATGATCTGTCATCTTGTCAGTGAGATATTTTATATTTTCTTCTATTTTGTCAGTCTTTTTACTTTGCTTTATTGATTCTTGCTGTTTAGCAAGATCATTGTTTTTCAATTTCCCAATTCTGGTCTTTAAGCCCTGGTTTTCTGCTATAATCTTTGATTTTCCTTTTCGGTTTATTCTATCTTTCTTTTTTGTGGCTTCCAGAAGTTTCTGTTATTTTTTTAACTATTCCCCATTATTCTTGCCAGAAGGCTTCCATGTTTTTGATGAGCTCAAATTTAAATTCTTCAAGAGCTTGTGGCCAATTTCTATTTTTTGGAAAGTTTTGGTGCATTTATTTGTATTTTCTCTTCAATTTCCTCTGTTAAAAATTATCCAGGGTCAACCCCTTCTCCTCATTTTTCTTGGTTTTGGGAAGTTGTTCCTGGGCACTGTTTGTATTCCTTTGTTGGTTTTTCCCTCCCTTTTCCAGTCAGAAATCTGAGTGAGGATGAGAGGCTCTCTGTGTATGGAGCTAAATAGAAAATATTTTGGCTGAAGCCAGCTCTTGAATCTCTGCAGCTTCTAATGCTTTATGTCCTTCTCTGTGCTATCTCCCCACAGGCACCCATGGTCTGCACTCTTCAGCCTGTTGGTGTTTCAATTCTAGCTGTTCTCAGGGGTAGGTCTTTGGTGGTCTTAGTCAGCTGCCAAGGACCTAGAGGTTCCCCTCACTCACTCACTGATTTTAGCATGTGCTGGTTCTAACCCTGGCTCTGTCAGATTGGGTGGGGGAGGATTAGTTTGAGTTTTAGAGGAAGTTTTTTCACCCCCTTTTAGTGTGGAAATGACCAAATATCATGTATCTTCAATCCTGAAACCTACTGTAGAGTCCCTTCATCCATTTGAATTTTTTTTTTGGTCTTTTGAGGTAATCTATATTGGTAGGTTCTGAGGAGAGGAAGAGTGCTATGTCTAGACTGCCACCATGTTTACCTGGAAGTTATATAGTCAGTTTTGATGGGTATGTGATTCTTGGTTGTAGACCCAATCCTCTTCCCTTTCTCAATATCATATTCCAAGCCTTGTGGTCCTTTAATGTGGAAGCTGCCAGATCCTGTTTAATCTTTATTGGTGTTCCTTGATATCTCAATTGTGTCTCCCTGGCTTCTTGTAAAATTTCCTCTCAATTTGGCCATTATATTCCAGGGAGTTTTCTTTTGTGGATTTAGTGTAGAAGGTGACCTATGGGTTCTCTAAATTTCAATTTTTCCCTCTTGTGGTAGTTTTCTTGGGTAATTTCTCGTATTATTTCCAGATTTCTGTTTATTTTTGGGTTTTCAGGTTGACCAATGATTCTCAGATTGTGTCTTCTAGACCAGTTTTTCATGATCAGTCATTCTGTCAGTGAAACATTTCCTGTTTTCTTCTATTTGTCAGTCTCTTGACTTTACTTTATTAAATTTTGGTGTTTTGTGAGATAACTCACTTCTAATTGCCCAATTCTGGTCTTTAAGGACTGATTTTCCTCTATAATTTTTTCTTTTTCTTTTTTGGTTTGGTCTATCCTCAATTTCATGGCTTCTAGCTGTTTAATTTTGGTCTCCAATTTGCTTATCAGTTAATTTGATTTCTGGGTTTCTTTCTCTAATTGGGAGTTTCTGCCTTTTAAACTATTTTCTTTTTCAACAATCTACCAGTTTTCTTGCCAAATCTCTTCCATCTTTCTCATTATCTCAGATTTAAACTCTTCAAAGCTTGTGACCAATTTCCATTTTTGGAAGGTTTGGATGCATTTTTCTTCTTCTGTTTCCTCTGTATTCTGGATTTTTTTCTCCATAAAAAAATTATCCAGTGTCAGTCTCTCTCTCTCTCTCTCTCTCTCTCTCTCTCTCTCTCTCTCTCTCTCTCTCTCTCTCTCTCTCTCTCTCTCTTTCTTTGTGGTTGAAGGTTGTATTTCTTGGGCACTGCTGTCCATTACTATGCCGGATTTTCCTTCCCTTCCCAGACAGAAGTCTAAGTAAGGTGGACAGGCTCTCTGTTTATGGAGCTGCTGAGCATGGTTTTTGCCTGAGTCTACTTTTCGAGTCTCCACAGCTTCTCTTGTGTGCCATCCCTCTCTGCTCTATCTCCATGCCCAAAGTCCACACTCTCCAGCTTTCTGGGGTCTCAAGCCTAGCTATTCTCAGGGGTAGCTTTCTGGGTTTCTTGGTCAGCTTCCAGGGTTTTAGAGATTGCCCCTCTCTAGCTCTGATCCTGGCACAATGGCTTTGATTCTGGCACTCTAGGTGGGTTGGGGGAGGTTTGATCATCTAACAGTCTTGTGGGAACTATTTCACCCCCTTAGAGTGTGTTAATGATGAAATCTCACATACCTTCAATGCTGAGCCCTACAATGGAGTCTCTTCATTCATCTAAACTTATTGGTTTATTTGTTTATTTTTACCTTTTGAGGAAATCTATATTGTTTGGTAGTGAGAGGACATAGTGTCATGCTTCCACACAGCATCCATCTTAGCCCAGAAGTCCAAACTTTCAATTAAAATGGGGCCCAGAGCTATGGTGATGTGAGGGAATCATTTTTCTATAATATCTCCATTCTTCTATTAAGTAGTACTGCAGCAATCATCCTCCTTTGTCCTAAGTCTCAGATTCAACTAGTCTTCTCAAGTTCCTTGTTTTCCCAAATGTCTCTGTATTCTAACCTATAACTCAGTTTGATTTAATAATAAATCCTTTTTATACACAGTGCAAAGAAAAGTCAACCATCTTCAGTTGTTATATGGAGGAACTCATAACATAATTAATAATGATATGCTTAATAGTTTCCCAGAATAGAACATACACAATTTAGCTTTAACCAATTTTCTGACCCTTTATCTTGTCTATGTTTAGTGTATAACAGATGTTTATTCATTAATATCTTTAGTGCAATATATTTTACACATGATTAAAAATAATAACCAAGCTCGGATTAATAATATTTTATTTTTAATATGGGAATGATTGTGACATTTGGGAAATATTTTTAACAAATGGATAAAGATTTCTGTAACTATAGGTACAAGACAAGAAAGGATGTAAATCTTGTTCCTTCAAAATTTAGGGTTATTGTCAGAATTCTCACAGTTAGGAACATATGTTAAAAAATGCCAAAAAAGTCTTCTTTATCCTTTTCAAAACTTCCATTGTGTAACCACTATCTTTTGTCTCTGCAAATTGCTCTGTCATAGATCTCCTTCACTTCCTGATCTGCTGTTGCAATTTATCCACTCTTCCATATAAAAAAAATGATACAGTTTACCAGGTGCACTGGGATAATCTTTTTCAGCCTAGTCTTTCCTATCTTTCCTCTCTCCTAAGGTAGGAGTACAATATTGTTTATATGAAAATATGAGTCTGATGATAGACTTAATGAATTTGTTATGATTCATCAATAGGAGAAGGAAAGGATACTAATGAGAGAGAGAGAGAGAGAGAGAGAGAGAGAGAGAGAGAGAGAGAGAGAGAGAGAGAGAGAGACTAAGACTAATCAACCAGGACATGTGCTCAGGTATTATTTCACAAAGTCGTTGTGACATTGCACAGGTCATTTAAGGTCTCATTGCTCTAGATTATCTTTTACATCTACAAATTAGAGTTGGTGAATATTTGATTTATGGACAACCTTTGATAAGGTTCTGTTATAAAAAATAACTGGGAAATTAAATTAAATTAATAAAATGCAGACAAGTTGATATATATATATATCAAGGAACAATCAGAGAATATATGTTTTTAAATTTAATATTATTTTAGTAATAGTTTAAAAATTATTTGACATTTATATTCCACATTTGTAAAAAACCACAAACTGATTTCAGGTTTCTGCAATTGAGAAAAAAAAATTAAAAACTACAAAAAATATTTTGTCATTATTGATGTTGTTTAGTTGTTTTCTGCAGTGTCTGATTCTTCATGACTCATTTTGTAGTTTTCTTGGGAAAGATAATAGAATGGCTTGTTTTTTCCTTCTCTAGATAATTTTACACATGAGATTTGCTCAGTGGCACTTAGCTAGTAAGTGTCTCAGTCTGGATTTGAATTCAGGTCTTCCTTCTATCCACTTTATCTTCTAGCTGCCATAAAAATATTTTGGAATATATGTAAACTTCATTCTGATTAAAGGTATTGTTAACATATATACCTAGAATTGGAAATTCTCAGTAATAATAGATGGTGAATAATTATAACTTTTCATATTTATAAACATGTTTCTGAAATAGTTGTACTGATTCAGATTTCTATGCACAATGATTCAATGATTCAATTGACCCCTTCCAAAATCAATTATTTGTATTTTTTGAAATTTTTGCCAATTCACTGGGTATGAGATGAAAATTTTAAAATACTTTGTTTTGTATTCCTATTATTTCAAATTTCTATTAAGATATGACATATGGTTTTGTGTTTCTGTGTTTTTATATACATACACATAAAGAGAAAATAATTTTATACATATAAGTATATATATGTGTAATTATATTTATATAAAATATGTAGCATAGGGTAAAATGCTACATATTTTATATTATTATATATTAATGTACACATATGACAGAAACCAGATCTATACATGAATATGTATCTTTGTATCTGTAAATTTTTCTATATAAGTATATATGCATATGTATATAAATTGTAATGAATATAGTTTTGTTTATATGTATATATACTTTTTATGAAGATAAACTTTAATATTTTCTGAAGTTTATATAAACCATATATTATCTAAAGATATTATTGTTATATTATTATATATATATGCTAAATATGAATTCATTTAAATATTCTATAAACCTATTAGAAGTAATTTGGATTAATATTCAAAAATATTAAATAAAATGGTATATAAATAATAAAATGAAGTCAATATAACTAATATTACAATAGAGAATTAATCTACTCAAAAGCATTTTTAAATGTATGCAAATATCACTGAGATACAAAAGATAAAATATATACACAGGCAATACACTCAGAAACACATATGTGTATATATTAATGCATAGGAATTTAGTATAAATGTATATATAGCACTATATATATATATATTTATCTATATCTTTATATATATATCTATATTCCTTAATTTCATTATGATTTTTCTGTATGCATATTCTATTGTATATTGATTTCTTTTTCTAACCTCTTTTCCTTTTAATAATATTAGGTAATGGTTTATTAATATTAGTCATCTTTTTTTTAATCAGTTTTAATTCTATGTTTCATTTCAGTACTGGTTTTGATTTTCAACTGATCTGTATTGTCCCTGTAATTTTCTGGAAAAAAATTATGATAATATAACTTTGTGTTTACAAATAAATTTCAACATTCAAGTCATTTTCTAAGATGTTAATTTTAATATATATATATATTTCAAAATTATTGAAGACTACCTTAGTCAATTGTCCATAGTTCTTTATTTGTTAAGTTAGTTTTTATGAGTCTTTTTATACTATCTTTTGCATAGTCTAATAATTCTTAAATTATCCCTCATTGTATTTTCAGTTAGTTAACTTTTTGTGTGAAATCTAATTCAGTATCTATTTTCCCTTGTAATTTTAATGTATATGTATTGTTTATTTCTGACAAATCCAGTTATGCTTTCCACATTAAAATTTGGAAGGAATATATGACTTTATATATATTTTTGTGCCTTTTATGTAAATTTCTCAGTTTTTTTTCAGGTATTTCTTTTCTTCTTCAATTAATTTTATAATTCTTATTTGTTTCTTCATAACTTTGTTTCTTAACAACTTTGTTTCTTAAAAACTTTGCTTCCATTTAAAATATATTCTTTATTTTTCTCATTTAACTAGCACTTCTCTTCTCATTTTATTAATTCTCATGGGAGAAAAATAAAATTCTTTAACAAATAGCCATAGTGTATCAAAACAATTCCCTATATAGCACTTTGTACAAAGACTTTCTCTCTGCATATTTTTCATCTCCTCCCTTTCTTATTTCTCTTTTAGCAAGGGTTACTTATTACTTTATCCTATTTTTTTAGCCTTTCAAAATATTGCTTTTCAGAATGTTACAATATTTTAATTTTTTCTTGTTTTGTGTCATTTAGTCTAAGAAATCTATTTTGCTTGAAGGAAGGATTTTTAATGAGTTCCTTTATAGATGTTTTGTTTAATTTTCTTCTGGATTGTTTTCTTAGGAATAAATGAATTAAGTTTAGATTATATTTTTTATTGTTAATATTGTTAATGGCTCATTTTTCAATATTTTATTCTTATCTTTGGACAAGGCTTCCACACTTATGGAAATAATAGTTTTCTTCATTTTATTTTATTTATTTACTTTTCCCTGGTTGCATCTTTCTCTGTGGGCTGAGTGCTTATTCCTTAAAAATTTCAGGAGTGGTTTGAATCTGGAATCTGCAAACTTTCAATGTACCCTACATCCTAGGTGATGTGATGCAAGAAAAAACAAAAACTCTAGAAGCTTCTCTATTCTAAAATTTGCAAGATCCTGAAGAAAGTTTACATCATAATGTCCCCCAAATAAAATACTTATTAGAAACAAAAGCTGCAAACAGTGTAGTTTATCTAAAGTCCAGAATGGAAATAGATTTCCTTTGTTTGTTTGTTTAGAAAGGCAACATATTTTTATTCTTTCTCAATATTTTAGATCTTAAATGAATGAATAGATGAGCTATTCTCTTCTAGTTGCCATTAATGGCAAAATGATTCAATTTATTTGCAAATCCCAAGGGCACTGCAAATGAAATGATATGCACTCCTCATTTCCCATATCCAACCATATTTACATAAAATGAGAACAAATAGAAATCACAATAGCTTAGTTAAACTCAGTAGAAGTGTTGGTTTAAAAAAAAACAAAAAAAGTAATATTCTTTTTTGGCCCAGATACTTTAGGAAAAATAGAAAGTATGTCATGAAGTTCTCTGATAGAGCTAAATAGAATCTCTCAATAGCCCCATGATATAGTCGTTGCCTGAGAAGATAATATTTTAAAATCAAATTTGTACCTGTCATAGACACTACATGACTTAGATCTGGAATAAGAGGCTTATATTCTCAAGATGATGGTGCATTTTGTAGTAAAGCTGTTCATAATCAAAAGTGCTTGAAAATAACAGCAGTAATGACAAGAACAACATGTTTTTTCATCTAACCAAAAACCAACTGGCTATCATTGAGATACTGAAAGGGGAAATACCAAATGATTTATGATGATTATGAGAATTATTTAAAGAGGCATTAAGAGGAGAAAAATGGAAGTGAAACTTGGGAAATTGTTTAGGGTACAGGGATATTTAAGCTAAAATGTTTTATTCCTTATCCTCCCCATTTAGAAAATAATTTTTTCATTGCTGCAATAAAATCCTTATTCCTCAGACTATAAATCATAGGATTAATCATTGGTGTCACAATGGTGTAGAATACAGAGAAGATCTTATCTCTACTGCCTGAAGAACTGGACATGGATTGAAAATATGCAATTGAAGCAGAACCATAGAATAAGCAAACAGCCATAACATGAGAGGAACAAGTAGAGAAGGCTTTGGATCTGCCAGTGGTAGATGAGAGCTTCAGGATAGTGCCAAGGATTCTAATGTAAGACATGAGTATCATCAGAAAAGGAATCAAACCAAACAGGAAACAATCAACAAAAAGAAAGAATTCATCCCCAGAGATGTCTCCACATGCCAACTTAATTAAAGGGGGCATGTCACAGAAAATATGATTGAGTTTGTTAGAACCACAAAAAGGCACAGAGAAAACCTGGTATGTTTGCATGATCATGACTGGAATCCCACTGACCCAGGAGCCCACAACCATTTTCATACACATCTTATGATTCATGATTATAGGATAGTAGAGTGGCTTACAAATGGCGACATAGCGGTCATAAGCCATCACAGCAAGGAGGAAGCTCTCTACAGCTGCCAAAATAAGAAAGAAACAGAGTTGTATAGCACATGACAGTAGAGAAATATTTCTTTTCTGACTCCAAAGATTCACAAGCATTCTGGGGAGGGTAACTGATGTGTAACAAATTTCCACAAAGGAGAAGTTTCCAAGGAAGTAATACATAGGTGTTTGAAGAGCTGCTTCTAAATTTGTTATTATGATAATGAGACCATTTCCTAATAGTATAGTTATGTAGATGACCAAAAAAGTAACAAAAAGATATACTTGGACATTGGGATATTCAGAAAATCCCAGGAGGATAAATTCTTCCATGATAGTAAGATTTATGTCTGCCATTTTTTCTGTATGACCCAAATTTAAAATGACTAAAATCAGCTTTCCTTACTTGGATCTGGATTCTGACTCTGAAATGAAAAGTAAACAGTTTAGATTAGATGATGACTTGGATAATTTCAATACTGGGCATTTAAATATTTATACAATTTGGATATTTTATGTTATGAAATCACGTATATGTATATACTATTTTATTGTGTTTTATTGTGACCTAATCCTTCTTATAGCACTAACAATCAATGTTTTCTATTTGTTATCCTCTTCTAAATTTAAAATATGTTATATCTTCAGAATTCTGGTTTTCAGAATTGATGTTCTATGTTATATATGTAGAGAATATTACTCAAATACATTATATTTAATATTAATTTCCTTTTAATTTTTACTTTTATATTTTGTTTTATGAAGTCATTTCAAGTTCTAATTCTATTACTCTATGATTATTTTTCATCATAATTTTTGAAGAAGAAGACAACTTCCATCTTGGAATATTCATTTTTTTCTCACTCTGTTCCTAATAAGGGATCATCTCAGATAGAATTAATATAAAAAGCATAATTTATTAATACCATAATGAAGCTTTTGCCACCACATATTTTATTTATTTTTTTTACTTTAAAGAATGATATCCTAGTTGTCTTATTCTGCTCTTTAATTTATTTTCTTCTTTAATCATTTGCATACTCAGCTCTGGCTAGGCAGATATATTGGTGCCTGATATGATAGCTTACATCCATTGGAAAGAAATCTCTTGGAAATACAGTCCTTTGTGGCCAGTCATGAATTTCAGACTAGCTGATTTACTCTCTTTCTTAGTGATGAAGCCATTTGAGTCATCTGATGACAAGAATGCAGGAATTCTGGGAAAGCCCAAGTAATCATCAACTGATTTTAAAATAAAAACTGAGTTTAGATCCTGAGATCTGATAAGTCATATCCTAGAAAAATGACATTGAGGTATAGTTGAAGTCTATACAATCAATGTCTATGGGAATAGTAATTAATAGAAGTAGATAAAAAGCAAGGAATATCAGTTTGATGAATCTATATGGCAAAGAGTTGTCTGGAACCCCCAAACCACACTGAATCACATGGACAAGGGAAAGTATTCTTGTAATGATTTCTGTACTAGTCTGACTCTTAGCTCTAAATGATAGTTATTAATAATTTAAGTGGAAGTGAGATAAAGAAAGTAGGATTGTAAAAATTTTTGCTAAAAGGAAATGTTTAACAGATTTGATTAAATTTTCCCATAAACAATATTGCATTGTTGGGACCAAGAAATTGCCATTAGAATTTCATGTAATTGTGCCCTTTGTCCTTAGTTAATTTTCATTTTTGAGTAAGATCTTAGAATTGATCAGTGTCAGGGAGCTAAGAAATCACTAAATCACAGTAAGACCCCTTCCTAATTGGTGTGCAGATATAGATGTTTAGTCATCTTATACAAGAAACATTTTGGTCAGAATAATTAATATTATTGAAAAATAAATATGGATTTTTAACACTTCCAAAGGGACATATGGAATTAAGCAGTTAATCTACATTGATTTTTAAAAACATGAAGGATCCTTAAGTACCACTTTATTTTCCAATAAAATTACATAATTCTTTCAGGTCTGAGAAAATCATAATTAATCACCATAAATTGCCTCCTTTATATTCCTTACTCATTATTCATACCACATTTTATCATTTATGGGAACAAAAAATATCTTGATTACAATAGGGGTAACTTTAAAGTAACCTTCTATTTAGAGAGAGCTTCATTCTTTTTTGAAGATAGTTTCTGTCCATAATTTTGTTTACATTAAAATGCTTTAAATTTTGATAATACAAGTGCTTGCAGAGCTCAAACCTTCCCTGGACCAAGAAATTGCCATTAGAATTTCATGTAATTGTGCCCTTTGTCCTTAGTTAATTTTCATTTTTGAGTAAGATCTTAGAATTGATCAGTGTCAGGGAGCTAAGAAATCACTAAATCACAGTAAGACCCCTTCAAAAGAGATATTAAAATTAAATTTAGGAAATATACCTTACCTTTTTTCTGAAGAGATATAATGATATTCAGAAACTTTTTTTCCATTGGTATAGAAAGAGAATACATATATATTTATATACATAGATTCCATTATATAATGCTTTAAGATTTTAGAAATACATTACTTCATAAATTCAGTTCTATTTTCCCAAAAGCTGATTTATACAAGACCAATAGATATAACCATTCACATTATATAGATGAGTAAACCGAAATTCAAGGAATCAAAGTGAAATCCTAGGTCAAACCACTACATACATTTCTAATTTCACATGAACCCAGTTCTCTCTTTACATTCAACATTGCTCCCACTGCATTTTGTTTCCTTCCTTAAATATGAATCCTTTTTTCAGATACATCAACAATTGTGTGATGAAGACTAAACTCTCTATCAATAACCAGACATGATGATTGAATTGGATGCAGCCAGTACTCTTAAATAGAAAAGATACTTTGACCAACTCTGCTCCCTATGGTTAGTTCCTCTCCCTAGACACCCTTCTCCTTTTTAATGAGGACCTAGATCCTCTCAATGTAAGATACATTCTCTAAACGTCCACTAATAAGAAAGTATAGACCAATGGAAAGCATCTTGGGCTTAGAGTCAGGGGAATGTCGCAGTGAGTTTGGCTCTGTTGCTTTGTAACTAAGTATATAAAACCAGTAAGTTTGTAGTTATTTCCCTTTACACAGCTTCACATACACTCCTAAAATCTGGATTTGAGAATTAGACCTCACAGGACTGATATGTAAAAAAAGCTTTAAGTAAAAGGTAAAGTGCTCTATTTCTGAAGTTCTTACTATAGACCACAAGGCAAAAGTTCATTATGTTTTCCTTCAAAACTCAGGAGATGTAACAAAATACCTCAGGATTTGGAAGAGTCTTCTTGCCTGCATATAATTTAATTAAGAGGCTTTCAAACACTTTTTGCATATATTCTAATGTCTCTTTGATTGATGATTTCAAAAGTGTCTTTCATCTATAGTAGGGGGGTCTCAACATTCTCTCAATAGTCACATGGTTTGAATTGATATTTTCTACAATTTTCAAAAGTACCAGAGTGCACTGCTATCACAACATATATTCCCATTAGAGATATATGAAATTCTAATTTTAAAAATTGACTTAACTACTTTATCTTTCTCTCCTTTTGATGACATATAGAAGTACTTGTCAAGCATTACTAATTTTAGCCAGTAACACTTTGGATCGCAAAATCTTACTATTAATTCTCTATTAGACCTTTAAAATGGAAATCTGTTTTAATCAATATTGAGACAATGAGACAGAGAATTTGGCACAATCTGATGAGCAAAAGATTCAAATTTAAGCATTTGAGTTTGTACTTCCCTTGGGACAATCCTAAATAGATTTAAAATGTAAGATAGAAGAATATAATACATGCAACCTTAGTGACTATTGTGAAAAAGAAAAGAGATGATGAATGTGAAAAATATTTGAAAATTATATTGAGCACACACATATATGTATAATTAGAAATTACTTTACAAAATATATGTCCTTCAATGGAAAGGTATTACATTCTCAAATAGCCTCTTCCTCTTTTAAAAATATGGATCAATTATTTAAAATTGTCAGGGTAAGAATCAACCTAAAAAGTTATTGAAAAGAATAGGTGGCTGACACACATATTCTCTTTAATCCCTTCTTAGGTTGATTCTTATCCTAACATTTATGGGAATATAGGATCAGAAATGCCAGAGATATCAGTGGTCATCATCTTGTGATGAGTGAATCAAACTTTCTCTATCAATCAGCAATTTTTAAGTTAATCAGCCAAAATCTTAAACACTCCTACTTAACACTAAGTCCTCCAGAGCAGTGACTTGTATGTAAAAAAAACAACAAACTTCATCTATAGTGTGAGTAGACATGGATGAAATATATTGCACTTGTGGAGATTAACTTAACTCTCCCCTGCTTATTTTTAGATTCATCACCAGAAGCATATACACCTCACTTACACTTGAGTTGGGGAAGTCTGTGACCCACATGTGCAGTAGTGGGTGAGGAATCAGAATTGACTGATTGCCCCTGGGCAGTCCTAAACAAAGCTTTATCTGTAATTGGTCCACATAAAATGGAAGGAAATCACAAGTGACACAAATTATGGAAACAAGAGGTGATAAATACCTAAAATAAAATTCTTTGGGGATTTACTTAGAAATATTTGGGCAGTTGTCACGGATGATGACAGGAAGTGGAAATTGATTAAATATGGGGAGCTTAAAGGAGCAGAAAGATTAAAGGTAATTTTAAATTAAGGAAATCTTGGAGCTTTATGAAATAGTAGTTATCTAAACACAAATTAGGAATTTAGGAATAAGGTTTACTTAACAGTTTATATTACTTAAGGTTAAAGAAAGTGGTATTTGGAGATTGATACTAGCAATACATTTAGATTTGCATTTACTTGCTTTCTTTAAGTAAACTATCTTTACAAACCAAATTGTCATGGCTCTTATAGTTATTTGGTTGTGTTTATTGTTGTAGATAATATTGTTATTTATTGAATTATATGCATAATTTTCTCATTTTGACTTTTAGCCAATAGTTCATTAATAATTATTCTTTAAGGATAGTTATATACATAGGCAGATAGGCAGAAAGTGATGGATATATAGAGATAGATTAACAGAGGGAGAGGTAACAAACATATTATATATGTATATATATATATATAAACCTAAACACTATTGATATCATGTAAGAGTAAGCCTTAACATTTTAAGGTTTTGGATCATTAGAATGGAATAATAAATATTTAAAAGGCAGAAATTAAAGAAGAGAGACATCTAAAAATCAATATTTATGGAAACTATGAAGGAAATTAACAGGAAGTAAGAATTTCTAATTTCTTCATTTACTTCCTGGCATTATTTAGATTTTTTTTTTCATTGCTGCAATTAAGTCCTTATTCCCAGGATTGTACACACTGAAGGTACTATTGTATAGATGATAGAGAAGACATTGAATAAGAAGAGAAGCCCATGAATAAGCTATACCATATTATCTTCCGACTGAGGAAAGAGTAAGGAGAAAGAGGGAAGAAGAGAACATGGATTAAAAATGTCAGTAATTTATTAGTAAAATTGAATTCAATTAAAAAAAAGAAAAGCAATGAAACTTCAAACTGAAACCCTTTTTGGTCAAGAAGGTCAGAAAAATCTCCTGAAAATTTGTTTCATTGTAGCATTGAGATTTGTATACATCCTTTCTGCCCCCTCTATATTTCTTCTTTAGAAATAGTGTATATAGTGCTTTCCACCTCCACAAAAAAAATATAGGAACCAAAGGCAGATCAAAACTTCCTATCTTTCACATTAGTTTATTTATGGTTATATAGTGTGGTTTTGATTTTATATGAGAATTTTCTTACAACAATGATCAATATGGAAATATGTTTTGCATTATAATACATGTATAACCTAAGTCAAATTGCTTACCATCTCTGAGGGGGGGGGGGAGGGAAGGGATGGAGAGAGACAAGTTGGTTCTTATAATTTTGGAAAATGTATTCTGAAAATTGTTTTTATATGTAATTGGTAAAATAAAATATCTTTTAAAAGAGATTTCAAAATATCTTTTAAAAAATCTCTCTAAAAAAAGAAAACATGTATCCAGGAGAAAAAGGTTACTTTCATTATCCATTTTCTTATACTAAAAAGGATAAAGTTTTAAACATTCCTGGTCAGGTGATATCCAATTCTGCTTTCTCAACATACATAAAGGAAGTTTCCTTCTATATATGTCTATATTACAGGAGTCATAAACCCATTCATATTCCATGTATTTAAAATCAAAGGTTATTTTTTATTATTTAAATTATTTATTTAATTTAATTATTTAATATTACTTTAATTTTTATTATTTAATTAATCATCCAATTAACCATTTAATTAATTATTTAATGTTATTATTTATTATTTAAATCAAAGGTTATTATTTTTAATAAATTTTAATCTTAGGGTAAAATTTGGTCCAAATTCTTTTTCCCTCACTTTCTTTTCATTCCTAAAAAAGTGTTTGCAGGATCTCAAATAGTTGTAATCCTCTTGATTATGGAATTTTGCACCTTGCCTTCTAATAAACTGAGGATCTGAGGGAAGAAAAACAAACATATCTCCAATGGGGTGACCCAATCTTTTAAAATTATCCCAAATCATTTCAGGTGAATGTTGAGTGGGATCTATCTCTTTCCTCCATTTCCCTGTAGAAGTGAACACTGCAGATTCTACAGTGAGCAGTTGGATCATGAGGCAGTGACTTAAAACAAGCCCATTTGGTATTTCATGATCTCCTTTACTAACAAAACGATCTATGGCATATCCATAGTGGAGGATATTGTTTTCAAATCTAGATCTCTTAGGAAATAAACATAAGTGTTTCTCACAATAATGGAAACTATTTGCCGAATATCACAGTTCTTCAAAGAAGTCAGTCTAATGTACTAATAAGAATCTTGGAAGAAATCTTCTGAAATGAGAAATAAATTCATCTGTAGCTTCACTGTAAACAAACTCTTCATCTTAGGGTTTACTATAGTCTTATCAGAAATTCTCTGGTTTTCAATGGTCTTAGGCACTGGTTTTGGTGGTGCCTTATCTGCACATATCTCCTCTTTCTTATGAATTTTTAGTTGTAAATCTGTCCTTTTGCCATTGCTCCTTCCAGTACACCAACAAGAAGTGTCATTACAACTTGTTCTTGATCTCTGAGATGCCGAAGTCTGGCAGGAAGCCAGAGCGCTACAGCTGAGAATGACCCAAGGCTTAACTACTCACATCTCCATCCACATAGTTTCCTAAAGGCTCTCTTCTGTCCATCCCTTTTCCCCCCTGAGAGTCCTCTCTTCTGCCTTTGACTTCTCCACTTTGTACCATTCTTGAGTTCTGGAGTGTGAGTCCTATTGCAAGGACTTTGCTCTCAGGGAAATTTTAAGACTACATATTGCAAGACCATTTAAACAGGCAGTTTCCTCACAAATGATTTTTTTGGTCACAAAAACATACATTTAACATTCCTTTGAACAGAAAACATTGCAATTAGTTCAAATCTTACAAAACTGTCAATATAAAATAAAGGTTTTTTGAGTTTAGCAAAAATTTGAAAAATAATGTCTAAAAGATGTTCACTGAGAACAGAAAAAAAGTTGGAAGCTCATCCAAATTGGGCAAACTTCCAGTCATTGTCACTAGACCAAAAAGAAAGAGTAAGGAGCACAGCATTGGAATAATCATAGATATATACTGAAATGGTATAGAACTGTCCATCCTGTACATGTTTGTTGCCTCTTGTACAATTATTTAAAAGCATCAGAGAGTCTTTATTTGGATGTGATTTAAAAATGGTACCACACTCCTGGTTGGGAAATGATTCCCTAAAGAAGAAAATGCCCCCTTGCTAGTATATGTCACCTTTCTAGGATCCTAGAACAGCATGACATTAAGGATACTATAGCACCCTCTTCAATATAGGCAAATCACTGAGAAATGGAACAAAGATGTAAAAAAGAGAAAATCAAGCATTCTAAAAATGCGTGGGTTCAGAAGTTTAAGATATGTTTTTCAATACCACATCTCCTAGTGATTATCAATGTGAATTGGACTAACTGTTTCTCTTCAGTTTTTGATGAAACACAGATGCTGTTGACATCATATTGTAAATGTGAGAAAGACACTTAAAAATTCAAAATTAGTATTGGGAAATGGCAGAATCTTCAAAGTTTGATAAGAAAGAAATAGAAGTAAATTTCAATGTGAATTTTGACAAAAATGGATAACAATTCATTTTGGAAAAGTCTCCAATTACTGCCTAGTCATTCATTTAGGTAATAATTTTCTCATGGCAGCAATGACATCCTTATTCCTTAGACTATAAATCATTGGGTTAAAGATTGGGGTTATAATTGTGTAGAAAAGGTAGAAGACTTTATCAGTTCCTGCAGAGTGGCTGGATTTGGGTTGCAAATAAGCAATACTACCAGAGCCAAAGAATAAACCCACAACCATGAGATGGGAGGAACAAGTAGAGAAAGCTTTGGATCTTCCAGTAGCTGAAGGCAACTTCAAGATGGTGGTAATAATTTGAATGTAGGACCAGAGTATCAACAGAAAAGGGAAAAAACCAAATAGTATAACATCAGCATAGAGAAAAAATTGATTCACAGAAGTATCCCCACAGGATACTTTCATTAATGGAAACATGTCACAGAAAACATGATTGATTTTGTTAGAACCACAGAAAGGCAGAGAAAAAATCTGGTATGTCTGTCCTACCATGATAGGAATTCCACTAACACAAGATCCAATTACCAGTTGGACACACAGTTCATGATTCATAATGAGTGGGTAGTAAAGAGGCTTACAAATGGCCACATAGCGGTCATATGCCATCACTGCCAAGAGCAAGCACTCAGTCACTACCAGAGTGAGAAAGAAACAAAGCTGTGTAGCACAGGCCAGCAAAGAAATGCTCCTCTTTTGGTTCCAAAGATTACTTAGCATTCTGGGGAGGGTTACTGATGTATAACAGATTTCCACAAAGGAAAAGTTCCCAAGAAAAAAGTACATAGGAGTTTGAAGAGTCAGATCAACTTTGGTTATTATAATGATAAGGCCATTTCCTATCAGGATACATAAGTAAATGACTAAGAAAATCCCAAAGAGGAATCCTTGGAGATTGGGAAGGTCAGAAAATCCTAGGAGAATGAATTCCATTATAACTGTGATATTTGGTCCTCCCATTATTTTATTCGCTTTTATATCTGTGGAAAATAAGGAGATAATTAAATTATAAGTAAGATACATTGAAGATCTGATCTTCTTTGTTATAATATCCCCATTTTATATGTTCATTTAAAATATTCTAAATTCTAAAGCCACAGTCGAGTTTGATGTTATGTTTTTCTATGTTAAAATTTTCCTTCTACCTCTAGAATTCAGAGTCCAGTCTCTGAAGTTCATTCCCAGGTTTGGCATCCCCTTTTCTATATTTTAAGTTCACAATAGTAGTCTTTTGAAAAAAAATATCCTTACCTTTGATCTTAGAATCAATATTGTGCATTTCATCCAAGGCAGCAGACTTGTAAAGGCTAAGCAAAGCAGGTTGAGTGACTTGCCCAGAATAGCTGTCTGACATCAGATGTGAACCCAGAACCTCCAATATCTAGGCCTGACTATGAGGCCTGGTTCCACTGATCCATGTAGCTGATGTTCTAAAGATGCATAATTATTTCTGATAATTTATTACAAATGTTAAAATTTTATATTTTATATAAGGTTCATTTCCTTCTAAAAAACCAATGACTAAATTTCTAGAATATTTAAATTGAAATATGTAACAAGGAACTAACATGCATAAGCAAAATTTATGTTTTCTGAGGTTACATCCTGAAATAAGGTGCCAATTTTTTATAGCTAATGACATGAATAAATAAAGATATACAATGACTTTCCAGATAATGCTAAATTTGGGTTTTTTTAAAAAATGTTTCTTTGCATCATCCTCATCCTCATCCTCATCCTTCTCTTTCATAGCACCTTAAGATCTGAAATGGGGCATTTGATCCATGTGATAACCTTGGGCAATTCTTATCATCCTATTCTGTATATTTTCTTCTTGTCTGACATTTCCTCAGTTTTATTAGTATAACTAATAGTATAAAAATTAATAGTATAATAAAAATAATAAATAGAGTCCTGACTTGACTTCAAGGTCCACCTCTAGTTTTCTTCTTCTTTGTGCAGCTTTTCCTAATTAATGTCTAGAAACCCCTTTCCTTTCTTGATATTCTCAGATTATTATCTGCACCACACATATGGCCATTAATATTGCTATATATTCTTTATTATCTTGATAAATGTATGCAACCTTCATCTTTTTCTAGATTGTAAATTCACTGAAGGCAAGTTTTCTCCTTTATCTCTCAATTTTTACTTTGAGCAGGGTCATTCCTACACAGCATATGCTCAATATTTGCTTGTTTTAGTCAGATAGTGTATGTATATTTCTTATATAAGTTCAAAAGCATTGAGGTATACTTATTCTCCTTGAAACTAGTAATATTATCTCAGTAGTGTCTTTAACTTTTCTATCACTTCACTGATTTATGTAATGAAATTAAAAAATACCTTTCATGTCTGCCTCAGTGGATTTTGGTATCATAAGAGAACATGAAAAAAAAAAACTAGAAAGGTAAAAAGATAACTACGAGAGAAGTTATTATTAACAAGGGCATTTTATACACATGCCCTTCAATAGCCAACACTTCAACCTTAAATAACTCTTTCAAGGTATCTCTTTTCTCTCTAAAATAAGAATGGTAGACTACATGTTACTTCAGTTATGTTCTTGGACCCAATCTTAGCTTCAGAGTTACATGATTGTTTTTATTTAAATCTTGCCAGGGACTCCAGAGACTATCTTCTTAAAACATTTCATTTTATAGATGAAGAAAATTAGATTCATAGATGTGCTTAAGGTCAAACAAGTGATAAACTTCAGTGATAAAAACATAAACAATCTCTTATCACACTCCATTGTCAATAATCATTAAAATATACCATATTATCTAAATTTAAATCCTTTATCACTTATTTATCCTGGCAAGCTACAAATTGAGGGTTAATGATCCATGCAGCAGGAAAGAAGCCACTAAAAGGGGGAGGGGGATATGTTTCATTCCATCTTACATGTGGTAGCCAATGAGGATTGGTTTCCATTGCCAGTCCATTTTAGTAATTATAGTTCAGTACTTCATTACAGCTGTACTTCCAGGGCTGTCCAGTCATAAATTTCACATTATAGAACAATTTGTGGAGTCTTACATATAACATAGATATCCCCAATAGCTTCCAAGGCAAACATTTCCATCCATGCCTCACAGAATTTCCATACTTTGCCTTCTTGCCAATAAACACTGCAATGATGGATTTTAATCTATAATTAAGTTGTTGTTGGGAGACTGATTTTTTAATATAAAACTTTGAAGAGGTATGGATGAAAATACACACACACACACTTATGACATTGTCTTTTACACTAATACTTCTCATCTTTTTTGATAAAACCATTGTTGCAATTGCTTAGGTTTTAAAGTTAAAGTTAACCAATCAATTAATTAATTGGTCAGTCAAGTAACTTTAAGTTATCTTCAAAGCTATGAATGGTTTCTTAATTGCCAAATCTGAGTCTTTACCCATTTGTCATTCAAAGTATTTTTAGCCTTTGTAACAGTCACTCTTGTTCTCTTCTAGGATAGTTGTATTATTTCTTTTTCTATAACCTGTTAAAATGATATGTTCATCAATCAAGGGGAAAAACAAGCAAACAAACAAAAAGCCCCAAAGGAACAAAACCCTGAGATCTGAAAAATGAAAGAAAATACTCCCAAACTAGTAACACAAATTTCAGACCTATAGGAACAGAGCCATGATGGCAGAGTAGAGGAAAGCCTACAGGCAAGTTCTCATAATATTCTCCTTCCAATAACTATAAAATCATGCTTTGAATCAAATTCTAGATTAGCAGATCAACAAAAGCCAAAGGTGAGCCCCTTTTTCGGTCAAAATAATTTAAGATGTCAGAAGGAAACATTTCTAACACTTGCCCAGAGACCTTATGAAGACCTTATGTATCAGCAATAACAGCAGCAACTTCAGGAGTTTTAATTTGAGGGAGGTAAGGGGATACATCAATTTTTCAGAAACAAATTACAGGCAAGAATTCCACTAGCACCAATCCCAGAATCAGGAACTATTTGACCATTTAATTTCCAATAACTAATTTCAGACTCTTTATCCAAAGTAGAGAGAAAAACATATAATCACTGGGCATCAGGAGCCCTGAGGAAGAGTATCACTTTTAGTTTCAAGGGTCAGAGCTCCCTCCTCTATGAGGATTAGAGCACAGTCAGGTAAGCAATGACTATAATTCTTCCCAAATAACATAACCTTGAAAATGCCTAAAACTTATGAACCCCTAGAACTGGCTCTGAAAAGAAAAATGTGAACTATCTTGAAACATGGAACAATGCCTCAATTTCACTTTCTAGATGAGCAGAGCCCAACATTAATATGAAATTTATTTTAAAGCCCTTACCTTCTATCTTTGAATCAATACTGTGTATTGGTTCCAAGGCAGAAGAGTGGTAAGGGTTGGGCAATGGGGATCAAGTGACTTGCCCAGGGTCACACAGCTGGGAAATGTCTGAGGCCAGACCTAAGACCTCCCATCTTTAGGCCTGGTTCTCAATCCACTGAGCCACCCAGCTATCCCCTAATATGAAGTTTAAAGTAAGGAATAAGCAGGAAATATAACAAAACAATAATAAACAAAAAAGAAACTGACCATAAAAATCTATTATGACAACAGAAAAGATCAAGACACTGACTTAGAAGCAGACAACAATATCAAAGCAGCTACAAGCAAAACTTCAAAAAATGAATAGGAGGGAAATCCAACATGAATTCCTGTAATTAAAAAAAAGGTACTTTTAAATGAAATAACAATGATATAGAAAAATGTGAAAGAGATGAGAGTGATACAATGAATTATGAAAAGATAGTAGCTTGGCTAAAGAAGCAACAAAAATATTGGAAAAATAACAGTGCATAACAAAAGAACTGGCCAAATAGTAAAAGAAATAAATACAAATGTCCACTGATAAACATAGTTCCTTAAACAAAAAAAAAGCAGTTGTTAAAAGAAGTACAAAAGATTGCTAAAGAAAATTATTCCTAAAAACAATTAGAATCGTGCAAGTGGAAGCAAAGGACTCCATAAGAAACCAAGAAACAACAAAAACAATCAAAATAATTCAAATTAAAAGAAAATGTGAAAAATCTCACTGGGAAAACAACTGTTTCCGAAATGGAGGCAAAGCATTATTGGGATGCCTCGAAACCACAATAAAAGAAAATGCCTAGAAATATTTTTACTAATTGTATTTGAAACCTTCCTGATGTCCTAGAGTCAGAGGGTAACATAGACACCAAAAAGGATCCAGTGATTATCTCCTGAAAGATACCACAAACTCAAAACTTACAGGAATATTATGGCCAATTTGTAGACCTTTCAGGCAAAAGAGGCCAAAACATTATTCAACCATAAAGAAAATATTGAAATATAATAGAATAATGGTCAAAATCACACAAGATTTAATAGCTATTTACTTACAGAAGTGGAGAACTTCAAAGATGGTTTTGGAGAAAGAAAATAATCTAGAATTACAATCTTGAACAATCTACCCAACTAATTGAGTATAATCCTTAAGAGGAAGAACTGTTTTGAAGACAGGGCTTTCAGCCATTCCAAATTAAAAATCAGAGCAGAACAGAAAATTTGACTTTCAAATACAATATTCAAAAAGAGTACAAAAAGGTAAACATGAAAAATAAATCATAAGGGACTCAGTAATGTTAAACACTTTACATTTTATAGGGGAGGATGATATGTGTATCTCCTGAACATTTTTATCATAAATTAGGGCAGTTAGAAACACTTTTCATAGACATGTATGGAGTATACAGGGAAGATTAATACCTCTAATGTGAAAGACCATGCTAACCTCTTTTTTGGACTCCTCGTCTACCTTTTCTTTCCATGTACAGTGATCACATTTCAATAAACCATCCCAGCAGATAGCCTAAAGCAGGTTAACTGATAGGTGTAAAATTCATGGCAAGTTGGGAGGGTTGAGGAAGTGGTGTCTACCCAAAGCATGTGAAGACTTCCCCAGCCAAAGGAGTAGATGAGAACAATTTATTCCAATGACCATGAAAGAAGTGGAAGTATGTGCTGTGGAGTGCTTGGAGCTTAGTCTGACATTGTTGATGCCAAGGTCATCCACTATATTCTAAGTCATCACCAGTCATCTTGATTTATGTCTTGTTGCTGGACTTTGAAGATTCTGGAAGAGAGAGTGAAGCCCACAATTTTGTGCAACTCTATCAATTAAATATAATACATACAAAATTCATGACATTAACTTGAGAAGTTATCTAAAATGAAGGACAAACAATGAGATATGCAGAAGACATGGGAGTGAATTGATTATGTGGGAATAATCTAAGAAAAAGAATGGGAGGGAAAGAGAGAAGCACTGGAAGAAGGATGAAGGGAGAGAAACAATTGGGAAAATTATCTCACACTAAAGAGTGCCACAAGGAAGAAGTTTTACAGTGGAAGTGAAAATGATGGGGAAATGATGGGTAATGTTTGAATCTTACTCTCATCAAAATTGTTTCAAAGGTGAAAGAAAATATGCATATTTATTTGAGCATCTTAATCTATCTTATCCAAGTAAAAATGAAGGAAAAAGAATAAGAAAAAAGAAGGTGATATAAAGGAGGTGGCATTCAGAAAAATAGTGGTCAGAAGCAAAGAAGACATTTTAGGAAGAATGGTAAAAAGAAAGTTGTGGTGTTAGTAGTAGAAGTAGCAGTAACAGTAGCAGTAACAGTAGCAGCAGCAGCAACAATAGCAGCAGTAGTAGTAGTAGAAGAAGTAGTAGTAGTAGTAGTAGTAGTAGTAGTAGTAGTAGTAGTAGTAGTAGTAGTTGTTGTTGTTGTTGTTGTTGTTGTTGTTATAAGTGTATTGGTAGGGGAAGTAGTGGTAGTTTTGCTTCAGTTGTATTCCATTATTTGTGATACCATTTGAAATTTTCCTGGCAAGATACTGGAATGATGGTGGGGAAGGTTGGGTGGCTCAATGGATTGAAAGCCAGGCCTAGAGATGGGAGGTCCTAAATTCAAATCTGACCTCAGACTCTTCCTATTTGTATGTCCCTGGGCAAGTCACTTCACCTCCATTGGCTAGCCCTTACCACTCTTTTGACTTGGAACCAATATACAGTAATAATTCTAAGATGGAAGATAAGGTTTAAAAAAAGATACAGGAATGGTTACCATTTCCTTCTCCAGTTCATATTACAGATAAAAAACTTAAATGAAGAGATTTAATTGACATGTCCAACACTAAGTGATAACCAATAAGTGACTAAGATCAGATTCTTTAGGGTTTTTTTGGTTTTTGTGAAGTGTCCTATATAGAAATATTTTTAAAATAATTTCATATATATAATTGATATCATATGGCTTGCCCCAAAGTGGAGGAGGGGGAGAGAAAATTTGGACCACAAATTAAAATATATATAATATGAACAGAAATTTCAAAAAAAATTAAATTAAGTCTCGATTGAAAACTGCCTTAGAAGTCTGTGAATCTTTTAGGAAAGATTTACATCAGTGAAGATGGGAATTCATCATAAAATTTATACCAAAATATTTTCATATTTATAGGAAAGGGATGCATAGTAAATAGAATCACTGATCAAGTTTAAACAATAATGTTTTCTATATTATTTTTGATCCTAAGAAATAAGTTGGTACTTTCATTATCCTGACTTTATTTTTGAAGAAAATTAGTCAAACAGGCATACAATAATTTGTCTAAAGTCATAAATCTAATGGAAAAAGGCTAGATTTGAATATAAGTCATTTTGATTCCAAGTCTAGTATTATAAACATTTTTAGGTAGAAACCATAAAAAATAAATATATAAATGAATAAAAATAAAGTGAACTTAGAAATCATTTTTGAATCATTTTATCACAATTTCAATAAAAATAAATTTCAAAAATAACAGATAATATTCTTTTCCATCCATTCATTAAAACCAATATTACTTTTAGTGAATAGCAAAATATTTTACATTTATAAATATATCTACTTTAAATCTAATTCTCTTTTCATTTCATAAATTAAAGATTCTATTCATATGTACTTGACATATTTCATATATACATTCATATATTTATATGTATCTGTATACATTCATTGAAATGATTTATGAATCAGTAAACATAACTATATTAAATTTTCTTTTTCTTTACAGTGATAACTTATTTTTTAAGTCTATAATTTTGTTTGTTACTCTATTTTAAATTGTTTTTACTCATCCCTTTTACACCATTGAAATTACATTTTTCATAACATCAAAATTATGTCCAAGCCTTTTCTTTCATGTCTACCATATCTAGAACTAACCATTTACCAGGAAAGAAGTAAACAAAATACTCAATTGTCTCCTCTACTGGAAGAGATAAGAAGAAGGAACTAAGATCAAAAGACCCAGTTTAAAGATCAGAACAACCCAAGTCTATCCAAGTTATCTTTCATAAAATATTTTGTCTCTTAGAGAGGCTGTAAACCTTTTAAATCAACTATTTATCTTGGAAAAAACACTAGAAAATTCCTTCTATGTTAAGATCAAACTGTTCATTAATCCTCTGTATTTTTCAAATATTTTAATTTTATACTATTTTGCCCTAATTCACCTCTTCATTTTTTTCCCCACAAGAATAGTGTGAGGAGAATTCTTGCAAACTAGATAAATTGCATTCCTTTTATGTAGCAAGTGGGGAAGGAAGACAATAAGTATGTATTAAGTAACAACTGTGTGTCATTCTCTTTGAAAAAATGAGGGCTGAGGAAGGGAAAAAATAAACAAATGAACAAGGAATGAGTCATTTATTTCCTCTTTATACTTGCCCACTGTCTTCAGGAAATATTTATATTCTTTTCTTTAATTCAAATGCCCCTTCATTTTGTAATTTATGACTTAAGCATTTTTTAAATGTATGTGTCCTCTTGAATCAAATCATTGACAGATAAAGGTGGGCCAATTTAATGTTAAAAAGATCATCAATCTTGTTCTTCACACCTTCCCACTTTTCTGGGCAAAAAAAAGTCTGATCCCTTGCTCTTTTCCTGGTTGTGGTTATCATAAAATTCAGCAACTACTTCTATTTGATGGTTATTGGATCAAATAAAAAACGTTGCCAAAAAGCATAAGGAACTTAAATGAAAGAGACACATTATTCTCTAATCGAAGGAGAAAATATAAAAATATTATTAAATATCTGGAATATGATTCATTTTATAGAAGAGATAGAAGTGAAGAAAAATGTGGCAGCTGGGTGGCTCAGTGATTTGACAGCCAGGTCCAGAAATGGGAGGTCTTGGGTTCAAATGTGGCCTCTGACAGTTCCTAGCTATGTCACCCTGGGCAAGTTACTTAACCCCCATTGCCTAGACCTTACTACTCTTCTGCCTTGGAACCAATACAAATTATTGAATCTAATATGGAAGGAGAGGGTTTAAAAAGAAGTTTAGGAAAAAAAGAGAAATGAGGTTCCTTTTCCATCTTCTCCACCTCCTTCTATAACTTCTGCTGACACTTCACTACTGATAATATTGATACTATTGATAATGGCATTATTATTATTATTATTATTAACCACGGTTGTATTCATGTATATTAACAATTGATTCTTTTAATGAGGCATAAAATTAAAATAATTTTGAAACTTTACCAAAATCACTGAATTATTTAGGATTAAACATGACTAAAATAGAAATAATTAATCTTAGAAGATATATGAATATAGTCATTCTAATACAATGTGGTTACATCTATATGTTGGTTCAAAAATTAAGGAAAACAATAAGGAAAAAGTATCTAAAATAATGTAACTTCATATGTTTGAATCAATGACATGAATTATATTTATTATAATATTACATAAATATGATCTTACCCAGTTTATGGCTATAAACTGTTCCTACTAAAATATACACACTCAATATTCAATAAGTCTAGGAATAAATACCTATTAGGTTGAAGTTACTGCCTCTAACATTATTCCACTTCATTTTTACACAGTTCCAATGATTAGTACGTTTATTCCTTTTATCAAGTCTAAATTCAGATTTTTCTAATGCCTTAGTCAGTGTAGTTAGGTTTATGTTCTAGGTTTGAACAGAATAAGATCCTGCTGTGTGCCAACCCTCCTAGTACTTATAGATGGTTATCATACACTAAAAATAGTCAATCCTTCCATATTGCTTCTAAGACATATACAAATTTCTCTGTCATGTTAAGTTCTTCAGAATCTGCATCCAGCCTGATAACATAATAATCTTCTACTTTTCTTTTTTCTTTAATATTCTATTTGTCTGAAAATTTTGAAGAAGCCATCTCATTTTCTTGAAGCAAATATTCTTGTTATTGCTCTTTTCCATCTCTTATTTGTTCCAGATTTAGAACAGACATTTCCTTCCTATTATAAGTCTTGCCTAATGCCCCCAGCCATTATTTAATGGTTTCTCACTTCTCTAATTAAATTACCATGAATTTACCAAATTCATTGCATTTCAGAACCCAATTTACTATAATGAAAACTCTTAATAATGGTTCTTTCATTCTTCATGTTTAAATTCCAGTTTTTATATTATTTTATACAGAGCAGGTGTTACTTAAATCCTTTTTGGAATATATCAAACTCTACTTCTACTTTCTTTCTATGAGTAAAGTGTTTCCAGTTTCTTCTAGGTGTTATAAGTTATGTCTATCCTTGCTTTACTATTAATAGTTACGATGTTGATTTCCAAAAATATGTAGAAAAGAAAACAATTTTCTAAGAAGACGGATCTTATCCTTTCTGGACAACTGTAGGCTATTTCTGAGTCATGATTTGGCCACCTACTCTGAGTTTTCTATCTGCTGTCCTCCGCATTTTATCATATGATTGAAAGGTAAATTATATATCATTTATTTTAAGTAATTTATTTAAATATTAAAGAGAACATAAAATACAAATAATTATCAGTCTATTTAAGACATCCTTCAAAATGAATATCCAGCATTTTAACAGCTTTACTTTAAATCATGAAGACAGTTCTGAATCCTACAATCAACAGCTCTCTAAAATTTCACTAAAACTTTCATGAGGGTTTATTCAGGTGGTTTTTCAAATTTAGTACTATCAGGCCTGAAGGTTTATCCTTTTCTTTCAAGAATTCTGTCCAAAAAATTATGCTGATTAGTGTTGCAAGACCTCAATTCAATGAATATTTTTTTAGATATTCATGGAATTACAATATTCTAAAAGTTTAAAAATATAGAGTACCTGACAGATCATTTAGTTCAACTACTTTCATTTACAAATGAGGAAACTGAGGCACATGGATGTGAGCTCATTAAGAGAGGAAAAATTCTAATTATAAATTCTTTCCATTTCTTTGTGTCAAGCAAAATAAATTAATTGTCTATCTAAACATATTTCTTGTCATATAAGTTGAAACATTTTTTAAAAAAGTTTACCTTTACATTCTTTGTCACAAATTAGCATTATTCCATCCAGGTAAGCAGTAGTCCTACTCATTCCTCAAACTTCCTTCCTCAAGTATAACTTAAAATACCCATTCAAAGGAAATATTCTTTTAATTCCTTGCCAATCATAATTTTATTTAATTTTTACTTAATATTATTGATCTTACTCTGACAAAAATTCCTCAGCTCAGACCATTTTATTCATGTAATATACACATGGCTTGTTATTTAATCATATTTGAAAATAATAATGAAAATTGATAAGTTAATCTTTGTGCACATACCTCAAACTCATTTTATTCTTTCAATATTTTTTTAGTTACTATAACTTGAGCTTCTCAGCCTTAAGATCTTATCTCTACCTGAGATGAATCCCTAGAATTTTAGTATAAGAGAGATCCTATTTCCAAAACAAGTGAAATCTATTATCCACTAAATTTAAGCTATGCATCAGGATGTGTTCAGTTTTCATTTCAAGTATATTATCTATATATTAATTTGAAAATAAAAATAGATCAGAGACATCTTTTAATGGAGTCTTTGTGGCAATAAGACAGAATAGTAAAGAAAAAAAGAAAAGTAGAATTATTTAATTTTGTATTAAGGCTTAGCACTGCCCTCCTAGGTGGTCAAAATATAATAAAATACCCAAGGGCATTATTATGACATATATTTTAAGTTAATTATATTTATTCCCTTTAATACCTCTTTGATCCTATAGAAATGAGCTTATGGATTTCAAGATATATTTATTCATTTTATTACATGTATTTATCAAATTGGTTTTGATATCTGAAATAGTGAATTAATGAGTAACATTGTACATTTATTAATCAAAAATAAATTTTACAAACTTACTCCCGGGTCAGTCTATTATAGTGGAAGGTGGGGAGTGAATAAGAAAACAAGTCAAATTGAATCTGAGAAGGGAGAAAACGAATGAGATGTTTCTGCTTCTTCCTAAATCTTGGGGCACATAAAGAAACTCGCATACATAAGCTATTGTAAGTATATTCTTGTTCCGAATTCTCCTGCCTAATTACTGTTTTGTCTATGTATGAAAGGATTTAATGCCCAAAAAGCCATGTGAGTTACAACCCACATTTCCACTATGCAGAAAAGTTGAAGAACTTAGTTTGCCTGAGTTTCCATAGTAAAGGCAAAATTTTCATTTATGTATTTCCAAGTGACATATGCAATTTTCAGAATAAAATATGCAATAGCAAGTGTAATGTGCTTAGCATAAATGATCACAATATACAAATCCTATGCATTTTATTGCTATTATTACATTGGTTTATATAATTATTTTCCTTTATATCCTCGCTTTTTGTTTGTTGCTTTATTCCATATAGGTTTTATTGATGACCCTTAATGATGAAGAATATTAACATCCAATTTCCATGTATTATTAATTCAGGTTATACTTTTCAAAGCATTTTACTTATCATGATCCTCTGTGTGCCTGATACTAATAAAAATCAGCAAATTCCAGCTCTCCTTAAACAAGAACATTGCTTAAAGGTTATGGTGATTCCTAGCATGGTCTTATGATGATTCACATTGTCTTCCTTAAATCTTCATACCTGAACGGGATCACATAATTTGGAACTTTCAGAGAATTTAGAGAAAAAAATGAAAAACAATCCTCAAGTTATAAAATGAAGTTTCAAGAGTAAAATTGCTTATACTTACATTTCATTTATGGAATACAATACTATTCAATTTCTTCTTTCGTTGAAAAATATTTTGAAAATTTCATTAATGTACATATAGAAATTTATATTTGTACGTCTTTTAGTTTTGCAAAGTGTTTTGCATGCATTGTCCCACTGGGTTCTTACAATAGCCTTGTTTCAAGAGTATTGAAGATGATTATCAACATCTTACAAACTAAAAACCTGTTACTCAAACATGTTAAGTGACTTGTCCAAGGTCACCACACTAGTAAGAGTTGGGGACACAAATTTAAGGACTTTTGAACCCAGGTCTAGCACTCTTTCTAGTATTCATAGTCCTATCCTTTATTTAAGCATTATATCTTCTTAGGACCACAACAATCCCACAACTCCACATAATTCCTCTACCAAAACACCCTTTGATCTTAAAAAAAATCATAACTCTTAAAATAGAACATACAACATTTTTGGCCCTCTGGGAGGTAATAATTCCCAGGTCACTTTTCACTTTTTAATGAGGCAGAGGTCATCTAACTTCAAGGCCAATCCTCTAAAAATAGAATAATGAGGTTGTATTGCACAATGAAAGAAACATGGTTAGAAATTCAGTGAACCATGGTTACAGGTTTTTATTTCATTTGTTTTCCCTCCTGCCATTTCAGATTTGGGTAACTATTACCAAACTGCTTTGCTTTCAGCATCGTTTTGTTTCTTAAAAGTAAAATAAATGATGCTTTCTCTCTGCATGACAGGACATTTGTGTGAGAGAGTTTGAGGTAGTTAATGTTGTGTGTGATAGAACTATTTACAATTTTGCCACATACTAAAGAATGAGTTTCTTTGTATTTTTGGGAAGTGATTGCTTGTCCATAACATCACACTATGGAATAAAGCATTAAGCATCCCTCTCATTAGGGAGTGAAAAGGGTTGCAAAACTTTGCATATGAATACATACATTTTTATTTATTTAATTAGTTGATTAACTGCATTTAATGATTTCCCCTTGTAAGCATATACATTAGTGTTGGTGCACTTAAAAACATTCTGAGGAAGTCAAAATTTAGCAGGAAAAAAGAAATTGTAGAATAATTACTGCATGTTTCTCTCACAAAGACCTCATTTCCTAAATAAATAGGAAATTAAAACAAATTCATGAAAAAAATTAAAACAATTCTCCAATTGAAAAATGGACAAAGGATACAAACAGGCAATTTTTAGAAGAAGTAATACAAGTTTTAGAACATCTGTGAAAACTGTTTTTAATATTAATAAAGAAATGCTGTAAAACAATTTTAGCATATCCCCTCATGCCTAGCAGGTTAACTGACATAATAGAAAAGGAAAATGAAAAATGCTGGAAGGATGTGAAAAAATTAGGCCAACTAATGCCATGTTGGGCTGTGAACTACTTAAAACAAATTGGACAAAAACTTGGAATAATAAATTAAGTACTACAGAGCTCTGCCTACCATTTGACCATTAGACCTATACCTCCAAATAAATCATAACAAATAAAAAATAAAAAATGAAAATTTTTATTTCATGATTTCCCTGGATATCCTTGATCTTTTGTTCTTCCAAATGCACTTTCTTATGTTTTTTTTTTTTCTAATTGTGTAAAGAAGTTTTTTGGAAATTCAATGGGTATGGAACTAAATAGGTAAATTAATTTGGGTAGGATTGTCATTTTTATTATGTTAGGTCATCCCACCCATGAGCAATCAATGTTTTTCCAATTGTTTAGATCTAATTTTAATTGAGTGGAGAGTATTTTGTAGTTGTGTTCATATAGTTCCTGTGTCTCAGCAGAGAGATTCCTATGTATTTTATATTGTCTAGGGTGATTTTAAATGGGATTTCTTTTTCTAGTTCTTGCTGCTGAGCTGTGTTGGAGATATATAGAAAAGCTGATGATTTATGTAGGTTTATTTTGTATCCTGCAACTTTGCTAAAGTTGTTGATTGTTTCAACTAGCTTTTTGGTTGAGTCTCTAGGATTCTTTAAGTAGACCATCATGTCATCTGCAAAGAGCGATAATTTGGTCTCCTCCTTGCCTATTTTGATGCCTTCAATTTCTTTTTCTTCTCTAATTGCTACTGCTAGTGTTTCTAATACAATGTCAAATAATAGAGGTGATAATGGGCATCCTTGTTTCACTCCTGATCTTATTGGGAAAACTTCTAGTTTATCCCCATTGCAGATAATGTTTGCTGCTGGTTTTAGATATATACTGTTTATTAATTTTAGGAAAGGCCCTTCTATTCCTTTACTTTCTAGTGCTTTCAATAGGAATGGGTGTTGTATTTTATCAAAGGCTTTTTCTGCATCTATTGAGATAATCATGTGATTTTTGTTGGTTTGCTTGTTAATATGGTCAATTATGTGGATGATTTTCCTAATATTGAACCATCTTTGCATTCCTAGTATGAATTATACCTAGTCATAGTGAATAACCCTTGTGATGACTTGCTGGAGTTTTTTGCTAGTATTCTATTTAAGATTTTTGCATATATATTTATTAAGGAGATTGGTCTATAGTTTGCTTTCTGTTTTTGGCCTGCCTGGCTTTGGGATCAATACAATGTTTGTGTCATAAAAGGAATTTGGTAGAACTCCTTCTTTGCTTATTCTATAAAATTGTTTGTATAATATTGAGATTAGTTGTTCTTTGACTGTTTGATATAATTCATTTGTGAATCCATCTGGGCTTGGGGAATTTTTCTTAGGGAGTTCTTTGATATCTTGTTCAATTTCTTTATCTGATATGGGGTTGTTTAGGTAATTTATTTCTTCCTATGTTAGTCTAGGCAATTTATATTTTTGTAAGTATTCATCCATATCACCTAGATTTCCATATGTTTGCCATATAATTGGGCATAGTTGTTTTTAATGATTGCCTTAATTTCCTCTTCATTAGAGGTAAGGGTTCCCTTTCCATCTTGGATACTGTCAATTTGTTTTTTTTTCTTTCCTTTTTTTAATTAGACTAAATAGTACTTTGTCTATTTTATTTGTTTTTTCAAAGTACCAGTTTCTAGTCTTGTTTATTAAATCAATAGTTCTTTGACTTTCTATTTTATTAATTTCTCCTTTGATTTTTGGATGTCTAATTTAGTCTTCATCTGAGGATTTTTAATTTGATCCCTTTCTAATTTTTTTTAATTTGCATGCCCAATTAATTGACCTCTGCCCTTCTTAATTTGTTAATATATGAACTCAAAGATATAAATTTCCCTCTGAGTACTGCTTTGGCTGCATCCCATAGGTTTTGAAAGGATGTCACATCATTGTCATTTTCTTCAAAGAAGTGATTAATTGTTTCTATGATTTACTCTTTAACCGGTTTTGGAGAATCATTTTTTAAACATTATTTTATTATGTCTTTTCTGAGCAGTATTCATTGAAGACAAAGATAATTTTCTTCCCCCAAACTCCCCACCTATCTCATAGTTGATGCGTGATTCCCCTGGGTATCACAAGTGTTCTTGATTCAAACCCATTTCTATGTTGTTGGTATTTGCACCAGAGTGTTCATTTAGAGTTTCTCCTCAGTCATGTCCCCTCAGTTTTGGAGAATCGTATTGTTTTATTTCCAATTTTTTTTTATTTACCTCTCCATGTACCCTTACTAATTATCATTTTCATTGCATTGTGAATTCTGAGAAGGTTGTATTAATTATTTCTGCTCTTTTGCTCTTGTTTCCAATGTTTTTATGCCCCAATACATGGTCAAATTTTGTGAATGTACCATGTGCTGCTGAAAAAAAATGTATATTCCTTTTTGTCCCTATTTATTTTTCTCCACATGTCTACTAATTCTAATTTTTCTAAGATTTCATTCATTTCTCTTACCTCTTTCTTATTTATTTTTTGGTTTGATTTATCTAGTTCGGATAGAGGAAGGTTCAGGTCTCCCTCTAGTATAGTTTTTCGATCTATTTCATCCTTGAGCTCCTCTAGTTTCTCCTTTAGAAATTTGGATGCTATGACATTTGGTGCATACATGTTGAGTATGGATATTTTCTCATTGTCTATACTGCCTTTTATCAGGCTGTAATTACCTTCCCTATCTCTTTTAACTAGATTTGTTTTTACTTTGGCTTTGTCAGATATCATGAGTGTGACTCCAGCCTTCTTTTTATCAATTGTTGCTCAGTAGAATTGGCTCCATCCTCTTACTTTCACCCTATGCGTATCTACCTTCCTCATGTGTGTTTCTTGTAGATGGCATATGGTAGAGTTTTGGATTCTAGTCCACACTGCTAATCACTTGAGTTTTATGGGTGAGTTCATTCCATTCACATTCAGAGTTATGATTACTAGCTGTGTATTTCCCAGCATTTTGATTTCTACTCTTGGTGCTGCCTTTTCTTCTTTCACTATTTTCTTCTACACCAATGTTTGTTTTTAATCATTCCCCCTAATTCCCACCCTTATTTTACTTCCCTTTCTACCCCTCCCTTCTTATTCCCCCCTTATTTTCCCTGTAGTATTTCTGAAATTACCCCATCCACCCTCTCACTCCCTTGTTCTGCTTCCCTCCCCACCAGTCCACTTGTTACCCTTCTACTCCCGTATAGGGCAAAAAGCTATTCTCAGCCCCAATAGATTGGATTGGTCAGTGGTGTGGGGTACAAAGCATTCCTTGTATATCTTATCCTTGCTGCTGGCATTAAGGGATTTATTTTTCATGGATTCTAACTATTCTGAGCTCACTGACCTTCACAGGAAAGCTTATTTCTGAATTCTAGTTTCCCAGGGTAAAAAACAGATTTTTCTGATCAATGACTTAGTTTACCTCACTTCACTCTTACTATATACAATATTTTGGTTCTGCTCACTTCATTTTGCATCCATTCATAAGATTCTTTCCAAGTTGTGTGTATGTATATGCATGCATGTGTGTATTGTATGGGGGAGGGGAGGGGGGGAAAGGAGGGAAAGAGAGAGAACCCTGTTTGTTATTTCTTATGATGCAATCATATTCCATTATAGTCTGATATCTTACTTGCTACCTCTGCTTTTTTTTTTAATTTGGCTGAAGCATTATAGATTCTATTCTAGCCCTTTACCTTATATTGTCTTCCTGCTTTGAATGTATTTCTTGTAGAGGGGAAATTGTGGGATTCTGGCTTTTAATCCACCACACTATGCTCTCCCATTTGGTAGGTGTGCCCATCCCAATCACTTTCATACTTACAATTACTGAATGTTTCTGTCTATTCATTTTTTTCTGTTTCTCCTTCTCTTTCTCTCCTTTCAGCTTTCCTATATATGTGTATATATATATATATATATACATATATATATATATAATTTTAATGATAGCATTCTTTACTTCATCCTCTCTTTTGTCTATTCCTTCCTTTGATATTTCCACTCTCCTTCTTACTTCCATCTAGGGTAAGTGGGTTTCTATAACCCACTACATGAGATTGTATTTTCCTTCTTTATGCCATTTCTAATGAAAGTAAGGTTCAAGCATTGACATTCTTCCATTTTCTTCTTTGCTCTACTGATTCTTCCACATCTCCTTATGTGAGATAACCTCATATTTTCTCTCTTTTTCTCTTCTCCTAATTTATTCCCCCTTTTCCTTTGATTTTGTTTTTATTTTGGTTTTCTTTTATGTCACCCCATAATCTTCAACATACCTTTCAATCTCTGTGTATGTATGTTCCATGAATTCACTACCCTAATAATAAAGTTCTTAAGTAACTTCTGTATGTTAAGTATCCTAAGTAATTTATGAACCTTATGTACTTTATGTATCATGGACAATCTTAGTACCTAATGTTGTAATAAAACCAATTCAATTCCATTATTTCTCTGGATTGCCTTAAGTATCTCTTTTATCATAGATACTTTATGTACCCTAATAATACTTTATCCTGGAATGTGATCACTTTAACTCCATTGAGATCTATGAGGCTTTCTTTCCTTTTTACCTTTTTTTGCTTCTCCTAAATGTCAAATGTAATCATAATAATTTCTTTTTCATTTCTGATCATTTCATCAACCATGCCTGGTGTCCTTTAATTAAATTTGTATTTTTTCTTTTGGAGTTGAAATGGTAGGGTACACTGAGGTGTATGGATGATACCTCAGTCCCCTTCTAGTGCAGTAAAGCAGTTGGGCCTTACTACACTAAGCCAAAGAACAACTATGTCTTCCAAACAGTTGTAAAAACTAATAGGTTTATTGATAAATAAAAGGGAGGGAGGGAGGATTTGGGAATTAGAATGGTTTAATCTTTAAATCTCTTACTTCCCACTTCCCACTAAGTCTATCTCAAGATGAATGTTTCTGTTTTTTGATGCTCCCGGACACCTCTCTGCTTCTGGCTAATGCCCCAAGGACCTCTCTTTTCTTCCTGACACTTTAAATTCTTTATTTAACAGGATGTGACAGGTTTTGAAATGAAAAAATGATGAACTCTGGATGTCTGAGTTCAACCCATCTGGGCCAGGCCTGAGGCTCAGGCCTTATACCAACAACTGCTTCTAAGACCAGGATGTTCTTTTTCAGGTTTGAGAGTATGTAAGATCTTCTTCAGGATGATTTCTTCTGGTGGGGAAAGGAACTCCCAAAGAAAGTCAAAAGTTTTCCCTTCTCTCACCAACAGGCTTAGTGAAACAGGATCAGCAGAGTTCAGTTTCTTCCTCTCTCAGCTCCAAGACAGAAAAGGCATCTTTGGTCATTTCCCACTTCAAAATTCTCTCCTCCCACATTCCAGAATCTCTCTCTAAGGTTCCCAGCATGCAGTCATGCTAACCTCTGCAAAACAATGTTTTAGCTATACTTATTTTATTCCTATCTCTTTAATTTCTACCATAACAGAGTACTATGTTCATGTTAATTAGGAATATGATTCTTGATTGTAGTCCTATATCATTTGCCTTGCAGAATATAATATTACATGTCTTCTGGTCCTTTAATGTAGAAGCTGCTATATTATGTGTAATCCTCAATGTGGCTCTTTGATATTTGAATTGTTCTTTCTCACTTCTTTGTAGTATTTTCTTCTTAGCCTTGGAGTTCTGTGATTTGAATATAATCGTCCTGAGGTTTTTAAATTTGAGATCTCTTTCAGTCAGAGATTGGTGGATATTTTACATTTCTCTTTTTCTCTCTTTTGACATCAGGGCAGTTATCCCTGACAATTTCTTGCAAAATTGTGTTCAGGTTATTTTTTGATCTTGGGTTTCAGGTAGTCCAATAATCCATAGGTGATCTATCCTGAATCTTTATTTGTTGTCGGTTGATTTTCAGTGAGTTTTCATATTTTCTTTCTTTCCCCCATTCTTTTGAATTTGTTTTATTGTATCCTGCTGTCTTGGGGCAGGGAACAATAAAATATGGAGTCATTAGATTCCATTTGTCTATGATAATCTTTAGAAAGTCATTTTCTTCTTTGAGGCTTTGTATTTCCTTTTTAGAGAGTCATTTTCCTTTTTGAGTTTCAATTGCTCTAAACTGTGAACTGTTTCTAACATTTTCTTTTCAAATTCTCTTCTAAGTCTCTCATTATTTGATTTTATCCTTTTTTGGAATATTTCCAGGAGTTCATTTTGGGCCTGACACCATTTAAAAGTTCACACATTTTCTTTTTTGTCATTTCTATCCTCTTCTGAGCCTACATTTTGTTCTTCCTTTTATTTTGAAAATGCTTTTCAAGACCAGTAATTTTCTTTGCCTTTTACTCATTTGGGGGGGTTACTTTTTTCCCCTGATATTGCCCATATGTTGAAGTTTAGTTCCACTTCTAGGGTGGAGGGAGTACTCTCCATGAGTTCTCTCAGGTGTCCCATGCAGGGGATTTAGCTAGATTCCACTTCTCAGTTGGGAGCCCCTAATATGGCAGGAGTTGGATTTATTCCTTCCACAGAGGTTTCCTTGGGTGTCCTTGCACTAGATGACTTCTTAAGCTCCTCATCATTTTCTTGCACCGGGCAATTCTTTATGCTACTGATTCCACTAGTCTCATCACTTACCCGCTAATACAGATCCTTCCTGCCACCCCTCTAAATTTTCTTTGGGGGAAAAAAAACAACTTTGTTTCAATGTCTTCTGTTGGTGTTATTCCTCTGAAACTTGTTTGAAGGTATTGTGTGTGTGTGTGTGTGTGTGTGTGCATGTGTATGTGCACACATGTTTATTTGGAGGCAGGTCTGGGTGAGTTAAAATTGTCCCTTACTCCATAATCTTGACTGCTAGTGCAAGGAAACCAAGAGTATCCAGCATGGTTTATATGTTAATTGGAAACTAAATGACATAAATAAGTGGCTCAGCAGATATTATGCTGGGTCTGTAGTCAGGAAGACTGATCTTGATTTTAATCTTGATTTTAGCCTCAGATACTTAAATAATGTAACTTTGGTCAAGCCACTTGACTCTGTTTGCCTCAGTTTGTTCACTGGCAAAATGAGGTTGAGAAGGAAATGGCGAATCACATCAGTATCTTTGCCAAATAAATCCCAAATGGGGCAATAAGGAGTAAGATATGATTAAAATAGCTGGAAAATATGAAAAATAAATTCAATCTTAATGAGTAATTTGTGAAAGAGCAAATGATATTTTAAAAATAGATAATTTTCTCAAAAACAAAGATAAGGAGAAAATGTTTCAAAATTTGTAGGGATAAGGAAGAACAACTAGGGAAAATTTTATAATTCAAAATTTCATATCTCAAAATTTGATACAAAAATGAGAGAAACCATGTAAAATTTATGGGAAAAAACCAGCTAACTCTTAATCAACATATGGTCAAAAGATAGAAATACATAGTTTTCAGAAGATGAAATTAAGGCTAACAGTAACCATACATACTCTACCTCACTATTGATTAGAAGAATGCAAATTAAAACTTCATACCTATCACCTTGAATAATATGATTAAAAAGGAAAATGATAAATGCTATAAGAATATGAAAGAATTGCTACATTAAATCACTACTTGGTTATGTACTGGTCCAGCTATCCTGCAAAAAAAAATTAGGAATATTAAGAAAAGGCTTATAAAATTTTTCATACCTGTGGACCCAAAAAGACCACTACCAAGTCTATATCCCAAAGACAAATTTTTCTTGAAAAAGATGCATTTAACATTACTAATTCTGTTATTTTCAATCATATTGCTTGAATCTGATTCAGTTTGGTATTTTCTTGGCAAAGGTGTTGGAGTAGTTCGTCATTTCCTCTTCCAGCTAAATTTACAGATAAGAAACAGAGAAAGAGGGATAAATGATTGGGCTAATGTCACAGATCTTGGGAGTGTCTGAGACAAGATTAGACTTAAATATTCTGAAATCCAGGCTTTATGCTCTATCCACTGAGATATCTAGCTACCCTATGTATACTAAAGTGGTTTTCAAAGTTTGATGTTCAAGTTTTTTGGCCATTTATTGAAAAAAGAATGTATTTCAAGGACAATAATGTTAAGTTAAAACATTTTAGATTTTATTTAATACTGCAGATTATTTATTTGCATTTGACTTTTTGTTTGAGAATGTGGGTCTACAAATTTATCTACAAATTTATGTTTTTAGAGACATCATCATTTACGAGTATATATTCATGTTTCAAGGAGAATGAAAATATTTAGACATGCTGCTAAAATATTTAAAAAGGTAATAAGAGCATCTTAATAGTTTCATTAGTATATATTTTTCTTTAGCTATAATATTATTATTTTAAGTTAAATATTTTTTAAAATTCAATTACTTCGTAATAAACTTGGATAATTAATATTTTTTTATATTTTGGGATAAATTTATATTAATAAATAGTATAGCATTTTCATCATATATTTACATTTAACTGAAACCAATTATTTTCATGAATACAAATATAGATATAGAAATACATACATTGAAATAAAATAGTCCAACAACTTCTTGGATTTTATTATTTATAGTCATTGCAAACTAGATTACAAAAATCAAAATACCAGTTGTTCTGCAAGACCTATTGACAAGAATCAAGTAGCCAGTCTCAAATTCTTGCCCAAAAGTGAAATGATTTCTCACTTCCAGTCCTTTATGAAGATTTCAATTTAATGAATAAGCCAGGAGTTTTCAATCAAAGGAAAATGAGAAAAAAATGCTACCATAAAGTGACAAAATTGCTCCAAACTCAATTTTGGAAAAAAAAAGTTTAAAATGATATATAAAAATTCCTCCAAGAAAAATAAACTTCAGCAAAAGTTCAAACAAAATTCCTAGAATTGAGAAAGTAAATATTTTTAAAGTATCTAAAATAATTTAAAAATAAAACAAATAACATTAGAAGGGAAATGGGAAAATAAATAGATGTGGAAAAAAGATTTGAAAAGAAATTTAGTGTCTTAGCACAAGTGATATTAAATCTTATTCAAGAAAATAACTCCTCCAAAAATTATTTGTTGTGGTAGTACAATCTTCTTTCAGTAATGTCTACTTTAAGATTGTTTTGATTTAGGATTTTCTTTGCAAGGATACTGGAGTTGTTTGCCATTTTCTTCTCCAGATTATTTTACATATGGGTAAACTGAGGCAAAGACATTAAAGTGACTGGGCTAAGGTCAAACAGCAAGTAAGTTTCTGAGACAAGACCTGAATAAAAAAAATATTATTCCTGAATTACTCTATCCACCTTATCACCTAGTTATCTCTAAAAATTAGAATTGACAAAATAGGAGATATAAATTCCATGTTATAATGATAGATGTTGAAATAATTTTTAAAATATAGGAAAAAGTTTTGGGGAAAATGTAAAATATCAAGAGACAAATTGAATATAGATATTTTGAGAATAATGAGAATACTGGAAAGCCACTTAGAAACACAGATCCTTGATATAATATTTTAAGAAATCATTAAAAAATATGGCAAGATCTTTGAATCAGAGGACATATTAAATTAATTCTCAGTGAACTTTTGGCTACATCCCAATAGTTTATTAACAAGGTATAATTTTTCTTGGAAAAAATAAAAGTCTTATTTGTCTCTGAATGGAAAAACCCATGGGAAATCATTCCTATTGTTCATCATAACCCTTTAAATTTAGCACCTGAGTAGTTCATCTTTTCTTGATGGAGATGGTTTCTTTGGAATCAGTAGCTTAAAACATCTATTTTCCATTGTTTGGACTTTGATTCAATGAGAATCGTGGAAAGAGCTTTTGTGATTCAATAGAAGATGTCTTGGAACACTTCATGAATAATATTTGCCAGCATTGTTTGCCCAGACAGCAGTTCAAGGTTTCTAGCATCTGATAACTTTTTTTCCAATTAGTTAAAAACATTTCAGGATCAAGTGAATGTTTGATATTGACAAAATGTAAGTATTTCCATCTTTTATTTTTAATTCAAGAGCTAAGCACTGTACTCCCAAACTACAACATCTGGTGCTAATATAGCTAGATTATCATTCAAATTTTCCACTTTCTGACTCAGGTAACTTGTTTTATGCTTTCATCTTCTTCCCAACCTATCCCTTCTGTTATGGGATTGATTGGTAAAGAATTTGTTGCAAGTTAAGGTTTATGGGATTTCACTGCTTTCTTAATATAGTTGATAGAAGAAATTTGCTCTGTAAAAACTTATGGGTCATAAAAAAAGAGATGCATAAGCACCTCTTTATCGTACGTTTATTTTTTTAATAAATAAAATCTAAGTGGCATAGCAGATAGAGTTCTGTACATGGAGTCAGGAGGACATGAATTCAAATCCAGTTTCAAGTGTTAGCTCTGTGATTCTATGTCCATCACTAAAATCTGTTTGATTCAATTTCCTCATTTGTAAAATGAGATGGAGAAGGAAACTACAAACTATTTCAGTATCTTTGCCAAGAAAACTCCAAAAGAAATCACAAAGACAATTTAAGTAGGACAATTTAAAACAACTAAAGAAAAAAACTGATTCAAAAGTCCCTTCATTCTGTGATTTCAACATACCTAACAGTCCTAACTTGAACTGAATAAAATATAACTAGGTTTTAAAATACAGAAACATGATGATTTACCTCCAGTAATTTCATAGACTTCCAGTACACTCTGGTGGGAGCAGAAAAAAATCCTATTAATTTGAAGTGTTATATTAATTGTTTTTATTCATCTTTTTTCTTGTCATTAATGCTGTTGGGAAACTGGTGAAACCTAGGGACCACTTCTCAGGAAAATGCATTAGTAAATATGATATTCAAAGAGATACATAATTTTAGAATTTTAGTTAGGAGTTAGCATAAAAATATTCCATCTACATTTGCAGATTCCTTAATATGTATTTACATATTAGGGGGTTCATGGATCACAACTTAAAAAGTCTTGAATCAAAAGGAAGATTAGATTCTAAGTACACATTTAATTGAAGTTTTTTCGAAGGATTGGGAATGATTTTAAGTGCTAGAGAAAATCTATAGCAGCTATGAGAATAATTTATTTTAAAGAACAGCATATGTATAAGAATTTATCTCTTTTCAGTGAACTTTGTGCCTACTACCTCATATGTGAGTGAAGGGTAGAAAAATTCTATTCTAACTATGCCTAAAGCATTCACTATGATAGAGTTCTTTCCCTAGGTTACATGAAAGTAGAGATAAGGTGTTTCTCAAGTTCACAACATCTTTATCTTACCCAGGGCCAAGAGAGTTCTCACTGCACCTAAATTATGTTCTTAATTTAGCAAATATCTATTTAATAAATTTAATAAGTCAAGTAAATTTAATAAAAAATGAATAAACTAATAAAATTTTAATTTTAATTTTAATTAATGAATAAATAAAAATAAATAAGTATTAATAAAATGCTCCCTGCAAACATGTTAAGAGACATTGGATATATATATATATATATATATATATATATATATATATGGATTTTTAAAAAAATACTTTCTATTCCTAAAGTAGGATTTCCCAATTACAAGATGGAAAAGGTAAGATAATAATTTCATCTGACAATTACTAGGTGAATAGGGTGGCAGAGAGCAAGTTCTAAATGAGTCAGTGGTAGGACATGACTAGGGCATCTTATTTCCCAATTTTCTCTTTAATAGATCTAAGATATTCTAGAACAGGGCACTTCCTTTATCAAAGCAATATTAGCAAATATTGACCTATTTATAATCTTATTTTATTTTTTAAGAGTACTCAGAGTGGCACTGCTTTGTAATATACTCTGATTAGAGTAAGATCATTTGGTTTCAAATATTTTCTCTGCCATTTATTAACACTATGATTTTATAAAAAATCCCCAATTGTTCATGTCTCACTTTCCTCAAACATTAAAATAATTAATTTTATTCTATGGAATCTCATGTCCCTCTCATCTTTCAACCTATAATCCTTTATTTCTGAATTATTTTCCCATGGTCACATAGGTGTATATATTGGAGATTTCTGACTCTTAGGCCAGCTCTCAATCAACTATGCATCTCTGCCCCTCAGTTCATTATTAGATACCCTTGAAGATGAATTATATCAATGACTAGAGAGGTAATAGTACTTTGTTACTCTTCCCTTGTCAGACAATAGTTGTAGGAATTTGTTACAGACTATTGACCAAACTCTAGAATGGGAATAGAGATGGCATGGAGAGCATCCAAACAAGGCTACTGAGAATAATCTAAACCCTCACTGATGGATCATGAAATGATAGGTTAGTTGTACTAAGAATATTTATGCATGATGTCAGATTTAAGGGGAAAATAATAGTCATCTTTAAATTTATTTTTGCTTGACCCAAGGGAAAAATAGTAATAAACAAAAGTTGCAAAGAAAAAGATATAGGCTCAATCAAAAAATAATCTTCTTAATATTTAGATTATCCATTTATGAAACCCTTGGAAATGGGTTACCTCAGAAGATATTGTGTTCCTCTCACTTGAGATTATTAAAAAATACTGATTCAATACATTTCAGGATGAACTATATCAGAGAGGTTCTCTTTTCAGTAACAGGTTAGCATAGATGACCTCTAAAGCCCTTTCTACTTGTGCATTTTTGCCTCTCTACACTTTATAAGACATCTGTTATATCCAGAGAATGGAATTTCTACTTGTTATAATGGTGGTGATTTACACTGATAAAGATGGCATGAATTTGGGTATAAGAGTTTCATGGGGGAGGAGGTAATGCTGCTGAGCTTTTATGAAACACAATGAGTTATTCAATGTGCTCTTTAAACAATATTTCATCTACCAAATTGTCCTTTGATATATGAATTGAAGATATGTTTATTTTCCAGGTAAAGAAATTAAACTGAAGAATGGTTAAATTCATGGTTCATATTTGATCTACTACTGAGTTATAGAGTTATGTGGCTCCTCATAATAAATCCAATGCTTTTCTTTTGTCTAATCTATGAATTATTCTGAATAGAATAGAAAAAATTATTAGACTGCACTAAATTGAAAATTTTCCATGTGGATTTTTTCTGTTTATAAATTAGATTAATTAATTAATATTTCCCTATCCTTTTCCATTTTTCTACCTCTCTCCTTTCAATACCATTAATTGCCTATCTTTCAATTATATTTTATAGGTGTCTTTCCTGGGATCAATACTGTAATAAACTTCTGGATAAAATGTGACAAATTCAAGAGGTAAAAATAATCACAGAAAACATGGATAACTTAGTCTATCTAGTCATCAACCCCTCTATGACTAGATAGTCCTTTTCACCAAAAGAAATAAAATGGATAGCTTCAGAATTAGGTGAATCAAAGGAATGGGAATCTGTTAAAAACAAAGAGATCAATGGCAAAGAGAATGAAGAAGTACAGATAAAAGAAAATTATTATAATTTTCCTCCTACATGCTCCATTCTCTTAACATTAAGTTTGCCAGATCTTTGCTCTCCTGATTCATCTTAAATTGAATAAAATTTTAATAATCATCTTTCCTCACAAAGTTCCTGTTCTGTTATTTTGAAATATTTGGAACATTCATTTGTATAATCTGTGCTATCTCCCCTTCATTTCCATCTCTAACATCATTATAATATTGAATATAATTTATTTTAAAAAAATAGGCACAGAGGAAGGTTAACAAGCTTTTCATTAAAAGTATATTCTCCATTTTGGGTCTGACTTCCCATACTACTTCAGTTTTCTCATTATCTTTATGTGATCTTTTATATTTTCATTGTTAATTTTTAAAATTTAGTAACTTCATTGAACCTTCTACTTGACTCTCTTAGAGACACTGTCATAGAACAATGATAATTTTGGATATTTCCTGCACACTTATTTCAGGTTTTAATATTTTATTTTCATATAGCATGTATAATATTAAGTTTTAATATGTTATGTTCATATTCTTTATTTCCAAAATGATTACAACATTTGAAAATACTGCAGTTTGCTAAAATAGAATAACTATATTAAGGATGTCTTCTTATTTGTCCCTTTAATTGACTGATTGAATCAAATCAATTTCAAGATTGTTTGGACTGGAGAAAAAAGAGTCTCGTACTAGATTCACATTTTTTTTCATGAACTTTTATGATACTCTCACATATTTTAAAGCTATTTTACAACTTTGAATCTTAAGGCATAAATGGGTTGTAATTGTGGCACAGATAAGAACATATTTTGGGCAGAGAAAATTTGCCATTAAGTTGAATAAAACTGAGCCTATCTAGGATCTTTTGATTTAAAGGTATATAACATAAATAAGATTATAAAGATAGATGTATTTTCAAAAGTTCTCTGGATATTGATTTTTCCATGCTTTAAGGAACTGCCAAATTCAAGCTAGATATGGTTTATCATAATCCGTATAATATAAGATGAATTTAGATATTCCTGTATAATCAATTCTTATACTAAATAAATGGAAATTCACAACAATGTCACTGAATTTGTTTTCTTGGGACTTTTGATGAACCCAGAGATGAAGATATTGAGTTGTATGCTATTCATGCTCTGTTATTTTGCAATATTTTTAGGGAATTTAATCATTTTTATTACTATTACATGTAGTCATCTGATCCAGCAACCCATGTACTATTTCCTATGCCACTTATCGCTCATGGATCTGGCCTATACATCTACCATAATACCCAGACTTGTAAGAGACTTAGCAGCCCAGAGGAAAAACATCTCATTCAGGAGCTGTATGACTCAGCTCTTTACTGGTCACTTTCTGGCTGGGGTGGAGATGTTCATCCTGGTATCCATGGCTTTTGATCGATATGTTGCCATCTGTAAGCCTCTGCATTACATGGTCATTGTCACTCGCCAAAGATGTAACATGCTAATCTTGCTTGCCTGGGGAGTAGCTTTTTGGCATTCTGTTGCCCAAATGCTCATGGTGCTTAAGTTGCCTTTCTGTGGTCCTAATCAGATAGATCACTACATATGTGATGTGAAACCTCTCTTGAAACTAGCTTGTGCAGATACATATATTGCTAGTATCTTAGTCATTGCTAATTCTGGAATGGTTGCCTTGGCTACCTTTCTAGTCTTGTTGGCATCTTATATTATCATACTATATAACCTTAGAAAGCGTTCATCAGAGGTTCGGCACAAAGCTCTCTCCACCTGTGGCTCCCATGTCATGGTTGTGGTGCTGTTTTTTGCACCCTGCATTGCCATCTATGTTCCACCTCCCAGTGTCAGCGTCAATGATAAGGAGATAACCATGTTTTATGCTGTAATTACACCCCTACTCAATCCTCTCATCTATACACTGAGAAATATGGAGATGAAGAATGCCATGCGCAAGGTGTGGAAACAAAAGAGACCTTCACGATGAAGATATATGATATTATTCTACATTTCTCTCTATATATGATACATTTTGCATGTATGCACACACTTATTAACACAAACTTTTTCCTAATCTTGCAAATATAAAAAATCGGTCAATTTTACAAACTTTAAGGCCTAAATTGTATCTTGATATGCTATTAAATTTCATGCAAATATTCTTTATGGTGGTATTTTGTATCTCTAACTCCTTTTATTGATTTTTGTAAGTAGCAAACAATAAATGTGTTAAATGATTGATTTAAAATTATATGAATACAAGTCTGATAATCTTTTGTGTTCTAACACATATTTCATTCCCAGAAAATTAGTATTTTCCTATGCTTAGGAAAATAATGAATTGTGAAATTATTATAGCCCAAGATGAAATTGTCAAGTCACCAAATTTTGGCTTTGAGGTCCTCTCTTTAACTCCCACATTACTTTTCCACTTATGACTTCTTTTACTAACTTTACATCTAATAAATATGATAGTGACCTGCAATGTCACAAGGCCTGCTCTCAGATATACATTTTTTCATGAATTCAAAAGCAAATTTCTAAATATATACTCAATTTTAAGACATAGAGCTTCACCAAATTTCTAGTGCAGAAATATTAGAAAGCTAATTTATCAGGGATTGCTAATTACCTGATCTATTTTACTTTATTAAGTTAAAAAAATAATGAGTAACTTGGAATTGACTGTCCTATGCTTCTTTTGGCAAGAATATTCATCTCAAAACAAGAAATATTTGGAGAATTCCAAAATCCTGTTATTCTTCAAGAACTCCTATATACACATCTCTAGTCCTTCACTTTGAATATTGGCAGTTCCTTGACAGTTCATCTATTTAATAAGGATGTGAATGAGTATTTATCTAATTAAAATATTAAAATGGAACCATTTCAAGTAAAGGAAAACCCACATTCTACCTGATCTGCTGTATTTCAATGAACCACGGTGTCATAAATATTTGGGTAAAACAGACTGTAGAAGACATATTATCAAACACATTAATGTGTAGATGAGAAATTTGTAGTCTGTTGAGGTTAAGTGAATTGTCCTAAGTGATATAGCTAGTAAGTGAAGTAGATAGTATCCTTAAAAATGTTTTTTATCTTCTTTTTAATATTCTAAGTTACTTGTAAAATTTTTTTGAGATTTATTTAAAAACTGGGTTCCAATTCTCTTGGGCCCATTCCCTAACCTTTGGGAAGATGAACAATATAATATAGATTACACATATGAAGTCAAGAAGGACACATTTCCATATTAATCGCATTGCAAAATAAAAGACACCACATGAGAAAAACATTGTAAAAAAAGTATTTTTCATGTATTAGTTGTTTCTTTGGAGATGGATAGCATTTAACTCCACAAGTCTTTTGTGGCTTATTTGAAGGATCATATTACTTAGGATAGTATAGTCATTCAGAGTTATTCTTTGAACAATATTGTTTTTACTGTATTCCAATTCCCTCTGAATTGTTTCATGCAAAAATTTACATATTTTTCTAACATCAACCTTATTGTCATTTCTTATAGCACAGTAGAATTCCATTTCAGTAATATTCCACAATTTTTTCAGCCATTCCCCAGTTGATAAACATCTCTTCCATTTCTAATTCTTTGCCACTAATCAGAGAGATGCTATACATATTTTAAACATGCAATTTTCCCCCCTGCTCACTATGTAAAATAGGCCTAGTTGTAAGAGTGAGTTGAGTGTAATTGTGAAATAGTAGTTATATTTAAAGTGGATATGAAATAATGGGACAAATATTTGACAGATCCAAAGACCCAACTTTTGGAAGAACTCATGAATAGACAAAATCTTTTGGGTAAACTGAAAAACAGTAAGGCAGAAATCTTAGCACAGACCAACACTTCATGCTATATATGAAAAGTAAAGATAAATGCATCAATAATTAAGAAATAAAGTGTGAAAGCTAAAAAAAAATTGGAGGAACATAAAATATTTCACCTTCCTGATGTATGGATAAGAGAAAAATTTATGTCCAAACAATATATAAAAATATTACAAGATAAAAAATCATGTAATTTTGATTTAAATAAATTAGAAAGTTTCTGAACAAAAAAAACAAACAAACAAACAATGCAACCAAGGTTAGAAAGGAAAAAAATAAATTGAGAAAAAATTATAGTGAGTATCTCTGACTAAAGGTTAATTTCTCAAATATATAAGACATTAAGCTAAACATAAAAAAGGATTCCCCAATTGACAATTAGTCAAACGATATGGACAGGAAATTCTGAAATGATTAAATTAAAAATATCTGTAGATACATGAAATAAATTCATCAAACATTATGAATTATAATTTTAACAACTCTATGTTACTGCCTAACACCTATAGGACTAGTTAATATGATAATAAAGGAAAATGTAAAATGTTGAAGGCTTTATATAAAAGGGAGATATTAATGTAGTATTGGTAGGAGTGTGAACTGATATAAACATTCTTGAGAGGAATTTTGAACCATGCCCAAAGAGCCATAAAATGATGCATGCTCTTTGATTCATCAATATCACTACTATGTCTGAATCCCATAGTGATTAATGATAGGGGAGAAGAACTTAGTATTAAAAACATTTATAGAGGCACTTTTTGTGGTGCCAAAGAACTAGAAACTAAAGGAATATCCAGCAATGAAGTAATAGATAAACAAGTTTTGGCATGTGATTATAATGGAATTCTATTGAAACATAAGAAATGACAGACAAGATTATTAGGAAAAAACCATGGATGGATTTATATGAAGTGATGCTAAGAGAACACTGTAAATGGAATAATCAGTTGTGAATAACTTAGCTATTATTAGAAATGCAAGGTTCTAGGACACTTCCAATGAATTCATGACTAAAAGGCTATCCATTGTTGTCTGGATGTATAATGAAGAATGTCATTCTTTGATTTATTTCCTCCATGAAGTTTTCTCTAGTAAGCAATAAGTATTTTCTTTCATGGCATGATAAATGTGGAAATGTGTATTGTATGATAATGCATGCAACCAATACATATTTTGTTCTGTCTTATTGAGTGTGAAGGCTGGGAGGGAGGAAAAGAATACTGATCACAACATGTTAGAAAATCATTGTTAAAATGGTACTGACATGAATCTAAGAAGAAAATGAAGTGAGAAGACAAAGCATGGGTGAATGAAGACAGATATCACCATCCTCAACAAAACTGCTCCTATCATTGCATATTGTCCTAGTTAGGCTATAACTAAGGGAGATCTGTAGGAGGGTAGATGTAGGCAGCTAGGTGAATAGAACATTGGTCTTGAAATAACCAAGACATTTTTCTGATTTTGAATTTGCCTTCAGATACATAAATAGCTGGGTAACTTGGGTAAAGTACTTTAAACTTGTTTTCTTTAGTATCCTCATCTATAAATAATGAGATTGAGAAGGAAATGGCAACAATATCTTTGCAACAAAAACCCCAAGTGGGATCACAAAGAGTCATCACTGAAATGCCTGTACAACAGCAGATTTAGGAATTGGCAGGAAAAACAGATCTCTATTTGTTTTAGCATTTAATTTTAAAAATCAAAATTTAATTTCAATTTTATATTACCTATATTTTTCTTCTTCCTTCCATCCCTCACTGAAAGGCATCACTCAATAAGAAATAATTTTTAAAAAGGAAAAAAATGCAATATTACAACCTAAGAAGCTAAGCTCAATACTATTATACTAAATACTTCTTTTTGGAACTAAGCTTATTATTTTTAATTTCACAACATTCACTTTGAAATGTAAAATGATGTGTCTTTCTTAATATGTAATTGTCATTTTGCATATTGTTTTCCAAATACATTATTATTTTTATTATAAACACTATCGTCATTATCACAGGTTTAAATCTGGAAATGTTTATGAGCAAGGGAGAAGTAGCCACATGATTAAGAAACATCAAAAATCAGGAGAAGAAAAATTGTGTATTTTGAAAAGTTCAGAAGAGATGAGCAGGTATGGATATGTACATATATGTATATAACAAAAATAGAGAAGTTGCTTTTGTTAAGAAGTAGCACTTTATCCTACAAGGCAAAAGAAAAGGATATGATGATGTGATATAAAGTCTAGAAATTAAGGAAAGGGGAAGCTCAGAGTTAGTTTAATATAGTGAAATGCTATGTGATCCAGGGAGAAATATTTAAGAAATTGGCTTTTTAGAAGAAAATAGGAATATAAAATAACATTAATTTTTTAAAATTTCATTTTGACAAATTGTCTGCTGATTTACCTATCAATGAATTATCTTTCATTTGTGGTTTATTACCTATTGGTATATTGTTTTACACAATGAAACATAAGATCAAATTTTGGTTTAATGTTATTTGAAGATATTGGCATATCTCCAGAAATAGCATAATGAGCCTCCTTGGGAAATAATGGCTATTAGGGTGTCTTAAACAAAGAACCAATATTGGTTTGACCACTAATATAATGAATAAAAACTAGTATAGTCTCTGTAATAGTTATCCCTCAATTTACCACACATTTGGTATCCAAGGAAACCTCTTAAGTATAACATGATAGAATACATTCTGAAACAAAATAAAATAAAATGTTGAATATATATATACATATATATATATATATTTATTTATTTAATTTTATGGTTGGACTGAATATTTAATTAGTCTCCAGAGATTTAATTTCTAAATCCCAAAACTGAATTTCCAAAATCAAATGGAATTAATGGTAGTTTATTTTACAACAGAGGGAAGATATTAAGGAAGAGAGAAAAAGGGGAGAGAGAGAGAGAGAGAGAGAGAGAGAGAGAGTGAGAGAGAGAGAGAGAGAGAGAGAGAGAGAGAGAGAGAGAGAGAGAGAGAGAGAGAGTTCTGACTTCCTCTGACCCAGTTAGCAATTCTAAGGCCCCAGCCAGGGGAAAGTAATCTCAAGACTATGGGCCTTTCCCAGAGACTCATGCCTCCAGAAAGGGAAAGGAAGTTAGCCTTTACACTCACCAAGGTGACTATCTAAAAGCAAAATAATCTGAGGTTTCCCACAGGAGCTCTTCCAAGGTCAATTTCCACAGCCAATTCTGAGTGTCTCCCTCTTGTGTGTCTCCATTTCCACTTTTAAAGACCTTTTCTTTTGTGTCACTTCCCTTAAATTTTATGTCTACCAATCACACTTATCACTCCACTCCAGGACTGCCCACTCTTTCACACGTGGGTCACAGACCTCCCACGCAATGTATGAAATGGGTTTTCACACCTTTTTGAGGTTAAAATTCAAAATGGGTAGATCAACTTCAAGTACTATGTTTACACTTTGTGGATTAAAATCTAAAAATAGACAGGGGATTACAATTTAATCTTCATAATCAGGGAGGAACTAAGTACCTTCAAATCCAATCTTCACATATATATATATATATATATATATATATATATATATATATATATATATTTAACAGCTATTTAACACCCTGCCAATCACATCATCTGCTTTAATAACAGGTAGTCTAGCATTAATAGGTACTCCATTTTTATTTTTATTTTTTAAAACCCTCACCTTCCATCTTGGAGTCAATACTGTGTATTGGCTCCAAGGCAGAAGAGTGGTAAGGGCTAGGCAATGGGGGTCAAGTGACTTGCCCAGGGTCACACAGCTAGGAAGTGTCTGAGGTCAGATTTGAACCTAGGACCTCCTGTTTCTAGGCCTGGCTCTCAATCCACTGAGCCACCCAGCTGCCCTCTGGTACTCCATTTTTAGCTGGGTTTTACTAAAAAGATTCAATTATTGAAGCCATAAATACATCATACACAAACTCATGGGCCCTAATAATAACACTCTTTTCCACCTCTCTTACTGCTATTTATAACTTAGGAATTATTTATTATGCTCTATTGGGCAATCCACTATTTACTTCAATTTCACCTATTAATGAAAATAATCCAAACTTAATTAATCCTATCCTATGATTAGCCATAGGAAGTATCTTTGCAGGATTTCTACTTACATTTAATATTCCACCTACATCATCAATTACCATAACTATACCAACCATAATCAAATTATTAGCCTTAATATTTACTTTTCTCGGTTTGGCATAGAACTTAACTCTTTTACTAATAAACTCATAAACTCAACAAGCCATACTACTAATTTCTCAAATACATTAGGCTATTTTACTCATATTATTCATCGAACATATCCACTAATAAATTTATATGCAGGCCAAGGTATTGCTACCATACTAATTGATTTAAACTGATAAGAAAAAACAGGACCTAAAGGACAAACTAATACCCATTCTTCAATATCATCACTAATTACTTCAACTGAAAAAGGTATTATTAAAACATATTTTATATCATTTTTGTTTTCAATTACATTTATTCTAATATGTACTTCATCTATATCCACGAACAACTTCTAACACAACTTAAATAGTAATAAATAAAATTCATCCTAACAAGGCTAAAGCTCATCCACCACATCAATATAACAATGAGACACCACTAAAATCTTGTACAATACAATGCATCACAGAAAAATCAATCAACTCAATATGAGTATCTACATAAAAATCTCCAGATACAAAATATCACATTAACTCTACAAATAAAACAAACAACAATATAGTAAAAGCTACAACATTACCAATTCAAGTTTCAAGGTACTCTTCCGTAGCTATAGCGGCAGTATAACCAAATACTACTAGTATCTCTCCTAAATAAATTAAAAAAAAAAAACTACTAATCCTAAAAATACATCTTCTAAACTAACTACTATTGAACACCCCAAACCACCACTTACAACTAAACTTAATCCTCCATAAACAGGAGAAGGTTTAGAAGAAAATGCCACAAACCCAAAAATCAAAAGCAAAGAAATAATAAAAATGGTTATCATTTTTGTTATTTTAGCATGGATTTTAACCATAAGCTATGGCATGAAAAACATTGTTGTATTTCAACTACAAAAATTTAATGAATAACATATGAAAAACCCACCCTTTAATAAAAAGTATTATTCCCTCATTTCTTGATTTGCCAGTACCATCCAATATTTCAGCTTGATGAAACTTTGGATCTCTTTTAGGTATCTGCCAAATTATTCATATTCTAACAGGACTATTTCTAGCAATACATTATACATCAGATACCCTAAATGCCTTCTCATCAGTAGCCCATATTTGCCAAGACATAAATTATGGTTGACTGATTCGAAACCTGCATGCCAACGGAGCATCAATATTCTTCATATGCCTATTTCTTCATGTAGGTCGAGGTATCTACTATGGATCTTACATATTCAAAGAAACTTGAAACAATGGAGTATCTTCCTACTCACTGTTATAGCCACTGCATTTGTCAGATATGTTCTTCCAGAGGACAAAAATCCTTTTGAGGTGCACAGTCATTACAAATCTTTTATCAGCTATTCCATACATCGGAAGCACATTAGTAGAATGAATTTGAGAAGGCTTTTCAGTAGATAAAGCTACACTAACCTGATTCTTCGCATTTTACTTCATTCTACCTTTTATCTTCTTAGCATTAGTAATTGTTCATCTCCTATTTCTACATGAAACAGGCTCAAATAACCCAACAGGAATCAATCCCGACTCAGATAAAATCCCATTCCATCCATACTACACTATTAAAGATGCATTAGGATTAATTCTAATAATTCTTATTTTAATGTTTTTAGCAATATTCTCACCAGATATACTAGGTGATCCAGATAATTTTACACCAGCTAAACCACTAAACATTCCTCCCCACATCAAACCAGAATGATATTTCCTATTTGCTTATGCAATTCTACCATCATTCCCAAACAAATTAGGAGGCCTACAAGCCCTTCTAGCCTCAATTCTGGTACTATTCGTTATCCCATTACTTCACACATCAAAACAACGAAGTCTTATATTTTGATCCATTTCACAAGTCCTATTCTGACTTCTTACAGCTAACCTATTTAATATATATTTTTCACATATAACATATATATATATATATATATATATATATATATATATATCTTTCCAGGAAATCTACCATCAGTCTTCCAGTTCTCTTTATTTTACTGGAAGAATCTGAGTATATCTTAAAGTACATGTATATAATTAGTGCCATGTAACTCATGATTTTATGCCATAGGGAATTTTGCATGAAGAACAGTGAAATGCTGTAGATTTTGTTTAAAATAATTCTGTTCCAATTACTTTACATCTATCAAATGAATTGGCTATTCACAGTAAATACTAAATTATTGTCACATTGGCACTCGTTAATTTTAGGGAAATCATGTATGGCTTTCTCACTAATTGGGACCACATCCTCAAAATGCCAACTGCATGAGAAAAGTTATTTTTTTTTCAATCAAAGATAGAAAATATATGTTAACCCACTTGCCAAAAAAAGAGATTTCATTATCTAGATTTTTGAATGAATTGTCTATTTTTATATATGTGCATATATGACATATATATGTCACTGATAATATTATAGCTTCAATTTTGAGAATAACTTTTTAAAAATTTCATCAATTATAGTAACTAATATTAGGGGAAAATAAATATAACAATAAATACAAATCTTTATATATAGCTTGTCAAAATGATGATTTTTTGATAACTGATTGATACATGATGTCCCTGGAGACAGTGGTCTATTTATAGTGTAATGTCAAAAACTTAAGCATTCCATGTTGAAAATTCTCAAAACCCTTATCACTAGGACTACCGAGCTGGATAAAACAGAGAAAAATTGGATTTAAGATATGAAAAGATATTTAATCGAATCCAGAAAAGACTTCAACAC